>NW_011889003.1:1819887-1863024 GCF_000151845.1 Pteropus vampyrus | reverse complement strand
CCATATATACAGAAAAAGCTGATACAATTCAACATCCATCCATTCATGATTAAAAACTTTCATCAAACTAGGAATAAAATACACCTTCCTGAATCTCTTAGGGTAGCACATATCAAATATAATGGGGAAAAAGTTAAAGTTTTTCCCAAGGAATGAAGAACAAAACAGATGCTAACTGCTCCTCAACAATATCACTTCCATTCAGCATCTTATTATAGGACCTAGCCAAAGCATTAAATAAGAAAAAGCAAAGCAAAGTATAGCAGTTTAAAAGAAAAAGGAAAAACTGTCATTATTCACAGATGACATAATATTGTAAATCAAAATTTAAAATAGTGTGTGAAAAAAGTTATTAGGATTCATTTAACACAAATAAATAATAATTTTTATTTCTGTATACCAGAATAAATTTAAATCAAATTCCTAGTTATAGGTCTAATTTTTAAAAAGTATACATTGAAACCTATTAAAATATCATTTAGAGATACACCAGATTTATGGATTGAAATTTCCCCTACTCCAGGAAGAGACTTTAGCTCTCCCCAAATTGATAAATGTAATTTGAATCAAGATCCTAGAGGGTATTTGTGGAAAATCATCATTTGATACTCTATTTGTTTGTAAGTGCAAAAAATTAAGATATTATTCTTGAACAATCTTGATGATGAAGAACAAAGCTGGGTTAGTTACATTACCGGATATCACAATTTATTATAGAGCTAAAGTAATTAAGACAATTTGAGATTGACTAAGAGAAAACTTGTCTAATTAAAAGGAATAGAGTTAGAAAACTTAACCACATATACATAATGTTTTTAATAAATGTGATGGATCAATGGGTATCTATAGGATTAAGAATGAATTTTGATCCCTACCTCACACAATATACGAAAATCAATTCCAGATGAATTAATGATTTAATGAGATGAGCAAAGCACTATTCTAGAAGAAAACATAAGAACATATCAATATGATCTCCAAGAAGATAAATATTTTTTTTTACTGATAACACCAAAAAAGCAGTTAGCACTAAAGAAAAATTGAAAACTGAAATACATTAACATTAAAAAATTCTGTTGCTAAGAAGATCCCGTTAAAGAGTGGAAAGGCAAGCCCTACAGTAGAATACATGTGAAATACATTTATCCTATAAAGTGTTCAAATCTATAATTAAAAGAAGAAAACACTCATAAATCAATAAAAGACACAAAAAATAGAAAAAGAAAAATAGGCAATAAATTTAACTAAGCTCTTCATGAAAGAGAATATATAAATGGTTCCATCAACCTATGAAAAGATTATTAGAGAAATGCAAATTAAAGTCGCAATGAGATAATACTGCATATCCACATAGATGGGTGGGTGAAAAGCACTAAAAATACCAACTATAATATAAGGATGTAGCGAAACTCAAACACGCATTCACTGCTGCAGGAAGTATAAATTGGTACAGTTGTGGGAAACTGTTTAACAATCTACTGCAATTGCATATATGCATAGCTTATTAACCATCTATTCTACCATTAGCTATACTCATAGCAAAAATGAAAACATGTGATTACAAAAAGGTATGTACAAGAATGTTCATAGAAGCACTCTTAAAAATAACCAACATCTAAAAGCAAAGAACCAATCAACTGTATGTTTTTTAAAATTAAACAATTTAATTCCCAAAGCTAGTAGTTTTTAGCTAGTTACATGTTAGTCTTCTGAGAAGGCTGCTAATAAACAACATTATGTCAAAATTTGTAAACAGTTTAGTTCAGACTTGAAATCCAAGATGAGCAACTCCCTTATATAGTTATTACCTCTGAACAAAGCATAAAAATTCACTTAGATAAATAGCTTTCATAACTTACCTAAAAATAGGAGAACTGTTGTATATTTACAGAAACTGTATAAAGCAATGACAATAAATTACAATTATACATAGCAATATTGATGAATCTCACAAAAATACTTGTAAGGAAAAAAAGCCAGATGTGAAAAAGTAATACATTGTATTAAAATTCATGTCTGTGTATAAATATTCCATTTATATAAAGTTAAATAATAAGCAAAATAATTCTATGGTACTTGAAGTCAGCATACTCGTTACCTTGGTAGGGGAAATAATTATTGGGAGAGAGCAAGAAGGAGTTGGTGGGATGCTGCTGATGTTCTATTTCTTGACATGGGTGCTACTTACATTGTATGGTTACTTTGCGAAAATTCACCCAGGTGTATATTTATGATATATATATATATGATATATAATACACATATATATACACATGATATATATATGTATATCATATATATATACACATTTCTGTATGAATGCTATATTTTAGTAAAAAGTTTACTTAAAAATGTTGAGTTCTGTTTCTGAGAATGATATAGTAGTTTATATCAGACTAACTCTCCTGCCAGTAATAATTATTAATTCTGGACAAAATATTTTAATAAAAAGCTATTTAAAGATACCAAAGAACGAACGAATGTAGGCAGAATTTTGTGATATGACCCTTGAAATAAGGAAAAAACATATTTTAACCAGTTTTTCCACTAACAGCCCTCCCAATTTGGTTCACTGTGGAGGAGTTACAGTTCAAGTAAAAACCCTCTGTCTTACAAGGCTGAGTAGCCAAAGACCAGAATTCAGAGTTGTCAGAACAAACAGATTGTAGGGGAAATCCTGGAAAAGTGGGAGCCGGATAAGAAGCAGACCCAAAAGTTACACACAAAAGCCCCTCAAATCCTTGCCTGAATTGAAAGCTGCAGAGGGAAAAACAAGAAATCCAGCAGAAAGCCACAGCTGAAATGCTAAAAGAGCTGCAAGATTTCAGCAATTTCCCGATGCACAGGATACAAAGTTCAGAGTTTAAGTCTCATTATGTTATAGGATTTTGTCCAACATCTTGGACTTTGCCTGGAAAGTCCACACATTAGAAATAATAACCACAAACCATACTAAGGATTATGCCATAGTACTATGGAAAGAACCAAATAGAACTGCCCCAACATATCTTGTACAGGCTTTAGGTGATCCTTCAGTAACCTGACTATCTACTAAAATAAAATAAAATTCTTCAAAATCCAGAGTCTCTAAAATGTATTAACACAATGTCTAATAGATAATAAAAATTAGTAGATATATAACACACACACAATGTGATCCATATTTATATATTTACAAATATATAAATAGATCCACAAAAGACTAAAATGCTGGAATTAGTAGACTTCAAAATAACTATATGTAAGGATACACTCAGATAATAAAAGGAGGTAAATTTCAGGAAGAACACAGAAACTTTAAAAAAAACAAATATAAATCTTAAAATGAAAAATACAGTATTCTTAATCAGATAATTCATAGTATGGTTTTCACAGAAAATTGGACACTGTAGAAGAAAATATCAGTCAACTTAAGACAAGTGAATAAAAATAATCAAAACTGAGGAAGAGAGAATGAAAACAATTAAAACAAAAAGAGAGACTCAATAACCTATGGAACAATGTCAAGAGGTCTGTCTATGTACATATAACTGTCATCCGAGAAAGTTGAAATCCTGAGAAAACTTAATTAAAAACCTGTCTCTTTTATCTTATCAACAGCATCATTTTGGTTTTGTCTCAATGATTTGTTTCCATTCATTTTCTTTAGAAGACCTGTGGTCATGGGCTGAATGAAAGTATAATAGGTATGATGTTTTCTATTTTAAAAAGTGAAAGGGGTGATGATAATATTACATTTTACTAACTGAAGAATTAACATTTGGAAAAGTAGAGATGAATCTGGTTGATATGAGACAAAGAATGAAGAATAAAATTAAAGAATACTCTGACTGAACTTGTACAGTTCAAATTTGATGAGAATAATTAATATCAAGTAATAAACAAATTTATAAATAACTTCTGGCATGTTAAAAAGTAAGATTTTTGCCTTAATACACTATACAACTTTAACTGAAAACAGTAAAGAATATAAAACAATAAAAACTTAAACATCGAAATACACTTTCCAAAACAATCCCTTTATGTATCAGGAAGGTAATGAATAATGTGACTCACCAATTAATCAAAAATAAAATTATATGAATATGGCAGATAGTTCACCACCTAAAAAAGCAACCTCACTTCTCTTTGATGCATTTTAATTATCTGAACTCATAGCTCCAGTCTTCCTTATACATTTTCACAACGCTTAATCACTTTTTGAAATATGCACTGTTCCTCCCATTCTTTGGTAATGTCAAAATAATAACATCTGGGATGGAAGTATGCAACAGTAGCCTGAAGAAAATGTTGCAGGAAATGTTACTTCTTCATTAAAACTTTAATTTCTCATAACCTAATTTCTTTCTGACTTTTGAGAAATAAATATGTGACTATTTCTACAGATGTTTAAATTCGTACAATCTCCTTGTTTTGCCACATGCAGAAATAATAGTATAAGAAGTCATCTATTTCAAACATTTTACTAATTCCTTTATGTGGGAAATCATTCAAAATTTATAATCATAGTTATTTGCATTCTCATCGCAAAAGATTTTTTAAGAAATTTTAAGCTAACTACAAGATACATGAAGCAATTATTTTTAGAATGGTTATAGAGTATTTCCTCATATATTAATAAAATGATAAATTAATGTCCATGTACATGAAGTTCTGCTTTGAATCATTGGAATCTATAAATTTAAAATAGGAAATCATGAGTGAAAAGAAGAGAATTCCACTATTATCATTTATTCATTTTAAATATCAGTAAATATCCATGTACACTCAACAAACTCATTGCCTCAGAGTGATATTCGTAGCCTCGGAAATTAAATTACCAAAATACCTTATTATGTGGATATAGAGAATAAAAGAGGGATTATTATACATTTTAATAATAACCGTTCATGCATATATTCCATCAAATATATTAATCACCATAATCTTTGCCAATACAAATGTACTTGTAAATAAACAAAATATTTATTATCTCTATGAAGAAAAATCCTAAAGGAGGTTCTTGTCATCAATGAATCTTTAAAATAATTAGTATATTTATTTATTCATACCCTAATTGAACCTGCCATTGATGAGCCAATGGCAATGTCCTTAACTTTTTGACTATTTCTAAGCGTTATTTCTTAATCTTCATTTCTTTTATGCATGTGTATATGTTTTTACCCACCTTCAGGCCTACACATTGCTAATAAATTATGGTAGCATTTTAGGTGTCAAACACAAAATTCAGCTACATGTTCAATATTTGAGATTTAATTTTATTGTAAGTTAGTTGGTAGTAACTAGACTGACGTGGTACAAAATGAAGCTATTATATTATTCATGAGTAAATTTAATATCATTAATTATTAGTAACGAGAATCACTCTGAGGACAAAAAATATTAAAAGATGCAAAACTGATTAAATTAATGACATGAAAATCTAAGATACATACAGCTAAACAGAAAATACTCTATTCTTACTGTTCCTCACATATACTATTCTTAATTACCTAGAGAGAAAAAAATAATAAAAATCATTGATCTAAAATTCAGATATTGAAAGTCGTCGAACCCAGTCCTTATTGCCGTAACAAGTAAAATAAATGGAGAAAAGGGCAATCCTGTAAGAAAGGCCAATGTTGGCTAGCATTAGTAGCCTATAAACTTAAACTATAAAATTAGTACATAATAGAGAATTGTATGAGTAGATTACAGTGGCCAAAAAGAGTACATATTCTAAAATTAATACACATAAAATTCATGGTAATGTAATTATTAAATTATTACAACAAATGATGTTGTAATAGCAATTGCAGATAAGAGTGGTTAGATGTTTATTCTGTGAGGAGACTGAAAAAAGTGAATACTCTCGAATTAGTGTTCAATTAACACCATTCAAGTATGAGAGACTACATCTAAACAAAAATAAAATTCCAGTCATTAGTGAGGATGTTTTATAAAGGAGGGAAGATAATCCTCTAGGATTTCCTAGTACCAATCCTTTGCTCTAATTCTCTATTCATCTAACAGCCTTCTGATATATAATTTAGTCCTGTATTCAGTGGAAAGGGTGTGATCCATATAAACAGTTATTTGTTAAGTTGCCAGGTATACCTCCCATGATTGATAAATGGCATGGAATTCATGCTTGTAATTTACACTTCTGAAATTTGGTTAATGTCAATCAGATCTTCAGTAATTGACAAAAATGTTACTAAACCTGGCACATGCTAACCCCATGAAGATAAAATTATCCCATGAATACTATCCAAAGCAGCAAGCACTTGCCTCATTTTTCAATAATAGATTCATCAGGAACGAAAATCTTCAGTTGTAAAAGCAACAAGCCCACAATTTTCAATTAGAAAAACTTTCTGAGTTTCCTTTAAGATTCTCTGAATTGATCTAATTCTACTCTATGGTTTGGACTATATATAAATCAGGTTAGAATGCAAACACTGATAATAATAACAATAATAACAACAATAATAACATCAGTTTATATTCCTGAGATTAACTCTTATTACCACCTTGTAACATAAGCATTATCATTTCAATTTTCTAAATGAGGAAACAGATAGGTGACCAAACTTAAGTCATATAGTTCTTAAGTGAGAGAATCAAAATTTAAACTCAGATTTGAGCAATACTCATGGTGATGGTTTCAACCACTATGTTATACTAGCTATCTGACATATTCATAAAATATTAGGCAAAATGAAGGTAGAAATCATAAATTCAAGTACCTATAGCTATATGACCAAATCCTACTGTATTAGCTATCTCATTTCTATATTTAATATTCTAAAGCTAAAATTAAAACCTAACTGTGTTTCATTTGGGATTATTCTGTAATGAGTGAATACATAAGTATCACCTCATGTTAGTGTATCAAGCACTAAAGTTTCAATAATAGCTATAAAAACACTAAGAGATAACTATTAATACCTATAATGGCATCTTCAAATTCTATGATATACATCATTCAAGATAATTCAATAAAGATATGATAAACTTCACTGAAAACTTACTTTGCAACCTCCGTGTTGGGCTTTCTCCATGAAGCTGTCGTCGTGGCATGTATGGAGAAGGATGTGGAAGTGGCAATGAAGAAACATCATGGGTCTGAAGTTTGTACCAATGTGGCTCATCATCTAATAATGCTGTTTCTAATTCAATTAAAATCTATAAAACCAAGAGACAAAGAACTGTTATATACTAATAATACAGAAATTCTCTTAAATAATTTTTCATGTTTTGACAGTAACAAAATAAAAGATAAGTATTTATAACTCTGGTTTTGTTTTGTTTTGTTTTGTTTCTTAGGTGAGGCAATCCTTGGATGACCTCACAGATTGCAAGGACCTTGTCAGCTTTACAATCCCTTATTTTTTTATTTTTTATGCCTACAACACCTGGTCCTCCTAGGTGGTCTCCCATCCAAGTACTAACCAGGCCTGACCCTGCTTAGCTTCCGAGATCAGATGGGATTGGGCTTGTTCAGGGTAGCATGGCCATAGACCTTATAATTCTTATTGATTTAAGTTTTAAACATCTAAGACATTTATTTTGTAGACCCTTGAGTACCTACCACTCAAGGGTATTAAATTTGCTGTCAGAGAAATAATACTTATTTATCGAAAGTCTGTAGTATTAATATATGTATATCATTTTATAATTTCAGAAAAAGCATTTTTATTTTCATTCACTAACTTAACCTTTACAAAATTCTAAATGGGGAGAGTAAAACAAATTAAGAAATTAAGAAGTGCCTAATGTGTGTTAAAAAATCATGTCATATGTTATCTTAATTTTCATTTAAAAAACTATTAGTTTGTTCTTATCATTCAGCTTTTATAGATGAGGATATCAAGGCTAAAAAAGATTAAAAGAACTTGTCTAAGCTCATAGTTGGTACATCAAAGAATGGTAACATAAATCAAAGTCTTACTTAAAACTATGTATTCATGCTGCAAAAACCTAAAAATTAGAGAGAAAAAATGAATTTTTAAAATGAACCATATAATATAGATTTTATAATATGAATATTTAATCAATTTACAGAGGAAATCGGTCCATAGAAATAAATGACACTTTTTATTTTCTTTTAGTATCATGTACAAATATGGCAGTGTTTGTACTTAGGTACATGAGAACTGCTCTATAATGATAAATCACTATTTAGCTATGAGACATAAAGAAGCAAAACAGCTAAGTTCTTTCATTCTTCCTGTTTTACCTAGTCATTTTCAAAATTATAGGCATTGTATTCCAAGTGTTTATATACATACACACATGCACACACACACTTATTTAATCCTCATACTAATTCTGAGTAGCATGCCTCTAATACTCCCACTTCGTTGAAGAGGAAACTGAGGCACAAACAGATTTAATAAGGACACAAGGCTAAGAAACGGTAGGCTTTGCTCCTAACGACTGTATTACTGTTCTTCTTAACTACTTTGCCATTCTTCCATTCTTTAGCTACCCACATTTAGTCAAATATTTTTATAAATTGTTTTCCCATGAGGTTACCATTTAATTTACTCAGCAAAAACCAAACACATTGAAAAACTCTGAAAGCATAACAGTGTGTTAATAGTTAAAAAACTGCTTTTCATTTTACTCCTCTCCAATTCATTCTCCACATTATACTAAAAATGTTTTTCTCAAATACAAATGCAATAAAGCCGTTTCCTTTAGAATCTAACACTGGTTCACGTTATCCACAGGATAAAAACCAAATTTTCTAATGTGACTTATTAATGGACATAATCTGGTATCAGTTTAACTGTCAAGTCTCATTTTTTACCATTTGTCTTTCTGATTTCAATGCAGTTGTCTAAGACCCCCTCAACTCTAGTGTCTTGTTATTCCTTCTACAGGAATTTCACGCCTCTTGACTTTTGGCTAAATTCTATTTTCTCTGTGGAGCCTTCTCTGGACCGCTTCCCCTCCTCTAAACAGCAAGTATGTACTCTTATTGCATTTCCCTGTAACACCATCTACATACTATATTATAATTGCCTTTTCACTCATCTGTATGCCCAGTGAATTATAAATTCCTTGAAGTAACATGACTTATTTACCTTTAAAACCTCAGTCTTTAGCATATTACAGGTATGTTACAGGGCTTAAAAAATAATCCATGATTAAATTATTACACTACTAGTGGTATAGCTGGTTCAGTAAACTAAAATGATATACATACTATAAAACACAGCAATATATTTGTAGAATACAAACCAATCTCTTATCAGTACTGAGATTTCTACAATAGGAATAAACATGTAAAAATTGTCATAGAGTACTTAGAACCATTGTTTTTTATGACATCAATAAGTTTTGCCTTAAAGCGGTAGCTAAATTCATTCTGTTAAGGAAATTATATTTACTTTTTTGGATATTCAAAATATAAATTTTTGAGGTGGGACTTCTGGTCAAGATAGTGGGGTAGATAAATGCTGGGCTTGTCTTCTCTCATGACCACATCAAAATGACAACTAAACTACAGAAAAATCATCATTGAGAATCACCTGAATTCTAGCTGAACAGAAGTCTGACAACTAAGGACACACAGAAGAAGCCACCTCAAGACTGATAGGTGGGGCAGAGACGCGGAACAGGCTGCAACCACACCTGTGTGGGGAGGTTAAACATCAGGAGAAATATCTTCGTCATGGAGGTTCCTCCACAGGTGTGAGGGGTCCTAGCTCCATACCAGGTTCCCCAGTCCAGAGTTGTAGTGCCAGGAAGAGAACTCCCCACAACTTCTGGCTGGGAAAACCAGTGGAGATCATGGCCGAGTGAGACAAACGGCTATTGGAGTCCCAGGCATTTCTCTCAAAGGGCCTATGCAGGACTTACACACTAACAGACTCCCTCGCTCTGAGCTCCAACGCTGGGGCAGCAGCTTGAAAGGTGCCAGGGACATATGGGGAGGAAATAAATCGTCTGGCTTTAGAGCTAAAGTAGAGCAGGGGGCTTTCGCCATACAGAAGTGCTGGCAGAATTCATCGTTTCTCTGTCGAGCCCTCTCACTTCCCAGAGTGTAGACACAGGTGATGGACATGTCTAGGTCTCCAATAATCCGGCTAACAAGATCACTCTGCCCTGGTGATTCCCTGAGACCCCCATTCCACCCAACTTGCAGGCCCACCCAAGCCTTGAAGTGCCTTTTCCATTCAAATGGCCTGTCTTGACTCATGCTATGGGCTTTCCTAAAATCTCTCAAAGGTTCACAAAACCTAGACAAGCAGCATCTGGCCTTGGCATGCCCCATACCTCTTTCTGAGCAGCCCCAAGCCCACCACAAGCAGCAGCTAGCCTCACTTCACAACTTGGCCTCTCAAGGCACTGACAAACCCAGCACAGTTGATGGCCATCTGCAAATTGTTTGGTGGCTCATGTTAAGTGGCCCTGAGCAGGGTACAGGCTGCGACTGAACCAAGCCAGCATCAGGGCCCTTCCCAAAAGCCTTCAAGGCTGGCATACCCAGCGGCTACTTTCTGTCTAAGCTGGAAAAATCACCCAGCAGCTTCCATGGACAACACATTCAAAGGGCAGACTAGGAAGGCACCACAATCCATCTAAAGCAAATCCTGCTGTGTAAGGTCAGCCTTTGCACAACAGCTCCTCCACTTCAATCATGGCCAGTCCTCACAAACAATCAGCCTGAGGGTCGATCCTGCCCACTGATGTGCAAATAGCAACCAAGACTCAACTATAACAGAAGGGCACATACAACCCATATAAGGGACACACCTGCAGTACATGGCTCAGGTGACCAGGGAGACTGTGCTTCTGGGCCCTACCTACTACATAGGGCCACTCTACTAAGACTGGGGGACCTTGCAGCTCTACCTAATACATAGAAACAGACACAGACAGACAGCCGAAATGGGGAGACAAAGAATCATGTTTTAAATGAAAGAACAGAACAAAGCTCCAGAAAAAGAACTGAACAAAATGGAAACAAGCAATCTACCAGATGCAGAGTTCCAAATACTGGTTATAAGGATGCTCACTGAACTTAGGGGAAGAGTTGATGAACTCAGTGAGAACTTTAATGAAAAGACAGAATTCAAGCAAACAAACAAACAAAAAAACATAAAATGGAGACAGAAAACATTTTAAAAAGTTAGAAATGAAGAATACAATAACTGAAGTGAAGGAATCAACAAATTAGATGAAGCAGAAAATCAAATCAGCAATTAAGATGATAAGGTAGCAGAAAATACCCCATCAGAACAGCAACAAGAAAAAAGAATCCAAAAATGTAAGGCTAGTTTAAGGGGCCTCTGGGACAACATCAAGCATACTAACATTCGCATCATAGGGTTACAGGAGGAGAGGAGAGAGAGCAAGAAATTGAAACCCTATTTGAAGAAATAATGATGGAAAACCTGGTGAAGGAAAGAGATACACAAAACCAAAAAGCACAGAGTTCCAAACAAGATGAACCCAAAGAGGCCCGCACCAAGACCCATCATAATTAAAATGCCAAAGGTTAAAGAAAGAGACAATCTTAAAAGCAGCAAGAGAAAAGTAGTTAGTTACCTACAAGGAACTCCCATCAGACTGTCAGCTGATTTCTCAACAGAAACTTTGCAGGCCAGAGGGATTGGCATGAAGTATTCAAATGATGAAAAGCAAGGACCTATAACCAAGATTATTCTACCTAGCAAAGCTATCATTTAGAATTGTAGGACAGATAAAGAGCTTCCCAAACAAGATAAAGCTAAAAGAGATTATCAACACCAAGCCATCATTATGAGAAAATTAGAGGGGCTTCTTTAAGAAAAAGATCAAGAATATGAATAATAAAATAACAATAACTACATATGTATCAACAAATTACTTAAAATGTAAAAGTATTAAGTGCTCCAATATAAAGACAGGGTGGCTAAATGGATAAGAAAACAAGACACTTACATATGCTGCCTATAAGAGACTCACTTCAGATCAAAAGTCACACACAGACTGAAAGTAAAGGTATAGAAAAAGATATTTCATGAAAATGGAAATGAGAAGAAAACTCTAGGGTAGCAACACTTATGCCAAACAAATAGACTTTACAACAAAGGCTATAACAGGAGACAAAGAAGGACTCAGTAATCCCACTTCTACAAATTGGTAATTACAAAACAAATTGGTAATTACAAAACAGTCATGGTGATGTAAAGTATAGCATAAGGAATAATACAGTCAATAATATTGTAATAACTATGTATGGTGTTAGATGGGTACTAGATTTATCTGGGTGATCACTTTGTAAGTTAGATAAATATCAAATCACTATGTTGTACACCTGAAACTAATATGCAAACTGTAATTGACAAATTTTTTAATTATTAAAAATATAAATTTTTACTGACAGTCATATAAATAAATGTATTCAGGATGATCATGTAGAGTTAAACTTTAAAATAATTCCAGATACCTCTCCTAAGAATTCACTTTCTTCCTCTCGAACTCGCGCTTGATCCCAAAGAGTAATCTCCAACATTCGTTCCCGAAATTCTCTTCGGTGGACTGGAGAGTAAATGAATGTTTGGTTCCATTTGGGTTCCAATGTTTTCTTTACAGTTTTAGTTCTTCTCTTGTTTTTATCACTATGAATAAAAAAGTGTGTATGAACTTATATAAACCTCTAAGTTTTGCCATAAAAATTATTACTGTAAAATTTCTCAGGAAACAAGTTTTGCCACAAATTTTTCATATGTTACACATATATAATCCTTAAAACTGCTATTAAAATCTATAACGTGTATAATTATATCTCATTATAAGTATGGCTTAATAATAGCAATATTTCAATAAATCTGAGATTTTCCCATGATAATTAAAGTCAGTCTTTCTTAAACTCTAAATAAAACCAAACTATAGGATCTTATTTCTGAATTTTTAAATATACTGCCCTATTCAAAGCCTTCCAAATGCTAATAACTAGTATCATTACATATACTATTCACTTAAACTACAAAACTCTTATTGTGCAACAAAACACCTAATAAATTTTGATGTTCAAAACTTCACATCCATATAGTTCAGCTAATGAGCAATTGTTATTACATTCTATCAAGTTACTTACATATAAGAAATACATACTTGCCTATTTGACATTTATTAGGTCTTTAAAAACATTGTAAAATTATTTCTAAGTGAGGTAGCCACTAAAATGTTAGATGGAAATGGAAGACAGCCATCCTGATAGATGGAAGTTCCACCTCAGAGGCCTCCATACTTTTGTTAATTACCTATATCTAACAAGTGAATGTTTTTAACTATGCATTCCATTATATACACATGTATTTATGAATTATATATGCATGTATTACTCTTCTGTTGTACTAATATATTATATACATTGATAAATATCCAAAAAAGAAACTAAAAATAATGAGATAAAAATAAAAAAAATTCAAATATTTCTTCTTGAACTATATTGGATTGTCTTACCCATTCCCTGGGTACATACATACTTTTTGTATGTACTTAAGTATGCATTTTAGCTCATTAGGATCAATGGCTGAATAGAAATAAAGAAAATCATCTAGGATAGACACGCTAAGCTATCTAGAGAGCCTATTTAAAGCAAGTGGACAATGAACTCCAAGTGGAACCATTTTAACTGTTACAAATTGTCACAGCACAGCACAGTTTAAAGAATGTTGGTATAAGAAGCAGGGAGAACTAAGAGGACACAGTGTGTCTCTAAATTGGGGTGGAAGGAAAATAATTTGGAAACCCATGTAAGAGATTTTATCTCTATTCAAATTTGTGAAAAAGAAGTATTGTAAATAAAAACAATTAAATAATAGAAATAACAACAAGGACTATGACATGATTTTTTCCCTCAGTCCTTCTCTTCTTCTAAAATTTTAACAAATGTTTATAAGGATCTACTTATATCCCATCCATTAAAGAATGAATTATGACACACTGTCAAGACAGAAAGCCCTTTCTATGAAGGCTAGAAAGAAAGTATTAAGGAGCCTTGCTGTCTGATTCAAGAATAGTTTATATTGCAATACGAAAGGGAACAGAAGAATAAGCCTTGACTTCCTCTTAAGCAGTGAAAAAAGTTCTCAGACAAGAATGACTATTTTAAAGAGATTTCTGCACTGGATAGAAGGAAAACTAGATAATCTTGGAAGTTCCTCACAAACTCACCATATATGATGACAATTTAATAAGGCAATTTATTGTGCATAAAAGGACCAATGCATGGAAAGAACTTGAAAAATTGTCTTCAGAAGTTAAAAAATAATAAGTTTTTCTAAAAGTTTAATGAAGGCCTTCTACATAAGATCATGCTGTATAAGTCAAACACTGAAAAGTTATTAAAAATAATTAAAAACTAAGATCAATAAGCCCGCTATAGATATTTTTTAAATAGCTGCCTAACTATAGTAAAATAGATCTCTAACACTATCATTAAACTGTCAAGAATGTAGTTAATAGTTTTAAAAAATAAAATATAACCTAAAGCTTTTTCTATTTTCATGTTACCAATACTTTTAGCTTCCATTTAGTTTAATTTAGTAACAGAATGCAAAAACTTGATGTTTTAATTCAAAATGTAAGAAAGAAAAAATATTTTAACTGGTAGCCAGCTTTACTTCAAGATATAAAAAATTGCCCACCTGTTTTTTTAGAGTACATAGTACACTGTGTAGAAAATAATGTTTTGAATGGCATAATTGACATACTGACATTCTAGAATAAATCTCTTTTACGTAGCCTCCTTTGCCCCTTCAGAAATCCTTATCAATAAATGGCATCAATTATTTTCTATGTTCACTTGTTCAAGTAGTTTTTCTCTCAAAAATTTGTCAAGAAAAATGAAATAATTCATATCCAAACCATAAATAATCCTTTATTCAAGTGTAAAAACTTGTGTCAATGAAAAAAAAAAAGTTGAGATGATAATGTAGCTGTTTCTGTTGACCGGAGAATTCTTTTCTTCACCAATAAACTACAAATCTGCCTAAATATTCCTGTTAACTGACAAAGAAATTCAACTGAAAAATAATCTTAGAAGAAAATATTCAATTGTTTCACATTCTTTGGTGTTGAGAAATGAAAAAATACTATATATGGAATATAAATAAGTGATTAAGGGGACCTTCGCTTCCATTTTAGCTCTATCTGCTCCAAAAGTTGCAGGGATATGGAAAATAGAATAAACATAAACGAAAATAGTCAATCAAGATCAAGAAGCAAATTCAATAACTTAAGAGACCTTATCATCATAAAATATTTTTCTTCAAAGTTTTGAGTAAGTAAAAACTTGGTATGTGTGTGCACAAAAGCATAGATGGGAATGCAGCATTTTCTGCAGTTTTTTATGATGGCATTCTAAGGATGTGTACACTAGGAAACCATGTGTGCTCTAAAAAGCCAAGTGACTAGGCCTCCAGAATGTCAGGGTAATACGGCTGTGGCATCTGTCAACCAACTGAAGTTTAAGTTAGATTTAACAGCTCTAGTCATGGGTGTCCTCTTCCTCCCTTGAAGTTCAAAGTGTTTCCTGTCCAAAAGACAACCTAAGTTGTTATAAAACAACTATCTTCAAGTAAACTTTATAAGAGAAATTTATACAGCAAACAATTTCTGATAACTTTAGATGTTGTGCCACTTTGACATATTTTCTGAGAAATTTTTCCTATAACTTTTACTTCAAAACGTATCAAAAATACAATTTAAGGCTTTGGTTAATTGTTTACTTCTTTCATTTCATCTTTTACTTTGCCTTAATTGTTCTTCAGATGATAGTCTGGCACTCAACTCAAACTGGAAGACTTTGAACTTGAAGTAAGTAAATAAGGGTCCAAAAGTATGTAAACATATTTAAGATCACATGGGTGCCCAGCCACTTTCAACCTGAGAAAAAACGAACAGACCATGAGAACACTCTCTCCTGAAAGCCAGGGATACAGAATTGCTGGGGAAAGGGTAACAAGTATCATTACTTCTTTCTTTTTGCATGATATTTATTGAATAATCTCTTATTTTTTATATGTCTGAAATTGAGGGTGATTAGATAAATTTCTGATAAGTTGTTTTTGCAATCCTAATTTCTCTATTTAAATCAGGGTAGAACAATATTTATGTTGTTAGCAAGGATACAAAACAATTATACTTGAAGAAGCTGATTCTGGCCCAGTAGTAAATCTCCTTAATGATAAGTAGTGATGAAATAAAAAGCACAGAGATAAGTTTTAAAAAAATCTCAAAGTATTTACCGTCATTATTTTGATTTCTAAGAATCATTAGGCGTACATTAAACTTCATAAGCATCTGATTGGTATGATATATAAAAATAAATAATAATCAAAACACCTACTGCTATTAACGTTTCTCACTTATTTTCAACAACATTTATTTTTATTTCATATTCCTACCTTCTGTCTGGAAGAAAGTAAATTTTAACATAAGGATTCCTTGGCCTCCCATCGTCCCTGGAAGGGAGATCCTTTGCTCCCAAAATTGTAACTATTAATTGGTGACCAACCTTGTCAAACCATAGTTTTATCTGAAAAGCAAAAATATTCATTTATCAGCTTAAACATTTACTACCTTAACATAATGTTTACATTCCCAATCTTTGCCCCATTTCCATACACTAATATTAGCACAGAATATAAATTTCGCTTAGTAAATTGAGCTTAAAATTAAAGGATATGCTTTAATAACTTCAATGAATAGAAGATTAATTCAATATTTTGGTTTGATTGATAAATCACTTGGACTTTTTATACTAATTTGATTGCTGATTAACAAGCACATAATAATTACACTACCATAAGTAAGGACTTTATATACAATGATTGCTGCCAGTCTATCTTCATGCAAGAATCACTGTAGTTCATTTTGGCTCCGCTACAATAGTGAGTTCAGAATAAATGGTTAAAATGAATTGAACAGATAGTAACTTGTTCATATGGCATTCACAGGGAATTTTTAAGCCAATGTTTTATGTTATTCCTCAGTAAAAGACATTTCAAAGATTATAAGCAATGGGGAATTACTAATAGCTTTAGTCAATAGACTATTTAAGTTTGTATTTAAAACTATAATAAATTCATCTTTTTAAGTTTTTCTTACATAGACATAAAGTCTCTTTTTTGTTTGTGATGCGAATGTATCATCCTTAGAATAAGAGTATATTTGATCATTTGAGATGAGGAAATGTGAATAATTTCCCCATGCTATAATTAGAGATTGGAATTTCACATCCACCTGCTGAATTCATTTGATTTAACAATTGTCACCTCCTACACACATACCTCACACTCCCACACCTAGCTAGCTGATTCTACCATGTCAAGATCTATGATAACTGTGGCTCTGACTCACATTTTGGTTCAGAACTCGGCACATCTCTGACTACTATTTTGAAACTAAAATTGAATAAAAAATTTGGAATTTGGGAAAGAATATATTTATGTAATATGTATTTTTATGGTTTATATATTTTACGGTATATATATGTGCATGTATGTTAATTATTTAATTTTTCCATTGATTTCAATGTACGACGTTTGCAGCAGTTTAAAAGAATTTAAATATACATCTCATATCTGTCCTTCCTCTCCTCTCCAAAGTGGACAATCAGGTCTGGGTCAGGCTCTGTTATATATAAACTTATTTATATATAAAATATTGGTAGTTCACTTCCAATTCTAACATGGCTTTGTTGAATCCTTCACTTTGTATCTTAGAGAATGAGAAGCTGAGCCTTTAACATTTGAATGGAAAAAAGTTCAAATGTTTGTTTGCTTAATGATATGAGCAGCACGAGTAAACATTTTACATTAAATAATATTAACTAGAACCATTTTAATTTTTAAAATTTTTAAAATTAGATACAGAGGAAGATAAGAGACTGAACTACTCTGGCAAAAGACATGAAGGGGGAAAAATGTAAGAAATACAAGAGTGTCTTGTATATGAGATGAAACAGAGATTCTGTCAGATAGCATCATGGTTCCTCTAAACTGTGTGACCAAAACCAGATTAATTTCTGATATTTTCTATTGTCTATAGAAATGAAAATCCTTATGGTTTTATTTTTCCACGATATTAAAAATCCTTCTCTGAGGATCATGACATGAATATTATGACACCTCAAAGAGAAAAAAGATTCTGAAAAGCTAAAAATTTTTTCAATAAATTTTACACTTAAAAGACGAAGAAACCGTAATTAGCATTGTTAGGTTAAGCTCAATTATTAGAGCAAAGTATTGATCTCTGTAAGTTTTTTGTTTTGAAGGATTGAGACTAAGCACTTGTTGCCATCTCTACAGGTAATATTTTTATTCCTTTGAAATCACTACAACCAAACATTTGAGATATACATTTCAAATGTTTGACAAAAAAGTATTCTTTTTAGATTTTCTTATGCCATGGAAAACCAAAAATATCACTTACTAATAACATTCATTTTTTATAAAAACAGATATTAGGCATGTGGCTTTAATATTTTCATAATACTTAACAGCTTATTAAATTACATTTTACAAATATATAAATGTTAAGATAATATAGATATGAAACGGGCACATTTTAATTTGACTGATTTTTTCTATCAAAATCAAACTTTTTAATAAACTTTCTTAAGCTGGGCATTTGATCAGTAGCCCTAATTTTCATTTTATATTACAGGACATGCATTGAAGTTTTTAACAGATATCCAGTTCACATTATCAAAACATAATCATTTTATTAGTTAGAATATTTTATCACATTTCTAAATTCTTTATCTGTGCTTTTTAAATGAATGGTTAATATAACTGTTGATTCCCCAAAACATAACAGCTGTATTTTCACAATTCTACATATAACATACTTCTTACTTTACGTCAATTTTACTAATAAAAATCTTGGTATAAATTTAATTATTTTAACATAATTATCATTCCAGCTTTACCTTGTAACCATGTTTAAATTTCCTAAGCAGAAACTGAGCAGCACGAGTAAACATTTTACATTAAATAATATTAACTAGAACCATTTTAATTTTAAAATTTAAACTAAATCAATATTATTCAAAACCAACAATGACAAAAAAACATGCAGCGAAGCAAGGAAAGCATAATACTACTTAGAAAAAACTATATTGACATTACTTTATCATATAAGGGTTTGCTAATGAAAAGAGGCAAATAACTTGTACCCAAGTATTACAGTAAAATTAAATGGAATGACAATTACAAAATGTAAACAAAATAAACCCAACACATTTTATTTGGATTGTGATTTTTAAAAGTAATATACTTTCCAAAAGTTGAACTTTAAAATGCATAAAATTAATGTTTTAGGTAAGGTACAAATTTATTTGCCAATTCTCCTCAAGGAGTTATTGCTTGGAAAATGCAAGAGAATGTAGATGTCAAGTGATATAATGAATGATTTAAAGAGACAGCAGCCTTGTGCAGTAAATGAAAAATATCAACAGTATAAAATTAGCTATTGCTTTCAATGCTACATATATAAGCAGAATCTACGTTAAATGCCACTCTGAAACCTACGAGTTTTGGTATTCAGTTCATCATATAAAATCACTAACTAAGATTGTCTCTTTAAATTTTTATTGTAGTTTAATCCCCATGCAGAATTTTACAAGCTAGCTCATAAAATGGTTTGAAAGTCAATAATATGGCTTGGAGCAACATACCAAAAAAAGTTTCCCTACTACGCATTTTCCAAAAACATACAAATAAGGGTTAAAACACAACTTTAGTTTCTATCAGGCAGACAAGGCCTTTACCTGAACCCTAGGAACAAAAGGCGTTGTTCTTCTACTAAGGCTTTGGCTCTGGTAAGCAAAATTAAAGAAAAAAGCAATAAAACAAAACCAAAAGGACAACACGCTGAAACTAAAAGACCAAAAGTAAAAACAAACACATACAACTATCCCTTAAATATAACTTTTCCATGTCAAGATATATCTAAATTAAGTAATTTAATGTAAAGAATAAATTAATTTTGCCAAAATGCTAAAATAGATAAAAACTATATAAAATCTCAAATTTTTATATCATATTTTTAAATGTAATCAACATAACAGGAATTAAGACCAAATGCAAAATATCATATCTGGGCTCATATGATCTAAAAGAATGAGTGTAAACATAAACCAAGAGCCAAGAAAAGTCAAGTTTCACCTTTAAATGCACTACATAGAAAAAAATCACAGTCCAAAAAAAGTTAGATGAAAATGCATTACAAAATTATTAGTGAAAAGACATCCATAGAAATAATTGTGTGACTTCTCCAAAATGACATATCTTACAGAAGTCTAAAAAACATTAGCCAAATTGGCTTTAGCATTTAAAAGAATAAACACCGTAAGATAAAAGTATGCTGGAATGCACTATACTGATTAGTTGATTCATATTTTAAGAATCTATACAAGGTTCTAGTATTTAAACACCTTTTATTTTGAACCACTGTCAATAACACTCTTTATTGCTAATCATACCTATTAATGACAATATTTCATTTCTTTTTATTTATATAGTTCTTTATATTTTTCCAAACCTTTAATAACAGTCCATTGCTTCCAACAACACAAGGAGGTAGTTACTATTATCTACAATTTTTAGATAAAGAAACAGAACCACCCCAAAAAAATAGACTAGAAGCTCAAACAGAAAGCAAGAAGATAGAAAATAGAGACCAGTCCTGATTAAATCACTATTTCACATTCTTACAGTTACATTTCTTTTCTCTTCTGATTTATTTTGTTTTCATTTGAAATAGTTTCCAAAAGACACCATGATAATCAGAATTGTGTGTCTTTATTAGGGCATGTCAACAGTCAAACAAAATCAGATGCATATCTCTGGGCTGGGAATGGACTGACTGCAAGGCGTTTAATTTTGTTCCTTTCACCAAAATTCGATTCCATTCTTCACATTTCTCATGGATGTCTCTCGTCTAATTCAAAGAGCTGTAAATACTTAATGGCTTCAGACTTTTCCACTGCTATATGGAAACAGTTAATAGGTACTAGGAAGACTGTTGCCCAATTCAACTATCATCCGACACTTTTTTAGACATGAATCTAAAACCCAAAGGAAAGGAAAGCAGACCTTAAAAGCAGACTATCATTCAATCATGAGTCATCTTTCTCTCCAAAAACCAAGGCAGTCTCAAATCTAAGCTGTCTTCCTTTTTGTGAGGAGACATTTCCAAAGAAAGAAATGTTTAGAAATGGAGTATGTTACTGATTTCTGTCTGCATAACCCCAGCTATATAATTCTCTAGCAAATGGGGAAGGGATGTATGAAATTCATAGAGATTAACTACGCATGTTAAAGGAAGGCACTAATAAAATACTTCACTTAGAAATGCATTTTATATTCCTTGCCTTCTCACCTGTTTTAGACCAAAAATATCAGGATGATGGAAGTAAATATTAATTCATAAACTAAAATATTTACTTTAAAAATAGTACTTTGAAATAAATTAATCTTTCAAGGCAAATATTTTTGACCTTCTAATATGATCTCAAAGGAGCAACTCACAGATTTCTGAAATCAATTGTCTAAAATCTATGGCAATTTAAACCTAATCATCAGCCATAAGTTTGTACATTAAACTTGGCTATAAAGCATGTTTGTTTTATTAGTTTTTTAATTGAGGTGAAATTCAAATAACATACAATAAACCATTTTAAAGTGTACAATTAAATGGCATTTAAGTGCCTTCACAATGCTGTGCAACCACCACCACCTCCTAGTTTCGAAACTTTTTCATCATCCCAGAAGAATATCCTGTACCTATTAAGTAATCATTCTCCATCCCGCCATCGCCCCAACTCCTGGCAACCATTAAACAGCTTTCTGTCTCTATGGATTCTGGATATCTCATATAGGAATGAAGTATTATGTAACTCATTGCAATTTGTAATTAATATTATTTCATTTTTTGAGCATGGAAATATATGATATCTATAACAATTTAGCTTCATCCAAATGAAGAATATGAATTTGTAAATCATGAGTTATTTTGCATTTTTAATGTCATTTCCTACTATATACTGCACTACTATCTTTAGGACATTCCTTTTAAGCAATGCTTCTGGAATAACAAGGCTGTGACAATCAGGTATGATAGATAAAAGCTTAAAGAAAAAATTTTCATTTACAGAAAGTTTTGAAAAGGCTACAGAGTTTCTAAAGATATATAAAGGATACATACCTATTCTTCAATTACTTATTCCCTTTAAATGGGCATATAAAATGAATATGTACAATATTTATAAACTCATCACTAAAAATGGAGTCAGAAAAATATTAAAACAAAGTAACTTAAGGAAACATTGCAACCATAAAGTAAAATAAGATTGTCAATAAGAGTCAGTGTATTCCTACAGAAAAAAAGAATTCTGGGCCATTTTTCACTTTTAAAAGAGTTGAAGGCTCTATCAAAAAAAAAAAAAAAAAAAAAGACTAGCCAAAGACTGCAAATTACTTTTAAAATATTGAGAGAATTATATAGGTAATCCTCAGAAGAAGGAAGCTGCTATATCACTGAAGAATACAAAATTTAAAAAGAATCAAAATAAGTGGGTGCTGATACTGAAACAGCTAACATACAGTCCAGGTGTCATAAACCTGAGTTCATACTGATTTTCTCACCAAAAACATTAATGGCACTTTCGTAGTTATGCCCTAGAATAATCACAAGCAGCAGCACAATTCAAGCATAGAGAAGAAATACATTGCATAATTTTTAAAAACTCAACAGCCTTGAGCATGAAAAGTCTAAACAATAATTTGTATTATATGTGTTTTTCATTTGAGAAAATATCAGTCAGTGAACTGACATAAATATATTAGGAAGGTCGGCTCACATACTATACAAATACCTTTATTCTCAGGCATAAGCAATGTCATGATGTTGTCACTTAGGGTAAAATTTGACCAAAATCAAAAGTACCCAAAGGTAAAATAGGAGACAGGAACTGTAACGTTGCCCTGTGACTTCCTAAGGGTTTTCCTGAAGGGTGATATATGTGGACACATATTTTCCCAACCTCTACATTATTACAGCAAACCAAAGTTGGCAGAAATAGAATCAAATATAAAAGGAAATACTATATCCAAAAGGGTATCTTGCTTATGTTTTCCTGCAAAGAATGAATATAAAATTAAGTTTCATGAGAGTAAAATTCATGTCTATGATATTCACTATTATATTCCCAGCTACTAAATATTATGGCTGAACTGGAGTCAGACCTTAACATATATTTCTTGAATACACGATTGGAGTTTAATTTGCTAAAAAACTTTTTGGAAGAAAATTTGAGCAATAGATTTCAAAAAATCTTAAAACTTTCTTCTCCTTTCTTATTATAATTTTACTTCCGCAAGGTTATCCTGACAAAATTAATTTGTCCTTGCAAAACATGCAAGATTTATATTAGAGGATTTCCATGGCATCATTGTTTATAATATAAATTAGAAACAAGCAAGATATCCTATAATAGCAAATTAAGTGAAAATGGAGTATTAAATAGCTATTAAAATCATTTTAAGAGGAATTTTAAAAAAAGTTTAAAGGAAAAAGTCCACAATACATTAGCAAATGAAAAAGCAGGCTTCAAAATAGTATACACAGATTTATTAACAGTTTTGTTTAAAAATTTATATGTATGTGAATGGTTATATTTTAGTGGCAGGATTATAGGCAATTTTTATTTTTTATTTATCTGCACTTTCTAGATTTACCACAACAATTATTATTGTACTTAGAAACATTATCTTATTGGAACATACTCCTTCCAAGACATAAGAAAATAATAAAATGGTACACGTTTTAAATTACAATTACACGGATTTTAAACGAACATTTATAAATATAAATACTACAACTTTATACCATTATATATATATATATTTGTAAGTAAAACTTTTAAGTTTATATTTTCCTCAAATATTTAAGTGTTCCCTTTCTACCATATTCATTTTGAACCATGAGCAAAAACTGTGGTATTTGAAATTTGTCTAAATGCCTATGCTAGGCTCCTCATCCTTCCCTCCTAGTCCGGTTTGTTAACAGGGCCTTGGAATTTCAAACAAGGTAAAAAATTGGTACTTACTTATCATGGGAATATAACTTTCACTCCTGCCTCCTCCACCGACTGACGCTAACTATACGCACGCGCGCATGCGCACATATGTACACGCGCGCGTGCACGCGCGTGAGCTCACAATCCTGGCACCATCCATCTACCCACAGCATATTTAAAAATGAACTGTTTAAATAGAACCATTAAAAAAAGAGCTAACATTTATTACCACTTTCTAAAATGGTGGAAAAAATATATTTATAACCATAAATGAGAACATCTGTGCTGTCAACATATGTGAGAGAATAGTAGAAAGATGCTTATTATGAAAAAATGAAAGAAGACCATTGTCCTCAAATGAAAAGTTCATTCTGCTTATAAAAGGGAAAAGAAAAGAAAATAATAAGAAATTCATTTCAATAAGACATTTACACTCTTCTATCTCATCTTTCTTGCTTAACTTTTTGTAATTGTCACCTTTGTAATCAAAATAGTCCCAGAACAGACATCTCTAGTGGCTTTTAAAATAATTTTTAATATGTTAATTTTGCTTACACTTCCTATATCTCCTTTTAATTAATGAAAATTCTTCAGTAAAAATCAAACACCTCCTCTTCCCCCCCAAAAAAGAAATTTCATAGCTGATTTAATAAAAACGTTTTTTATTGTTCTTAAAATATCAGCCCAAGAATAGTTTAGCTTTTAATTATAATTTTTATCCAAAATTCAGTGTCCAAATTTTGAGAATCTAAATAATTCTTAATAGTCATAAAATTTCAAGTTTAGTAACTTTTTGGTGTCATTGTTAATGTTAACCTGTATATTTCTAAAATATAACTGGATAAATTTGAATATTTTCAATTGTTTAAAACGGAATGAAAACTGAATAAGTTAATAAAAAAAAGGGCTTAAATTTGCAAAGCTCGTCTAATATGGACATAAAACATATAGTTGAATTTCAACTTTCATCATAAAATGTTCAAATTAGAGATCACTTAATATGTAATCACCTGGTATGCTCAATAATCTATTATATATTTACCCATTTAATTAGATTTGTCTGTTGACAAAGGCATCTCAAGTATCATTATATTTCAGAATAGTCATACTCCAAAGATTACTATGAAATTCACCCAAAACTTCCTAAAGATTCAAAAGCAGAGAATACATAAATATTTAGTTTTATCTTAAATATACCATTTTGTATAGTGCAGAATTTTTATTTCTCTTAAAAGTCTATGACACATGACAGTCATTTTAAAGTACTGAGCAAAAATCACAACCTTGGGTTTTGGAATAATACTACTAAGATAAAAAGTTTTAGATATCTTCACAAATTCAAAGTCTCAATAAATTCTAGAAAACCTAACTCTAATAAAGAAAGCATTATGGTAAAAAATTAAAATTGAATTTTAATTAATTAAAATTACTAATGAGAAAATTGATGGTTAAAAGGACAATTATGTTCTAAGAAGAACTTAGTTTACAAAAAACTAGCAACAGATAATAAAAACACTACTTGAAATTCCAAAAGGAGGAAAGTGATTACATACTGAAAGTTGTCCAGATAAGAACTGTGGAACATCCCTCAACATGCCAGGACTCATGGGAGAGGTAACAGAAATAGAAGGACGATCCATTTTTTGAGATTCGAATGAGC
The DNA here is from genome assembly GCF_000151845.1 of Pteropus vampyrus. Lineage (NCBI taxonomy): Eukaryota > Metazoa > Chordata > Mammalia > Chiroptera > Pteropodidae > Pteropus > Pteropus vampyrus. The sequence goes on along the minus strand of NW_011889003.1, from coordinate 1,837,291 downwards.
TAGAACCTGAAATGGTAATTATACATAAAGAATAATAACAATGGCTTTTCATTAGTAATTATTAATCTTTATCAAATACCTCTTAAATTTTTTAATGTCCACAGAATGTCATTATAGTCATGATTTTCTTAGCCACAATGTTCCAAATACATTAGAGAGTTTTACTGAAGCATAAGTGAAGCTTAGTGATTTCCCTTAAGACCAAGGGTGAACCATTTCCTGTGCCAACTATAGTTGAGATGGACCTCTACCTCAAGATTTACTTTGTCTATAATGAGTACTAAACCTCATATCTTATAATAATATTTTAAGAAATTTTTAAAATAGAAATTTCAGTAGGATAAACCAATAGAGCAACCTGAAGATGACTTAAACTTGTAATGCTAAAAAAATAAATACTAGAATGTTAATTATAAAACATTTTCAGGAAGTGATTTTATTAACCATATCTGGAAGGATACAATAAATTACATGGGGAGAAAGGAAGTGAGGGACTACGAAAAAAGAATATCAGAAAAAGCAGAACCACAGTATCCAGAAATTATATGTATGAATTTATTTCTATGGAAGAGAAGAGATAAATTGGAAAGTAAATAAAAACGGGGCTCTTGGGCTACTGGGGGAGATTATGCCTAGAATTCTGGGTTACACATTTTGGCGCTAATGAAATATCCAAGCTAAGTTCTTATGTGTGGGGTAATAAAAGTTGTATTTGCGGAAGGTGACTTTACCACTTATTTAAAGTGTGTACTGAATTCAGCAAGATGAAAAATAGGAATAAGTGGAATTCAGTAAGATAATAACCAGGAAGTTTGCAAAAATTGGAATATAAAGAATTCAGGAGGTATAAAATGAGAAAACGAAGACTCAGAAACTAATTAGATGTGAGATATAAAGGAAAAAGAGGGGAAAACATATGAGATTTCAAGTCTTATAACCAGATATGGAGTCAAGAAAGTTCCCTATGTCTTGTTCTCTGCACAGGACCATGCCGACATTCCCTGAGATGTGGAACAGTGGGGAAGTCTGTGTATAAGGGAATGGGTGAAAAAGTTAATTTGGAAGACAGTGACCCTGTGACACCTTTGAGACATCCACGGGGAGATATAAAGCAGGTAACTGAATACATGGATGGAACCCAGTGTTGAGGAGACATTAGTGTTAGAAATTAAACTGTAAAGTGTCTCCCTAATTGGAAACACAAAGATAAAATTGACCTCTAGAGAGAATAGTGTAAAAGGGGAAAAGTACAAACCTTGGGATCAGAAGTAATGGTGGTATCTTTTATAACATTTAGAAGTGGAAAAAATGCTGACTTTATAGTAAGAAATAAGCTCAGTTTTCCAAAGTTTTCCAAATGTTAAGCATCAAGGAACAGGAAGACACCTAACAGAACGTAACCTTTAAACATCCAAAGGATGAAAAGACAATGATAGATCCTTTTGATAATGTAAACTTAGGAGTCATACGGCAATAAAACTATCAGAACATAAGAATTTACTGAGGAACTAAAGCCAGAAAGTTAACAATTAGGCCTTTGGGAAACCTATTCTTCAGCATTTAAAGTATAAAAGATTAAATCTAATTTGAGAAAGGACCCCTGTCTCCTCAGGAACAATTCTGGAATTTTTCCACACTGCTCATACAGTATCTGAGTGATGTAATATAAGTATATAAAAATTTACCCACTTCTTAGGATTATTATAAAAAAATTGAGTGTGATAATATAGGTATAACATCATGCACAATATGAACTACATAACAATATGTAGTTCCAGGAACTCAATAAAATACGAATTATAATGATAATATCAAACATAATAATTATCATTATGTTAGTACTTCTTTATGTTATAGTTTCATGTGATCATGATATTATTTTGGATAAAATGACTTAGCACCTAGCCAAAGATACTAAATCAAACAGGTCATATAATCATATCTTAAAGTATAGAGCTATACCATTCCAAAGAGATTTTACCTATTTGATAAAGATTTTAAAGAAATTTATACTCATAATTGTAATATAAAATTAAAAACATTTATTTTCTTTTTTCTTTTTTTAGAACATTTATTTTCATAGGATATTCTCAATTATTGTGTGTATACAGACTCCAACCACTTCTCACTACCTTCATTGCTACCACCACGATCTAATTCACCATGATCTCACCTCTAAAATACTAAAATATTCCTCTCACTGGTCTCTCTTCTTTCACCCTTAACTCTACTTAATCTATTTTCAACATAGTAGCCAGGTTTTAAAACGTAAGTCTTTCTTTAAAACCATCATATACAGTTCTTGATTTCCCTCAGAGTATAAGCCAGTGTCTTTACGGTGGCTAATAAAGTCTGCAATTTGACTGCCCACTATTCTTCTACCCTCTCAATCTTGCTTACTCTGTTGCAGCTAAACTGGCCTCCTTGGTTTTGCTTAAAAGCATCTTAGGCTTTTCTGCCTCAGAGACATTGCATTCTGGTTCCAGTACCTGGAAAGCTTTTTCCCCAGATAGCCAATCTTTCAAATCTTTGCTCAAATTCTTCCTTCTCAATGTGATCTATCTTGATCAATATATTTCAAATTCCAACCCTCCTCTCTTCATTCACAATATCCCTTACTCTAATCAATCAAGAAACTTAGTTCATTGGAAAAAATTCATTAATTTAACATCTGAAATAGCACTCAAACACTAGTAATAAAAAGTATTTATGTGTCTAACATTATCTAAAATAGACATGTAGTATGTCTATTGTTCTATTACTACCCCAACGTTAAATCAGATTATCCCACTTTCTAAAAATATAAATAAGACTATCTATAATTATTCACTAGATTATCTCGAGCATCCCCCCATTTACTGAGGGTTAAGTTACAATACAAACCAGTAAGTTTTAAAGTTAAGGGGAACCTGGTGTACAGGATGGTGAGATTTTGGGAGTGATGGCATGCTCATTTTTTTTTTAACGTGACGATGGTTTCGCCTGTGTGTCAAAACTTATCTAGCGGTATATCTTCAATATGTAGTTTATTGTAATATACCTTAATAAAGCTATCTAACAATACCTAGTGTGGTTAAAAATAACTATCTTCAAGTACTATAGACTTTTGTACTTTTCCCCACAATGACATGAAATCGTACTAAATTTTACATGATTATATAATTGATAACAAGGTTATTATATTTCTTTGTATCAATAGATGAAATACTTCATTTGACCCCTGATGAATGACATTACTAATAACATTTTCTTCTAGAATAAATGAAACTTACTGGACTCCAGTTGTGGATGTGTGCTATCAGGTATTCTAGGTATATCTCTAAAGTGATAGAAAAAGAAAACAAGAAATTGTTTCAACAATTAATGCTACTTCCATTTTGATCATTATTAACCCATATTATAACAGGATAGTGTAAAATTAACAAAATTGTGTATAGTAGTAGCATTATATATGTGAGAAAAAACAATCCATAGTCCTCTATTGCTAATAAAAGTATTCTGGGATAACTTCAACTACTTAAAAGAAATTAAAATTCATACACGTTTATAGCAGTCTTGTAAAAACATATACTTTATTTTCTATATGCCTCACTACATAATTATCCATTCTAAAAATTTTCTGTATTAAACAAGTTTTACAGATATATTATAATTCTATTATATTCTTTCTTTTGACTTGCTGTTGTTCTAAAGCGATAATATTAAAATACAAATAAAATATTACCAAAATAAAAATTGAAATGTTCAGATCATGATTGAGATTTTTTTTTAATGTAATAACTCCACTGAAAAAATGTGACTATGTTTCTTACTGGGACTCAGAAAATTACCTTGTAACTGCATTTACACCAAAAGTATGTACATTTTTGTTTGAGATTTGCCAAAAAGAGTAGATATTAATGATTAAGAAAAGAAAATTACATAAAAGAATATTTAAGATAGTAAATGTCTAAAGTATCTTTTAATACCAAGAATATATTTGGTATTAATGTTTGGTATTAGTGTTTGGTAATTAACACTAAGTTGATACAGTGTAGTTTTACCATAATACAAAACTTAGAAAAGACAAAATGAAAAACAGATACAATTTCATGTGCCAGATTCATTACTTTTGAAAGGAACATTTCAAAAACTAAATTACCCACATAAGTCATTTTCTATGGCATGAAAAGAGATCAAAATAATATCATCCAATCACTTCCTAAATGAGTTAAAACTGGGCATTAGTATTTTACACAAAGAATAATTTCTATAGCCGCCACCCTAGAATGCTCTTATTCCGAACGTACATTTAATAATTCACTGTCAGTTTAAAATTTTAATTGCTTTTTCTAGTTATAGATGCATCTTTGTCATTGGCTTAGAATATAAGCTCCTATAAAGGAAGTACTGCAGCGATAACTAATGAGTAATTCTTCTGTAGGCATTAAAGACTATGTTTCCTGCTAACTTTTGGAAACTGTCATTTTAATCTATAGGTAACAAAATATAAAAGCCAGAGTATTTGGCATGTGCTTATTTTTTCTTAAATTGTTCCCTCTATCTGGGAATAGCATGCTCTTTAGGCCCTCCCCTTACTAGACTGAAACCTCCATTTTGAAAAAAATATGTACAATTCATAGAATATAGTTGATTCTCATTTTTACAATGTAGAGCATCATAGTTCACAAAACTTTAAAAGTAATTGTTACTATACTAATGCCATTAGCCATCTGTTAAATTATTAAGATAATAAAAATAATAAACATCTAAATATTTCTTCTTTTATAATTAACTGTATAATCTAGCATGATCAGATAAAGAGAGGTCATAATTTTTTGTAAGATGTTTTTACTAAAGAAAAATACTGTCCTCAAAATAATATATTTTTATAAAGCAATCAGACATTTTTGGATTGCACATTACAAACTGTTTAATAGCAGCTATCTATGCATGAAAAGTACTCAAACCAACTTACCCAATAGGCCTTGAAACAACAAGCTCCACTTGTGGTTCAGGTTTGGATTCCAGAATGATATTATATACTTCTTCAAATGTGGCTCCTTGCAATAGCCTTCCATTCCATTCTAACACTTCATCGCCTATTGTGTGTGTCAGTAATAATAATCTTAGAAAGAAAATCTAACCCAATAAAATGCACTCGAAACAAAGCAATCTTAAGGTACAATGAACCTCATAGAATAAAATCAGCATTATGGAAGAAGAAACATACTGAGAATAGCTCCAGTGGCATAAAATTTGATGACCAGGATGATTAGTATATTTTACTCAAAAGGACAAGGGTCAGAAAAAAAATTACATAAAAGTTATTCCTGTGATTTCCAGGATTTTCTCAGCGGTGTCTTATCCATGAATAGTTGTTAGTTCTTCTTGTGATGGGGAGCAAGGTCAGGAGCAAAGTATGTCACTATCTTGGTGAAGTCACTTCTGTCTCTGTGATTTCTTAATAGAAATTCTAATTATAGAAACTATAAGGCCTCTTTGTAGATTTCATGACTCTGCATTCTAGGTTTTTCAAAATACTGTGCATATTGTGTAAATTTTTTGAAAAAAGCTTATTATTTAGCATCTTATCTAATCCTGTCCAAGGTACTCAAGGATCTCTCCAATAGTATCCATTACCAAAGAGATAAAGAGTGATACATTTTAGGAAATATGTATTTATCCATGTAGTTTGTTTCCTAATCTCTGTTGGAATTTTTTTCAAAAGAAAAACAAAGACTTATGGGAAATAAAATAGGTTAATACTAGACACAGACTAGGAATATCTACCAACAACAACAAAAAAATCAGTAAATACAAAAATCTTTTTATCTAATATGACTCGAGAAACAATAGTACAACTTTCTATTAATGAATAAATTTATATTTAAGTTAAATAAACTCTTTCTTACTGGTCCTATCAATGCTAAGTGAGGACAACTTTTTCATAACTACTCGTTTAACATTTTAAATGTAAATAACCAAAGATAGAAACCTACCTGGTCTAAGATGCCCTACAGTATCTGCTAAACTTCCTTTTTTTACTTTGGTAATAAATGCACAAAGCCGACCTGATTCAGTCATCTTTCCTCCTACAACCTGTTTAAAAGAGGAAAGTGTTAAGAGGCATATTGTTCTAATGAACATGGTTGAAGATTCAAGTAAAAAATAACTAGACAATTTTCAGCTTTTAAATCTATAATTTAATATATTAAAAATAATTTATTATTAGAAACTGAGACATGTCCCAAGAATAAGCTCTTTTCACATTCTAAATGTTTTACAATTTAATCCATTATTTGTTGAAAACTTAGAAACAACAATATATAATTTTTGTCTTTTTTACAGAATTCTTACTTTTTTCATTTCTAAAAACATGTTATATCAGTACTATGTAATTATATTAACATATAGTCACAGATTTCAAATATCATAATAATATAAATACTTGTTACTTTTACTATAATTATGATATCCTACCAAAATTTCATTAGCAATCTTTTAGGCACACTGTCACCTAATACATGATGATGTTATATTTTTCCTGATAAAATTACAAAACTTACTTAATTTCATCAGAATTAATGTAAACTTTAGACCATTTGTATCCCAGTTTTTCTATTTTTATGTTTCTATTAATAAATGTCTTTAATAAAAAGAAAAAATAAATGTTAGCCATAATGCTACAGTCACACATGTACCTGTAGAAGAGGCCTCTTACAAAATTAATGCTTTCTCATCCACTGCCACTCACTCAGTCATCAACTTTATAGCAAGTTAAGCAAACAGTAGTAACTAAACAGTTTTTTCTCTTCTACATTGAGCAAAAGATACCTGAATTAAAAAAACCACTGATTTACCTTACACTATTTATTTATTCTCAAACTGCAGTGAATTACACTCAATAGCAGTTCAGTTAATACTAATTATTCCTATGTTTAATTCTGAAAATTAAATATATAGATATTTTGGACTTATATCCCTATGTTTCTTTTTAATCTTGGCTTGATAAATATTAATAGTCATAATTAATATTACTATAATTATTATTATTGAAATCTTATAAAGTGTCAGGCACTATACTAAATGTTTATATATTGATTTATTAAATCTTATTATAACATTCAGTAAGTATTATTATCTCCATTCTACAGATGAGGAGTCTGAGACTAAGAGAAGTTTAGTGACCAAAGTCATATACCTAGTAACTGCTATAACTAGAAATCAAGCCCAGATTTGTAGCCTTTACACTTCACTGCTCTAACAATATACTGCATAAACCAGGATTTAAATCCTACCTTCATTACCACCTCGTGACCATGGGCAAGTTACAACAGCTCTCTCTAATTTCTTATCTATTGTGAATGTTAAGTTAAATGATAGATGTAAAATGCTCAGACGAGTGCCAGCCGCCTGACAGCCACTCAGTAAATGCGAGCTGCCTGATTCCACTTATACCCCAAATTTTCTAATATCTCTCATTTACTATATTCTTCACAACAATTTCTGTAGCAATGGCTTAACTCTAAAACATTTTCTCTTTTATCCTTTCAGTTTTTAATTCACTAAATACAGATGTACAAAAAATAAACAGAACTATATTTGGTATAATTACTAAATAACTTACTTTACAGTAAAATATAAATCAATATTTGTATTAAATCTCCTAAGTATTTTTGAGTTTCCAGACTTCAAACAATATTCTCTCTTCCTCGCATACACACATATACACATAAATACACTTGCACATATTTTGCTACATGAATACAAAAATTATATTTCTACAAAATGCATACGTTACATTTCCCAAGTCTGCATATTGAGTAATTGAATAAAACTATCACTTTAATAGAATATAAACAAAGATACAGACTTAAAGGACAAACTGTATAGGTAAAATAAGTTTGAGCACTATATTTATGATTCAAATATATACCTCAATATTTTCCAAAATTATATATACAAGTATTATTGTAGAATAATGCCAACTACTTAAATAAAACTTGGAAAATGAAAAATAAATAATGAAGGCAAATATTTGTGAATATTCCCTATTCTTAAAAATAGGAAAAAAATGCACTAAATTGGTATAGATAGAAAGTTATTATATCTTTTGTTTTTCTGATAAATCTGTAAAGGAGTATAGAGCCAAAATCTCATATATTCTATCACATACCTTCAAGCCAAGCATTGCTCCTGAATCTCGAGGTACACTTCCATCTTTTAGACGCTTATTTAATAAAATGCGACCAATTAAACGATCTCCATCTTTAGATGGTTGCCATGTCACAGGGTGCTAACGCATTATATCAACAAACAAAAATATATTAATGTTCTTTTATGACGAACGACTCCTTATTATTGTACAATCTCTCTAAATTTCTGATTTCCAAAGTGTTGTGATTACACAAACCAGTTTACATTAAAAATTTTAAGCAAAAGGGCTTACCACATTATGCTTATAACCTCAATTTTATAATCTCAAGTTTTTTTAAATCCAATTATTTTAAATTCTTGAAGTGCTCTAATACAATACAGGAGTTATATAATTCTACAAAATCAGAGAAATCTTGAAAATATATTCAAATTCTAATTTAATTATGTACATGCAGAAGATTAATAAGTTTCCAGGCAGAAAAAATAGGTTGTAATTATATGGAATTAAACCTATTTAAAAATGAGAATTTAATTTTCAAACACTTTTGGAAGATTTTCAGAGAACTTATTACAGTAAAAGTCAAAAGGTCAAAATATGTTAAAACACAAAATTCAAAACAACGATGAGGGCTTTCTTGAAAAAGGTTTCTAGATTAAAACTACAAAAAAATACACAACACTCAACTTTCCAATTGAATCTTCAGGGCAGAAATAGGCCTGATTCAAAAATGATTACATTTGTCACTTTTTGGAGGTTCACGGATTTTTTTCAGGTTTTTGATTTAGTTAGTAAATTAATTTTATTGGATAATTTAATGGTATCCATTGTTAAATAACATTCAAAATATGGAGAGTTTATCTCTTTCTCAGGGCAAAACCAAGCCCTGTATAAATCATAACACCATTCCATTATGAATTATACTTCAAATAACAAAGTAAATGATTTGTGTAATCACAGTTTCATAGTTATCTTAAAGTTACATGCACATCTTCATGCAAAATTTAGCAGGCAAAAGACAAGTTCCAGTCAATGACATCTATACAGTAATAAGATTTCAAAAGTCTCACTACACTAAAAGCAAAAATAATAAATACCAAAGCAGATGGCAATGGTTCTAATGCTAATTAATACTACATTAAAATGCTATGACAATAAAACAAAAGAGCAAAATGACAGTGAAAGGGAAAAAAGAAAAACAACTTTTTCTGTGCAAACAGACCCAATTATCTCCCTTTTGCCTGGGATTCAAACTATTAATAATTTAATTTTCATCCCAAGGAAAATATATGCAAGCATATCAAATAAGCCAATCAAAAAAATTCTTTATATTTGTAGTTTATAATAACATTACAAAGTTCTCTCATGCGACCATAGACAAAACATTCCTTTGTTCCTAATATTTTATTTCATTTACTTATTTTTTGGTATGCCGTCAAACAACAAAAACAGCAAAGCAAGCAAGAAGTATTTTGATTTGTTTGTTTTGGTTTTGTTTTTCTTTTCTGCACCTTAAGAAATGCTACATTGACCCTTGCAATGCCCTGTCCTTTTATTATGTTCTGTTTGAATGAGTGACAGAGAGCAAACGAAGACCAAATGAGCAGGGTTAAAAGGCAGGCTCCACAATCTCAGTACCTTATCGCTATGGCTATGCTCCTCGTTAAGGGTTGTGCTACTACACGTATCTACCCCAGAGTCCTTAATCTGAGGCTCAGACCATTCCAAATCCTCTTCCAAAGAGTGGCCACCAAAGTACATCATTTTCTTTTGTCTCTCAGACCTGGTGTTAGAATCCGACAAAACTGCCTGCTCACTAGTTTTTCTTTTTCCCTTTTGACTGTCCCCTATAGGTGTGGGATAAAAAAAAAAAAAAAAAAAAGATACAAAAAAGAAAACATGCAAAGGCATAAATAAAAAAAGGAAAAGTGAAATGATAACGGAAATTAAATAGTAAGGCTCCACATGTCTCACCAAAGACATTGGGGATGCCTCACTGCTATGCCAAGACGTATGGTCCAACCAGTTGTAATCCATGTCTCCTGTGAGAGTCAGACAGACAAGAGTGCAGTAAAGGAGACGGCGAAATAAAGGACAGACGAAGACATTATAAACGTTTTAAACTGTGTGACACTGTCTGCTTTCAAGAACTTTGTCTCTATCACTCACTATATATACCAAGAGAAAGCTAAGATTCCAAATGAGTAAGATTTACAGAACACAAATTTTACTAGACAGATTCTATAGAATAAAAGTCCTATAAGAACAGAAAATGCTAATAAACAAACAGAAATGAAAAAATTATATATTCGGAAAAAGAAAAAGACTATCAGCTATGTCTGTTACTCATGCTATTTTTTTCATGCTGGCTTACAGACATGAATTTCATTCTCCAAAGATTAAGGAACATTTTAAAAATTAACAGTGGTTCGCCAATAACCACTATAACAAAAAGCCAAATAATTCAACGTTGTTTCTGGAATGTAGTATCATATTCTTTATAATGCTGAAACCTCCTTAAAAAATTTGGGTGGTTAAAAGAAAAGAATTGGTTACACAAAAAAAATAATTTTGTATGAAAATAACAAAACAGATTTGCTCACTTTCTATTAATAAAAAAATAAACTTTACTTAAATATCATGAATTACTTGTTACTTTGAAACAATTTAACTTTTTTCAGAAATAGAACTTATAAAAATTCTTTTAATATAATTTTGTCAGATAATTTGTGTAGTTGGCAACTAAGAATAAATATCCATTTCCAAACTTATGTGCTTTTTATTTGCCTTACATCTGAAAAAGAATTTTTTTTAGTCTATATGTGCACATACATCTTTTAAAACTCTATTTGTACATCATTTATTTAGAAATATTTACTAAACACCTTCCTTTTGCTATGCATCGTACTAAGCTCTAGTGTAAGGGGTAAAACAATGAGATATACAACAAAGTAGAGATAAATACAATAAATAATCAGTGTCGTTAGGGAAATATAAAACACTGATAGAGTATAATAAGATCTAATTTAAATATAGGGGGTCAGCAAAAACCTCTAAAGTAGTAATGTGTAAGATGAGAACTGGAATACGTGACCTGAAGGAAAAGTAAGGAGACAGGCAGAAGGCAAGTGGAGAAAAGAGCATTCCAGGAGGAAGTAACGACATGGTACTTAGGAAAGAACTGCTAGAACACCGGTGTATCTGCACCAAAAAGAATGAGGGTGAATCTAAAGCTAAATGAGATTGGTGAGGCAGCACAAACCAGCTAAGTGAGGGCTTTTTATGCCATATTAAAGATTATGAATTTCATTCCTTGAAGGCTTTTAAGATGGTGACATAAACTGATCTACATTTCTAAAAGATGAATCTAAGCACTAAGTAGAGATTGAATTAGAAGACACCAAGAGCTAAAAGGCATTTGCAATATTCCATGGGACAGGTGATTAGGGCTTTAACAAAAGTGATGGCACTAGACATTGTAAGACAAGAGGGAACTGAGAGGTGTTCTGACTGTAGGAATAAAAGCGTTAAGAAAGACTGAAGAGTCAAGAATAATTCCCAGGTTTCTAGCATTAAAGACAGAATGGAAGGAAAGACCATTTACGAGAGAGAGAGAAGACTGGAATAAGAACACTTTTTATTAGGGAAGGAATGGAAGGAATTACTCTATTTCATAGACCCTAAGATGTCACTGACTATAAGAGTCATAGATATTAAAATAAAAACATGCATCTAAGAATTTATTAAACATGGCGATTAATTTTAGATATATTGTTTGAAATACCTATCATTTATTCAAGTTGGCATATAAGAAATCAAATGGTTAACCTACAATAAAGTTTAGAAGGAATGTTCGAGCTAGAGACATAAATTGGGAATTACTAGCATACAGACAGGAGTAAGTAGATCATTTAGGAACAGTGTATAAAGTAAAATATGAAGAGGACCCAGAATGAATTCTAACATTTAGAGTTTGATTCGAGCAAGAGCGAGAGTGACAGAAAAAGACATGCAGAGAAAGAAAAGGAGGGAGGGAGATGGTAATCTAAAATAAATAGAAAAGAATTCCCTAAACAGGAGAAATCCACTATATGAATGATTTGTACACATCAGATACGATAAGGAACTGAAAGTGTCCATTTGATCTGGCAACAAGAGGATCAAGAAAGATCTTAGAAAAAGCACTCTGGATAAAATGATGAAAATTAAAATCAAACTGAAATAATTGAAGCGTCAAAGAGAGACAAAAAAGTAGAAAATCGTGTGTAGATGAATGGTTCACAAAGTGAAATCTCCAAAATAGCATAATCAACATCACCTGGGAACTTGTTAGAAATGCAAATTCTTGGGCACCACTCTACACTTAATTAATCAGAAATTCTGTAGATGGGGCCTACCATCTGTGATTTAACAAGCCCACCAGGTGATTATGCTCTCACTGATGTTTGAGAACCACTGGAGACAGTTCAAAAAGTTTATAGAGGATGATGAAGTTGTGCTAAAATATACAGAATTAAAGTTGTAGAAAAAAAATTCTTTAACCTGTGAACTACAGTTGTGCTTCCCGGTCTCTTTCATGGCAGAAATAAACAATTAGAATTTTATGGCTATTCAAAAAGTCGAGAGTATTTGTATCTAAAAAAAAACTATAACCCTTTGAAAATAAACTATTGGTTCTACAACAAAGCACTGACAAATCTCTGAGTTGAATTAAATACAGAATAGAGACTGAAAATAAAAATTCTTGGCTAGTTTATATGAAGGTGTGAGACCAGCTCAAAATCTCTCTCCTCCCCTTTTATTTGCAACCTACCAAAAAAGCAGAAATGTAGTTCTTTCCTATATAAAGGAAATCAACCATTTTAACCACTTGAAGCTAAAGTGAAACTATTTGACCAAAAAAAAAAAAAGTGTCATATATGGTAGGCATTCAGTAAACATCTGTTGAATGAGTAAAAATTAGTGTTACTATAATTCAATAAGGTAATCAATGTAAAACATAGAAAAATAGTCCTAAAATACTAGGACTATTAGTATTTAGATAATACTTAACACTTAATATTCTTTTAAGTAGTTTCAAAGGGCAGAACTAAGATAATAAAATATACTTCTTTTCGTAGCAGTACAAAAACATATTGCTGGGCTTTCCAGTTCTAGAACAAGAAATAGAAGACACAAAAAGAACCAAATGGAAATTCTAGAACTTTTTGAAAAATAACTGAAAATAAAAATGCAAATGATGCAGAGTGGAGAGGCAGAGGAATGACAATAAACTTGAAAATAGAACAACATAAGTTACTCAGTCCAAAATCAAGGAGGGAAAATAGACTAAAAATAAAATAAAATAAAATAAAATGAACAGAGCCTCAGGGGCTTGAACGGTTATAGCAGAAGATTCATTTCATTATGGTCCTAAAAGAAGAGAGAGAAGATGGGGCTAAAAAAGTATTTGACGATACAATGACTGAAGATTTCCCAAATTTGCAAAACACGTAAGCCTACTAACCCAAGACACTTCATAAACTCCCAAACAAGAAATACACAAAGAAATCTGTGCCAAGAAACATCATAATCAAACTAAAAACTAAAGACAAACTGTATTGGAAGCAAGAAAGAAACAACACCTTACCTAAAGGGGAAAAACAATTCGAATGACAGTGGATTTCTCCTCAGAAATCTTGAAGCCAGAAAGAAGTGGCATAATATTTTCAATTACTGAAATAAAAGAAATGTCAACCCTGAATTCTAAATATGGTGAAATTATCTTTCAAGAATGAATAAGAAATAGACATTCTCACACAAAAAGAAAACTAAGAGAATTTGTCATCAGCAGATTTACCCTAAAAGAATGGCTAGAGAAAGTTCTAGAAACAAAAAATAAGGAACCTGGAAATTTGGAGAAGGAATAAAAAACATGGTGAGCAAAAATATGGATAAATACAATAGACTTTCCTTAACTTATTTAATTTTTTCAATCATATCTGATGTTTGAAGCCAAAAGTTATATTGTTTGATGTGCTTTTCAACATTTATAGAGGAAATATTTAAGACAATTACATTATAAACAGGGAAAGGTAAAAGAAGTTAAAGTATGTAAGGTTTCCACATTACACTCTAGTAGTAAGATGTCAATACTCATAGAATGTGATAAGCTGTGCGTATATATTGCCTAGAGCAACCACTAAAAAAATACATTTGCAAAGAAATATACTCAAAAATACTACAGATGAATCAAAATGCAATTCTAAAATAAGCTCAAATAACACACAGGAAGGCAAGGAAAAAAAACAGAAATAAAAAAGAGGGGGCAAACAAAAAAAATGGCAAATAACAGAAAATGAAGACCAATATCTCTCATGAATATATACACAGAAATCGTTAACAAAATATTCACCCATAGTATAAAAAAGAATAATACACTCTGACCAAATGGGGTTTATTGATGCAAGACTAGGTGAATATTGAAAATCAATGTAATTTATCATATTCACAAGTTAAAGAAGAAAAATCACATAATCTATTCATTGATGCAAAAAAAATATTCATGAATTAAAAAAAAGAAAATAAAGAATAGAGAACTTGCTCAAGTAAATAAAGGACATCAACTACAGGTAAAACATTCTTAATGGTAAAAGGCCGAACGCTTTATATGAAGAGAAATTTCACCAAAAAAGTTATCTTTATTTGTAATAGTCCAAAAGTAGAAACAACCAAAATGTTCTCCAAGAGGTGAATAACTAATCAAACTGGTATAACCATACCATCGTATATTAGTAATAAAAAGGAAAACCTATTGATACATAAAATAGATGGACCTCAAAGACAATATACTGAATGGAAAAATATCACAAAATGTTGCATACCATATGATTTCATTCAAATAACATTGTCTACATGATAAAATTATAAAAATGGAAAATAAAGTAATGGTTAACAGAGGTTAGGGCTGGGGAGCAGGTTACTATAAAGAGGAAGCATAAGAAACATCTTTGTGGTGGGTATAGCGGTTCTGAATCTAATAGCAGTGGGTACATGAATCCATACATGCGATGAGATGTCCAGAGGTGCTGCTGTCCTCCAGCTGGTAACAGGGACCCCCAACCCTTCTTCATGCTGCACCCCCATCCCCTCTCACCCAGCCTGGGCCCTCGTCTGACCCCTCCCAGGACCCTAGGCCCCATGCCTTGAACGTAAAAAAAACTATCTTTGTGACTTCCTGCAAATCTAGAATTATTTCGAAATTAAAAATAAGGTGTTGCTGCCTTCGTAAGTGTTGCTCATCCTATCACTGGAAGTGTTCAAAGAAAAGCCTGGAGTACCACTCTTCGGCATAATGTACAGAAGATTGGTGCTTCAGTTAGGAAGTTATATTAAAAGCACCTTAAATCTTATCCTACTCTGATATTCACTGACTTTATTAATGCAAGTTAAACATATTTAAATATGAAACCTGGTTAAAAATAGTCAAAAGATTCACATCTTAGGCTAAGATTTGCACCTTCACTTACCTCTACTTTATTTGTAATAGTCCAAATACAAACTAACTCAGTAGTGTGTGTGTGTGTGGTGTGTTGGTGTGCTGTGTATGTGTTTGATACACAGAGGGGACAAATGTTCAGATATTCTGTTTATAAAATTGTTTTCTACAGCCCTTAAATGAATGAAAGAGTTTATAAACTTTTATGTTACTGTTTGTCATTACCTTAGATTAAGGTTCTGCAATTAAATCACACACTAGACAAAGGCATTCTTTGACATCCTCATTTTAACTTAACCATATTTATAAAGTCACAGCATGTTGCGGCAGAAAGAGTTTTATGACCCAGAGCCACAAAGCCCATGTTAAAGTATTGGCTCCATGTATTAATTTTACTCATTTACTCATCTATATAAAAAGATTAATTGTATTCTCACATGTTGAGAGGTTTAAATAAGTAATGGTCATTACAAATGTCATATGATTTTCACTTATACGTGGACTCAAAAATAAACAAAACAAATAAACAACCAAAACAGAAACAAACTCATAGATATAGAGAACAAATTGACGATCACCAGATGAGAGAGGGCTTGTGGGGATAGGTGAAAAAGGTGAAAAGAATTAAAAGGCACAAATTGCCAGTTCTAAAAATAGTCACAAGGATGTAAGTACAGCATAGGGAATATAGCCAATAATATTATAATAACTATGTGTGGCATCAGATGGATATTAGACTTACCAGGGCAATCACTTCGTAAGGTATATAAACGTCTAATCATTGCTGTACACCTGAAGCTACTATAATATATGTCAACTGTAGTTCAGAAATAAATTTAAAGAAATGGTTAAGATAATAAAAAAGGACAATGGACATGAAAGTGCCTTGTAAACTGAAGAGTCATCTCAATGTTGATGATATCATAATCATCATTACTAAAATAATCTTAATTTTCATTCTAAATGGGAAAATTCATCTATGCCCCTTTTATTTTTCCTCTCATTTATCTTCTTGTTATTTTTACCCTCCTTTTTAACTTGTCAGGCTACATATGTTGGCATTTCCCAACAAGAAATACTGGTTCTGTAAAATGTTAATAGGCTTGAATGATATAAATATCCTCTGTCAAATAAGTTTGGAAAACTGTGTATTAAATGTTATTAAGTAGATTTCACAAGTACAGGATTTTTCACATATAGGAATGACAATATGCTTCTTTGTAAAAATTATATAAAAGAGAAATAGCGGAGGGGAGAGGGAGGAGAGAGGTGAGGGAGAGAGATAAGACAGATCTGAGGAGGTTCTGCTGTTTCGGACCCCAGCTGAGGCCCCAGATTTAGAGGAGCAGAGAGATACAAGCAGTCCCCACTGTTCCCTGTTCAAGTATGACCCGCAGATACTGTAAACGGTATTAAATGGTTGTTTTTTGCTTCTCTATTTTGGGGTGATTCATAGTAACTGATATATGCACTCTACATGATTATCTTTTTAAACCCTCACAATAACTATTTGAGCCAGATAATTTTATTCATTTTGCAGTTGAGGAAAGTAAAACCGAGGTTAAAATAACTTGCCCACGGTCACATCATTATGATATAATAGAGCCAGGATTAAAAATCCACGTAGTCTGCCTCCAAAATCCACATTCTTAAGTCCTGTGCTAAAAATAAATTCTGTGGGATTACTATTCTACAGAATTGATCCTATTCTTAACTCAGAGAACACGTAATCCAAATCAGCCTTTAATTATTTGTAATATTAAAAATGATTCTTAATTAAGTAATTACTT
>NW_011889003.1:1781051-1819837 GCF_000151845.1 Pteropus vampyrus | reverse complement strand
TAAAAATAGTCACAAGGATGTAAGTACAGCATAGGGAATATAGCCAATAATATTATAATAACTATGTGTGGCATCAGATGGATATTAGACTTACCAGGGCAATCACTTCGTAAGGTATATAAACGTCTAATCATTGCTGTACACCTGAAGCTACTATAATATATGTCAACTGTAGTTCAGAAATAAATTTAAAGAAATGGTTAAGATAATAAAAAAGGACAATGGACATGAAAGTGCCTTGTAAACTGAAGAGTCATCTCGAT
This sequence comes from Pteropus vampyrus, assembly GCF_000151845.1. Classification (NCBI taxonomy): domain Eukaryota; kingdom Metazoa; phylum Chordata; class Mammalia; order Chiroptera; family Pteropodidae; genus Pteropus; species Pteropus vampyrus. The sequence continues at coordinate 1,819,574 of NW_011889003.1, read as the reverse complement.
GTTGATGATATCATAATCATCATTACTAAAATAATCTTAATTTTCATTCTAAATGGGAAAATTCATCTATGCCCCTTTTATTTTTCCTCTCATTTATCTTCTTGTTATTTTTACCCTCCTTTTTAACTTGTCAGGCTACATATGTTGGCATTTCCCAACAAGAAATACTGGTTCTGTAAAATGTTAATAGGCTTGAATGATATAAATATCCTCTGTCAAATAAGTTTGGAAAACTGTGTATTAAATGTTATTAAGTAGATTTCACAAGTACAGGATTTTTCACATATAGGAATGACAATATGCTTCTTTGTAAAAATTATATAAAAGAGAAATAGCGGAGGGGAGAGGGAGGAGAGAGGTGAGGGAGAGAGATAAGACAGATCTGAGGAGGTTCTGCTGTTTCGGACCCCAGCTGAGGCCCCAGATTTAGAGGAGCAGAGAGATACAAGCAGTCCCCACTGTTCCCTGTTCAAGTATGACCCGCAGATACTGTAAACGGTATTAAATGGTTGTTTTTTGCTTCTCTATTTTGGGGTGATTCATAGTAACTGATATATGCACTCTACATGATTATCTTTTTAAACCCTCACAATAACTATTTGAGCCAGATAATTTTATTCATTTTGCAGTTGAGGAAAGTAAAACCGAGGTTAAAATAACTTGCCCACGGTCACATCATTATGATATAATAGAGCCAGGATTAAAAATCCACGTAGTCTGCCTCCAAAATCCACATTCTTAAGTCCTGTGCTAAAAATAAATTCTGTGGGATTACTATTCTACAGAATTGATCCTATTCTTAACTCAGAGAACACGTAATCCAAATCAGCCTTTAATTATTTGTAATATTAAAAATGATTCTTAATTAAGTAATTACTTTGCAATAGATTTTAAGCAATTTTAAGAGGCATCTAAGAATGGCTATAAATAAAATTAATCTAATGCCAGTAAGCAGGAATAAAAACTATTAGCAAGTCTATTATTTGTGTTTTAGTAAATATCCCTCTTATCAATTAGAACATATCAATTTAATCTGAACCAAGGTAACCTAAACCTCTAGAATAAGGAAAATAGGTCCATGAGAATGTGCTTTCATAAGTATATCTGAAATCTACTTATTGTTTTCAAGTCGTTTTTTATAATAGTTCTATTTTTTACTCAATAACTTCATTTGTTTTCTATAGTACTATTTAGTGCACTCTGAGTTTTATAACCGAAGCAAAAAAATTTTCTTATGCTAAGACATAACTGCCATACATCATACAATCTTAAAGCAAAAAAGAAATCTTAAAACCGTGTTTTATACATCAATCATTCAAAAAATATTTGTTGAGAGCCTACCACGTGCTAGGTCTCAACCTAACTTCTGGGCTACAAGAATGAATGACACAGATTAGATCCCTCCCTTCATATAGTCTGAGAGGAAAGAAAGACAATTAAGAAGCTCATTCCCTTCGATATTCTAATCTAAATAACTCTCCTAACACACAGGCCTCCTAACTGTTCTGCATCCATCTTTGCCCCTCTTAAGTCTATGTTAACATAAAATCAAGAGAGATTCTCAAAAGGTAAAGCAAATGAAGTTATTTATTATTCAAAACCTTCCAATGACTCATCTCACTCAGAATGAAAGCCAAAGTTCTTGCAGTGACTTACAAAGTCCTACATGATCTGGCTTCTTGCTACTTTTTGACCTTATCAAATTTATCTGTTTTTGTTTTCTTTTGTTTTGTTAACTGTTGTAGCCTCTGAAACACAAAGTAGTGCCTAGAACATAAATATTAACTGGTTAATTGATTAATTAAAATATTATCTAGTCTTTTTCACACTTCTTTATGCAATAGAGCCTTTTCCCTAAGAGCGTCCACAAATATAAAACTGGTTAAGAACAAAGATTGATTGGAAAAAAGTGGAAGATCCAGATGCTCACCCATTTGAATATGCCTTCATATCCTCTTCAGCAGTTCCTGAAACATTACCACAAAAAATCTGGTGCTCCATTTAGTACACTTTTTAAAATATTGAACTTATTTTTCTCATTTTCAAGAGGAAAATTGAAGCCCAGAAAATTAAATAACCTTCCTAAGATTACAACGAGGGTCATTGGCCGAGCCTGGAACAGAACCTTGTATATGTATTTTCAATCTATCACACTTTCTAAGATACCACACTGCCTCTCTATTTAAAAAACGATAATTAATAAATCTATCGACCACACTGGTTCCTTAATGGCTTAAAAACTTCTTAAGAAAAGGGAATGTGTCCTTTTCATCTTTGTATATGCACACCTACTCTCAGTGCCAAGGAGTGTGTGGTGAATAATAAGTATTCCATAAAAATTGTTCCTACTGACATAATGCTTATATCCCACTGTGTAGAATGACCACCTATACCCATCCCATACCTGCCTTGTATTTAACTATTTTAATATCCATCCCCATTGTGTTGCTCTTGTTTACTGATATGCTTATCTCCCAAGCAGGATCTCTCTGAACTCATTTTACACAATGCGCTTAGCACACATCAGGTGCACAATAGGTATATAATAAAATTTTTTCTATCTTGAATTAAATTAAATTTTACTAAACAGAATTTGAAAATAGAAGTTGAAAAAATATTGGTTTTACAATGCTATGTTTCACTGAGGGTTAAATAGAAATATTTTTCTTTTAACAACACTGTATATTCTGTCAGTTAAACTAGATTCTTATCAAACTCATATTTGAAACCTGTTATTTCTCTTTAGTGGCTTCCTGCATTATTGATTAATTCTAATTTTCCTTTCTCTTCTGCTCATCTTTACTTGGCATTTACAAATTTAAATATTAATCATTTAATTTGAGTCTTCATTCTTACAAATATTTTCAAAATCATATTCATATAATTTTTAACTACTGGAAACCATTACAAAATAGAATAAAAGTCCAAAAAAACCTTAAAATGGGTGAAAAAGGTAAAGGTATTAAAAACTACAAATTGCCAGTTATAAACAGTCATGGGGATATAAAGTGCAGCATAGGAAATATAGTCAATAATAGTGTAATAAGTACGTATAGTATCAGAAGGACACTAGACTTATGGGGGTGATCATTTTATAAGTTATATAAATGTCTAAACACTGTTTTGTACACTTGAAATTATATATATATGTATATATATATATAACATAATATTCTATGTCAATATTTATGTCATTGAAAATTTAAAAAGAATTTTAACCTAATATAAAAAATATATTAAAAAATAAATTGTTAAGTATGGTTTTCTAAATCAACATTATTGTCTTATGAAAATATGAATGATGAATTTTAGTGGACTCTAATATCTATAATTCATAGAATTAAAGTTATATAATTTTTTTTCCTGAACAAATTAAAAAATTTTCAACAGCTAATGCAGTCAAGGCTATTATTTATGTGAATTCAAACATAAATGGTGACATTATATACTTTCAATTAGTTAATCTAATTAAAATGACGTGAAGTAATCAAGCTGATGTGAAATGTCTTGCATCATGAGGAAATTCACATGTAAATTTAAAATTTAAATATAATCTTAATTTCATATAAAGTCTACCAAAAAGAAATTTGCATGGGGTAGGGCTGGAGGGGAATGAGTATTAGGTTGTATAGCTATTATTCCTTTTGGCTATCGTTCTCAAATAGCCTAGTGTTAAACAAAAATTACCTACATTACCCCTTCTAATTTTCTAGTATTAGAAGTGTTTAATTAATAGAACCTTTTCTTCAATATGTGGTTTATACAAAATATTTCAAATGAGGGCTGGATTAAAATAAAAGGATCCACAATTTAATAGCATACCTGAACTATAATAAATCTTGATAGAGGGCACCATACAAAAATGCCAGGTTCATGAAATGAAGATAGACAACAGAGAAGCAAAAGAGGAAGAGAGAAGGAGGACAGGAAGGCAACAGTGGTAGGCATAGAAATAACAAAGAAAAAGAGAGCAGAGAGGGAGACAGAGAGCCAGAGTACGGTGGGGGCCATCTAGAAATTACAATTATTTAACCAATTCAGAAACAGGGTGATAAAGAAAAGAAAGTTCAACAAGAACTTTTTCAAAATGTTGTCGAAACACCCTATCTATGTTTGAAAATACTTGCCTGGCTTATAATTCAAAATTAAGACTATCTTTTTTAAAGATGGTATACTTTTTCAGCACAGATAAATGTAGTCCAATATGGCAGTTTGGTAATACCAGCATTACAAATGCATTCGAGTTTCTAATAAATAAACAAAAAAAGGAAATTTTTTATTCCACTTACCTAAAAAAGCATTTGTTATTTTACATAATTTTTACAAACTAATATTTGAATCGAAAATCTTAATTCATATTTGTTGTTTACCTTTTGGAGATGGAAAGTTTTATTTTGAAAGCTTAATTTCGTGATAATGTCTATTTCATGATATAATGAAATCCCTCCTTTGTAAAGAGTAGCATTACATATGACAGAAAATAAAGAAAAAACAAATAGGTGAGTGCTTGTTATACTGTGATATCAACATTTAAAAAAATGTTTTGCACCATCACTTATGCACCTGTTGAAAGTTTTCTAAAAGAACAAAATACTGTCCTATTAGATTCCATATCAATGTTAATCTTGGAATGTCCTGAAAAGGCATGTGTTAAATGCTCATTGACAAGTTGTAAAAGATCCTGAAAAGTTACGTGATCTGGATAAGCCACGTATATCAAAAGATGATAAATCAATGACGAGCTTGATTTTATCTGAATTTTAATGCAAACATAAGAGAAGATGAAACATAAACCATAAAAAATTCAACACCTTGAAATATGATGAAGCTGTGGAAAAATGTTATGGAAAATGAATGTTGTTATAAAGTAAATAGAGTATTTTTACAATTTTTACAATTTTTAAAATTTTTACAATTTTAGGCATTAAGCATGATGTACTTGATGCATAAGATTATATTTACAAATTTTTTTTGATACGTACTCTGAAAGTACACAGGAGAGAAAATGCTCACTACAAATAGAATACAGTAAGATAATCTAATCAACAGTTTCCTTTTTTCATTTTTATTATATAAACATTATAGCTATACTAATGAAATTCTACATTAATTATTTCCTACAAACTACTGCCCCAACAAATAAAACTTCTAACTGACCTTTATTTCTTTCTAGTTCTATATGCACATGTCATTTTAACATAGCAGATTTAACATTCAATTGAGTTTCTAAAAAGTTTACATTGTATCTTGGACAATTTTTCTTATTACCATAGTTTCCATAATTATCAAAATTTCAAATAAATATCTGTGGTATGGTGATTGTTTAGCAACCAGTTTTCGGTAGGGGAGCGTGAAACAGGCACTGTTTTGTAACATTTGTCTATTTCCATGGTATAAATATTTCCACTTAAGCCAGTTTTGAGCTACCAACACTATGTCATTGAATGTGGACTTGGGAAGCAATGCACACCATAGGTTCTCAGACGCCGATGCAATCCAGTTTCAGCACACTATTTTTTAACATCTGAGATGTTTTCAGTTTTGTAACCTTTACAATGAATATCTTCGGCAGGCACAATTGGTTGTCTACCCAACAGCCATTTCCTATCTCCTTAGAATTGTGAACTCTAAGACAATCTTGATCATTCTAACTCCATTGCCAGTGAATAGTTAAGAGCTGTCATGAAAAGTAATTACAGCAAAAAGAAAAAAAAAAGTTTACAGAGGAGGCTTCTATTCTTCTATTCTAGAAAATTTTCCCCTCGATTTCAAATCAGATCAAGTAAAGGACGCTTCGAATAGTTATATCCCTCTTGAAAGGGGACAATTATGAGAACAAAATCTTAGTGGATGTGTTGTGTACTACCCACATGAACCCTTAAGAACTGTGCTCATTCTTCAAGCTGCCCCAAATGTTGCATCCTCACTGCTTATAGCTGAGTTCTTCACCCAAGAAATGTACTCGGGTCAAGAGTTTCCTTAACCAAAGTTATGCTCCCTTCCCAGGGGACAGCCATATCCAGCCCTCCTGTCTCACTGCCTCAATTAGGACATCTCTGAATATACAGCTGAGATTCTGTGGGTTTAGTGAATGCACCTGTTCACAATTTAACTTCTTCCAGTCGTCCTGCCCTTATACTCTTTAGAAGTGTTGTTAGCAAGTTATTAAGTTGTTTGAGTGGTAATTACAGCAGTCTCCAAATTGATAAATTTGGTATTTGTAAAAACTAACATTCTTTATAAAAAAAACAAAACAAACAAACAAACAAAAAAAAACCTAACATTTTTTGGCCTGTGGGATTAAGAACTACCATAACGTGGAAAAGTCAAGGGAAAGGCTCTGAAGATGCCCTCCCCACAGGCAAAGCATAAATAAAAACTAAGGATATAAAAATGATGGTCCACATTATAACCCCATTTTAATTCACCAGTCTAGCCTCTAAAAAAGACAGATGCATCTAAACATTCTAGAAAATGACAGTGGGCTACTATAAATTCATCTGACTAGCAGCCCTACTTGAAGTTGCTATGGCAATGGGGTATGCTTCCTAGAGACAATTAATATGGACTCAAGTATATGATATACAGCCACTGAACTGGCAAATATATTTTTTTCCATCTCTATTAAGGACTAGAATCATTCTTATACACCTGAGATGGACAAGAGTACATACTGACTGTCTTCCCCTGGATTATGATAACTCGCCTGCCCTCTTTCATAATATAGTCCCAAAAGACCAAGGCCATAGGGAGAGTCTACAGAACATCATCTTGGTTTATTGTGTCAGTGAGAAAGAAGTGGCAATTATACTGGAGGCTTTGTTTAGACACATCTTCTCCAGAGAGTAGAAGATAAATCCTACAAAAATTCAGAGACACATACCATTAGAGAAATATTTAGAGAGCTATGCTCATGGGCATGGTAAATCATCCCTACAAGGCAAAGGAAAATTATTACATCTTCATCTACCCAAATGAGAAAGCAGCACAATGCCCGGTAGGCAGCCTCTTGATTCTGAAGGCAACATGTCCCACACTGGGGAGTACTACTCTGACTCATTTACCAAGAATTACAGAGGGTTAGTTTGAAATAGAACCCAGAGTAAGAAGAAAATCTAAATCAAGTTCAGGCTGAACTTCAAGCTGCCAGCCACTTGGTCATATGATGCAACAGACTGTATGGCATTAGAAGCATCAATGCTGGGAAAAGATACCATGTGAAATTTATGGCAAGCCTCAATAGGAGAATCACAATGCACACTCAAGTTTCTGAATCAGGACCATACAATCTGCAGTGGAGAATTATATTACTATTCGAAAAAATGCACCTAGTATGCGCCTAGCGTACTGATAAGATAGCATACTGATCAAGATCTGATCATGAGTCATCAAGTAACCAAACAGCCAGAATTGCCCAACATAAGCTAGGGTCTCTTAGGCTTAACAAATTGAAAGGCTGGACAAGCCAAACAATAATCAGCTGTAAGTCAGAAGTTGTGCATCCATGTTTAAACATAAATAGGGCTAGAGGATATAAGTAAATGGCAAATGCAGGTAGCCCAGACATATACATCATCTACTACTATTGCACAAGCATCTCTCCCTCAGCTCACATCTATGGCCACATTCAGGTCATCGTGACTACCTGGCAAAGAGGAGGAAAGTCATTCCTGGTTCAGAGGTAAGTCAGCTCAATATATGTGTACCAGTCAAAAGTAGACTGCTACTACACCACAGTCTACTGAAAGACATCAGTGAGGAAAATTCTCTCAATATACAGGGCTTTAGATGGTATACCTGATCATTCACTTTGTATAGAAAAAAAGGTTCCATGGGTAAGAAGTGCCTATACGGACACATAGGCTTGGGCAAATTGCTTGGCTAATTAGTCAGAGGCCTAGAAGGAAAAAAAAAAATTGAAAGATTGTAGAAAAAGATATCTAAAGAAGAGGATTGTTAATAAATCCATGAGAACGAGAAGGAAAAAGGATCTATGTGTCACACATTGAAGTCCTTTTGGTAGCTGGACTCCAAGAATGGTCCCTCAGTGAATTTGTCTCCTAGTGTTTGTGCCCTTTTGTATACCTCTACCTTGTACGTAACCAATCGAACATGACAGGAATGATGCTGCGTGACTTCAAAGTTAGCTCAAAGTTAGTGGTGTTTTGAAACTCTATTTTGTGAGAACCGGGACGCCATATAAAAAGTCTTACTAACTAGAAACTGCTTTATTGGAGAGGCTAACTAAATGTAGGTGCCTTGGTTTAGAACCCCAGCTGAGCAGTCTTTAAGCCTGCCAAGATGTCAGATAAGCAAGAGAAGGCATCTTGAACCCTCCAGAATGGCCCATTTTACCAGTTAAATTCTACCAATTAACATCAATAACACTATATGAAGAAGAAAAACTGCCCAGCTGAACACTGCCTGAATTCCGGATTCACAAAATCATGATAAAGGGAGGGACTTCTGGCTTAGTAGCATGAAGTATCAACTAGTTCTCTTCACAAAAATCAAGTACAAGTCTGGATGAAACTGTCAAAAACAATTTCATAATTGTGTAAATCAAACAGTCACATAAAAATTTGAGAAAACCTGCTAAAGTTTCAGATAAAAACAACAGAAGTCTGTTACCTTCTTTCCCTGGGGTTGCTCCCATAACCTGCTCTGACACAGTACATACAAAAAAAAGTGGTCTACAGAAAGGATCAATAATTTAAGCAGTGCAGGGATAGCTGAGAAAATCAGCAGCTTTGCTACTTGATTTGTGGTGGTGGTGAAAACCCATGGCTTTCAGCAAGAAGAGGTAAACTCAGTAGGAAACAAGGATAGAAACCAGCAGATTGATAACCTAAGATTGCAGTCCCACATAGGGCGAATGACAGACCAGCCAGAAATTTAACAGGGAGACCTCGGAAATGTGAGACTCACAGAAAAAAGTTAGGTAAATTTTCCATACATATAAGGCTGTCTAGGAAACTATATCATGTTCGGGAGAAATCAGGAGAGAGCATGGTAGAAAGTAAAACTCAAGAATGACTTGAGAACTGGCTGACCTTTGAGTGTATCCCCACGCTACACAGAATACTGGCAGAGGGTGGAAGCCTTACAAGCTCAAAATATTTGAGCACAAATATTTGGCTGACAATTAGGTTATGCAGACACAGAAGTGACCCATAGGAAGGCAGAGATATATATTTGAATAAAACAAATTCAGCAGAGGTACCAGTCTACACTTTAAGTTCAGGTAAGATATTAAAAAAGAAAAAGAAAAAGAAAAAAGGAAAAGGAAAAGAAAAGAAAAAATAAAGACAAGACAACTCTCAGGAAAATAAATAAGAAACCAGAGATATTACAATATATCATCTAAAACGTCTGGTTTTCAACCAAGAAACTATGAGACATGCAAAGAAAGATGAAAATGTGACCCATAACCAGGAAAAAAGTTAGTCTAAGAAACTTGTCTAGTAAACCTAGATGTTGGATTTAGTAGCTATTATACAATTTTTAAAGCAGTTATTATAAATATGTTCAAAAAATGAAGAAAACCATGTCAAAGAACTATAGAAAAAGATGATGACAATGACAATAACCTGAGACTCTCAATAGAGAAATAACTGTAAACAAAGAAATGACAATTCTAGAGTTGAAAAATACAATAGCCAAAATATTCACTACATGTATTCAACAGCAAATTTGACATGGAAGATGAAACAATTAGTGTACTCTAACAGAGAGCAATAGAAATCATCCACTTGGAAGAAGAGAGAGAAAAAAATACAGGAAAGAAAATGAAAAGAACCTCAGAGACATGTGAGAAAAATATCAAGTACATGAACAGATAAGTAATGGGAGAAAAAGTAGTTAAAGAAATAACGGCTACAAACTTCCCAAATTAGGGAAAAAACATTAATCTACAGATCGAAGAAACTCAATAATCCCTAAGATATGTACAAGAGACCTAAACCTAGATATATAATAGTCAAGCTTTTGAAATCCAAAGACAATGAGAATATATTGAGAAAAGCAAAAGATAAGACTTATCTCTAAAAAAAAAAAAAAAATGGAATGTCATATACAAAGTGCTGAAAGAGAAAAAAAAAACCTGTCAACCAAAAATTCTATATCCAAAGACATTATCCTCTGAAAATAAAGGTGAAGTAAAAAAATTTGCCAGATTAAAACAAAATAAAACAAAACTAAGACATGTCTTTTACGCCACAAGATCCAAGTACTTAGCTTAGTGGCTAGAACTGGCTCCTTAAATTTGCAGAATCAAATAAACAAAAAGGTATCATTAGGGGTGGCTCCATAGTGTAGTGGTTAGCACATCTGCTTTGCACATAGAAGGTCCTGGGTTCACGCCCCAGGTGAAGCCATGGACTATACCCCAGGTGCACCAGGCCTCCTGAGTACGCCGGGGGTGCGAGGCCATGGAGGTGCCAGGCCCCGGTTGCACACCCGGAGCATGTGGGAGGGGATGACCCGCCTCCAGAGATCCAGTTCTTAAGGGGAAATGGCAACATCCGCGGGTCAAGGGTGGAAGTGCGGGGGGCGGGGGCGTTAAAGAGGGGGAAAACCCAGTATAATTAATTGTCATTTATAACATTATTTCTTTGGGAAAACACATCTAAAGTTCAATTAGAAACATATATTTCCTGTTTCCTCAGTAAAATTTGCAGAGTTGCCCCCTTCTACTATCTCATGAACAGGATGAGATACAAATTCTAGGTTAATCAAACCCTAGGGACCCTTAATTAGAAAGCAAAGGTCAGTAGTCCCATGAGAAATAATTTCTTTCTTTAAAAAATTCCCAACATGTACAGAGCAGGATGTGCTGAGATAAAGAGGCTTCGATCATCCATAAGAATTTACAACTTGATCAGCTGGTTATTTCAACACGCTATACATGTGTGCACAGATACCCACGCACTCACACTTTTGAATACGTATACTCTTTTGTAAAATATAATTACGTCTAAAATGAATTTGGTTTGAAGAGACTGCAAGTTATTCCATTCATACTTAGGTATTCTTAACCCAGAATTTTAACATCCTTTTATTCCCTTCTAGTTAATTTCTGTTTTTGATGTCCTTCATCTCACACTTAGTGTAACTTGGTTTTATTGTCTTGGTCATTCATTAAAGTTCACAATTTTCATAGATCCTACTATTTTATTTAATATTCCATTCCACAAATTAATTAATATAACCTATGCTTGAACTTTACTATGTCAGGCTCACTTTATTTGCTCCTGAAAGGGTTCTTAACCAAGCTAAGCCCTACAAAAAGAGGCAAATAGGCAGTTCCAGGGACAATGGAGTTATGGATGGCGATAATTTGAGCTGCCCTTCTGCTTTGAAACACATCTCCCCACATCCCCAATATTTCCTCAAAAAGTTCTTCTCATAGATACATACTAGAAAGGAAAACAGAGTGCTTCTAGCATAAGCTAAAAAAAAAAGTGAAGCCCGTTCCATGTATAGTTTTCTTGGACGAGTCAGCTAGCATAAACGCAGTCAAGTTTACAGCACAAGTTCTTACCTGTGATACACAAAGTTGCAATTCTAGGGTGATAGAAACGCCTTTGTATTTCATGTTTCATACTCTAGTACTATAGATTATTGATATTTAATATATTTTAGTTGAATGAAATAAAAATAAATCACTTTTTGTTTTTGATGTCCCCCAATGAATCTACAGTATACTTCTTAAAATTTTAAATTAACCTTATACCCAACTTTTCCGTTATTTCACTGGTTTTTTAATTAGAACATAGTAGGCTTGTATAGCATTTATATCATCATTAGGGTATTTGTTCTGATATGCCACTTATCAATTAATAACAATACTTTTCTATCCACTGAACATATTTCATCATCAAAATTTTTAAAGCTATACAAAATATCGATATCTAGGCATCTTCTACTGAATTCTAATTCTACTCAACAGAAACTTCATTCTAAGTTAAAAGTTAACATTTTGTATATTCTAAACTCACTTCAGCATCTGATCTATAATTTAACTTTGTTTTTTAACTTTTCATTCACTAGCTAAGCACCCTTTCAAATATCCCACAAACTGAAATCTATTAAGATTTTTTCTTAATACCTACTTGGTAGTTTTCTTGAGTACTTAGTTTTCCTTTAAAAATAATCCTTTTTCTTTAGGTAAATGCTTAACATAGTGTTTCATCCATGATTAACAAGAAAAGATTTTGCAAAAGGAAAGAATTCCCATCCTAAACATTTTATGTACTGTAATTTATCAGGAAACCAAAAAATTCTCCTTTACTTCTATTTGCAAATCTACCTTCTAGCTATGCACTTTACAAATGAACTTCAGTTAATTTAGCTTCTTAATCTGCTTACATTTATGTTATATAATTTTAAGTCTAAAATCAGCTTCATAATATGTATTTGCGACTTGATTTTTCATCCTATGAAAACTATCCTGTTTTTAGAAAAGACATCATGAAATAATTTCATAGTGCTGCCTAATATAGCAACAGAGTAATTACTTATATCCGTGTAAATTTTATGCAATTAAGTTCTTCTTATTCCATAGTGAAACTCTAAGACCATGCTATAATTGGAATAATTATTTAGCATAAAATTATTTTATCAATGGATGGAGTGAATATACAAGAAGGTAATCAATCTTTGATTTTTAAAATTTTTCACTTGAGAAAGTCTCAGTAATAAAATAGCTAATTGAAAAACTTGAAAATATTCTCATTATTACAAGAATTTTTTAGTCTACCTGGTTCAGAATTCCTTACATGTTGAAATGATCTTAAATACCATAAGTCAACATTTTCCTCAAATTCGTATATCGTCTATCATTTCAGTAGCCTATTTTCTTTATAATGTATACGGTATATTAATTACTTAAAAAGGAAGAAAGTTTCCCCTGGAAGACTGGGGCAACTAAAACTCTCCACCATTGATTTTAGTGCTTAAAAAAGATCAAACTGGATATCTTTTGTGCAGTTGCACAAATGGCTGACAACATGACTATGTAATTAAAGTGGAAAAAATACATTGCATTATAATATGAAGATTAAAATATATCAAATTTTAAAAAGTATAGTGTCTACCATACATCAATTAGCCACTAGACATCAACTCCGGACCTTTACCCAGGTCTAGAAGATGATCAGGGAGGCAGGGAACACTAGTATTATGTGAGTCACAAAATTCTAATATAAGAGAGAAGCTTTAAAATATTTTTGGCCATGATCTACAGGAATAAATATTTTATATTGTGAGCCTATAGAGTATACACACGACACTAAAAAAATGTTTTATAGTAATTACCCTTACTTGGTACACTTCACTCTGATGTTTTCTATTCTATCCTATTCTAGTTTCCCTCTTTTTTATAATACTGAGTATGACTTACAATTGCTTCTGAAAGTGAGGAAGGAAAGAGAATAAGTGAAGGGGTTAGGGACAGAGGGTGGGGAGTGGTGATGGAGGACTTTGCCTCACAAGAGATATTTGGCAATGTCTAGAAATATTTTGGGTTGTCGTAACTGGCAATGAGGAGGCTACTTTCATCTAATAGGTAGGGGCCAAAGGTGCTGCTAAACATCTTAACACAAGACGGTCCCATAAAACACTTATTCAGCTGCAAATGCAAACAGTGCTGAGACTGAGAAACCTGCTCTAGATTATTTAATAAGGAAATCATAGATAAAATTATAAAGCCAATAGTTCTTTTTAAAGCTTATAAAAATATATTTTAAACTTTGGGAGAGATGTCCAACATTTAAACAGAGACACTATGAACTTAGCAATCGAAGACTTATCTCCTTCCATAACATAAAGGTAAAAAAAGAAAAAAATTGTAATTTTCTAACCCAATACAATATATGGGGAACAAATCAATATAGCATGTGAAAAGCAAACTATACCATAATAAGTGAAGAAATTAGTATTACAAAACATACGAATCACACAAATCAGTGATGACCAATGCTGCTCTCTTCTGAAATTCTATAGTACCTATAGTATGATGGGATTATATTGCTATTTATTTTAGACTCTCAATTTCTTGAGAGTAAAAACAATGTCTTATTCATCTCCATATTTTCCTCTAGTTCCAATCTAACAGCTTGCAAAAAATAGGCACTAAATGAGTATTGGCAGAAAAAGGAGTAAATATGTGTCTGGTATTTAGTGAGACATTGGATTACGTCTCAAAATTATATTGGACCAAGTTAAAAAGTATTTTCTTAGCCTGGAAATACAAGCCTAGTTCAGCATGAAGCAGATCCTGGAAGAGGTAAAACCAACACAGGTGAATTTTATTATTTAATGATCAGAAAAGATCCTGATATGTAGTAGAAGCTATAATATGACATATAACATGACATATAAGGGCCTACAAAGAATCCTGCAATGATAATGTTGCCTGGTGCTATTAACACTTTAGATTACTTGATCCAAACCTGCAATGAAAAGGGACAGGAAAGTAAAGACAGTGAGAAAGATGACTCAGTTATAAAACACACTCTTTGGCGTTATTTAGCTAGGGATGACTACTTGTTAAAAGTTGGCTGATTCTCATAAGAATGATGTATCCACATATAAATACACAGGAAAAAATGCCACTAATAAATTTTCTGGAATTATTAGAAAGAATTTTCGAACAATTAATTACCAAGGATGGCTATGTATCACGATGTTAGGTATCTTTAAAAGTAGCTTATTCCCAAATCAGACTAACACTTTTCCCACAAATAATAAAAAATACTATCCTAATGATGAAAAGTCAAGATATGACACAATTTAATTTCTTCCTCATATTATTCCAGTCTCTGAACAGCTACTTCTTCTCATTGAATTAGGAATAATATCCCTCCCTATTAGGGATAATATCAAATAGGAAAAGGTTATTTTATTTAGGTTTCTTCCTCCAGAGATAAATTAAAATACGATTGTCCACTGGAAATAGTGTTGGCAAAAACCATACTCTGTGAAACAAATTAATTGATAGATGAGGAGGCTCATTTTTAAGAATATCTACTAACAGCTCAAGTTAGGGGAAAATACAGATGTGAGTGACCTGTACTTTCTTTCCATATTTGATAAATATTTTAGTTCTGCTAAAGAGTATTGAAAAGATTTTAATTTAGCCCATATATAGCTTTTTATTTATGTGAGATTTTTATACATGTTTACTTCAAAATCTTGAAACAAAGTATAAGCCCTTAGAAGGATACCACATATAAAAAGCTTTCAAGTATTAGACTGATGCACATCTGGTTTGGAGGTAGTGGAGGTTACATCTTTATGTGGAAAAAGTGAAGGCCATTACTTTAGCAAAGAATAATAAAAGTATATAACAGAGTCTAAATCAAACCACTAAGAATAACAAAACTATCTTTTTCTTATCTTGTAGTATCGGAATACACTCAGGAAGTATCAAAACTGAGCAAACTGAAGATTATTAAATATAGTTAAGAAAGTATAGCATCTGGGAAATATCTATATGCTCTATGATATAATTAAGATCTACAGTTTCTCTTTATAGATCATTATATTTTAATAAATACAATTTTCTTATTATTTGTAACTTAAGTGCAACTTGTATGAAATGAAGCTAACTTGACTTTTTCCCCCATTGTTAGCTGCATTTTCCCCAAGCCCATTTGTTGAATAATAATTTATCTCTACCCCTTGGTTTGTGGTCATTTCTGTTTTTGTCCTTTGTTCGTTTCTACATGTCACTTTGGGAAAGAATTATTTTGAGCTGAAAGCAACTGAGATGATGCAGATACAAGAAAATTTCTGCCCTCCTTGTTTGCCTAAAAGCTGGACATACATTGGCAAAGGTGACCCCTCCCCTCTCTATCAGGATGGACAGAAGTTAACCACTGGAGAGAACTCTGGACTCTTATAAGCACCAAAGGAACATATGTAACAAATCATGCTAAAACTAGCCCTTTTCTTCCATTAGTTTCCACAATCCGTCACCCCTAGAAGCTCAGAGACCTTTTCCTTTGTCTTGTCGTCTCTCTAAAAATATATTGTTCTTTTGTTAAGATGCTATGCCCAAATTCTAACCATCCCTGTGAGTTTCTTACAGCTGAGTGCTCCCACATGTATGCACAATGTACATAATAAGAAATTTGTTTTTCCCTTGTTAATCTTTCTTTTGTCAAATTTACAGGGCCCCAGCCAATGAACCTAAGACACGTCAAAGAAAAAAAGAGTTAAAGTTTTCCTCCTCTATATCTTCTAGATTAACTTTAGATTTAGAAATCGGATGAACCAATTGGGATTATGACTACGTTATTAACTTTGAGATGATTTAAAAGGAACACATATCCTTATGGTATTTAGCCTTCCCAATTCAGAACATGAAATGAATCTCTACTCACAATTTCCTCTGTGTTACTCAGGAGAGTTTTGTAGCTTTCTTCACATAGGCCTTCCTCATTTTTATTAATTATTTTTAAATCACATTTTCTGGTTTCTGGTTTCTGCTTTTCATTTCTGTTTCCTAACAAATTACTTTTTTGTACAGTATAAAATGATCTAATATTAATTTCACTCTAGCTGCCTTCTTGAATTCCTTTACTGATTTCCATTAATTCTTAAGAACAAAAAATCAATTATTCCTCAAATAGTGTCAGAAAATTGAAGGGGGTGTGGTACAAAAGATTTATGTTAGATACTCACCTACCTGGAGTATTTTGGCATACACCAAAAAAATTAAAAAATCACAGAAAGATTAAGAAGTTAAAATTTAAAAAAAATAAATAGTAAAAACATGAGAAAATATAAAGTTAAATATTTAACTGATTTGGGGATGAATAAAGAGTTTCTGAAGATAAAAGGAATCGAAAATATGTCACCAAAGATGCAAAGACTTAGCTATATTAAATTCAGTATTTCTAAATGACCAAAGAAAATTTGTTCATAACATAAAGATAAAAAACATCAAAATGGGAAATATATTTGAAACAGAAGACAGTTAAATGGGTAAAATCATAACCACATGAAAATCAATAAGACAAAAACTAATTAATACCCAATATGAACATAGGCAGAAGAAATAAATGGAATAAATAATTCAGAGAAGATACCAAATACTCGTAAACATATAAAAAATTCAGCTTCACAACCAAATTCAAATTAAAATGACAAAGAGATAGCATTTTTTGTGGTTTATTCAACTGCCAAATTTTGGGGGCATCTGGCCTTGAAAGCTCAAGCATATCTGCTTCATGAAAGTATATGAAAGGAATATGGAGTGTTATAGCATTTTGGGAAAGCAGGTGGGTAATCCAAGTTAAAAGCTTTAAAAAAAATCAAAGCACAAATATGTATTTGTGAAATAATCAAAGATATACGCAAAAAAATTATGTATAAAGATAACCATTATAGTATTATTTATACTAACAATTAGAAGCAACTGCAATGCCCCAAATAAAGAAGTAGTTTGTGGTATATCCTTATGACAGTGCAGCCATTTAAAATATATTTCTGAAGATCATCTAATGGTTTGAAAAAAGCTAATGATATCAATTTAAAAAACCAGAACACAAAATTACATATAGTATGATATCAATTTTACAAATATGTAAAATATACATGCATAGGAAATGGGGAAGAAAATAGAACAAAATGTTAATGATGGTTATATTTTGGGAAAAATATTAAGGATAGCTTATATTCCATTCTTTATACTTTGAAGAATTTTTCAGCTGTTTTATAGTAAACATATCGTTACTTTTTAAAAAACGCAAAAAAATCTTATTTTTAAAACTATAGTTAATAGGTTTTTTAAATATGCCATCAAGTGGTGCAAGAAAATGTTTAGAAACAAAGCGAAAAACAATTTAAAAAATGAACAGACTTACAGAGGAAATTCACTTTTTATAACTTAAAATTTTCTTCACATAACCAACACCATTACAAGACTTTTAAAATAAAATAAATAGAAAAAATAGAAAAAAAAACTTCCAATATGTAACTTTTAAATGTTTACTCAGAAATACAATCTAAAAAGAAAACTCTTATCTAATCAATTACAGAGAATTGTGTGATTAAAATAGAGTAGCTTACCTTTTTCACTGACACTCTCACTTTCAATCTCAACATCCTCACAACTTGTATATTCAGGTGTGGAAGCCAATTCCTCCTCTGAACTGCTCAGTGAAACCTGGCGCATTTTACCACCTTTCTTTGACTTATGAGGCTTCGGTGGTGGAGGTCTCACTGACTCTGACTGGTCAGAACTGAGAGAATCATTCCTTAACATCGTTTCCATTTTTTCCCTTTTTGTTTTCCTCACAGCAGAGCTAGGATCTAAGTGGTGTTGTTTCCTTAGTGAGTCAGTACGTCTCATGTCTTGTCTATCAATGGGTATTGGACTCCTCCGGGGGGTGGGAGGACTATGGTTTGTGGTCCTTTGTGGATAAGAAGTTGGTCCCTGAGCCTCTCGAGTTCTTTCCATTGAATAAGATCGCTGATTTTCCATGGCAGCTCTACGTTCAGATATAGACCTTTGCCTGGATGGTCGTTCCATCCTTAGCATAGAAATCCTGGAATCATCCAGTTCGGCATTTGCCAAAGAAACATCACTATGCCTTCTTTCATGCCGTGCTCTGGACACTTCAGCATGAATACGCATTTGCTCTTCATATGGCTGTGGCTTTACTGGATAACGGGCCAAGTTCGGATCACTTCGATAACGTGACTGGTATTCCTCCTCTCTCCTTTGTCTTTCATATTCATCTCTACTCTCCACATCTTCATCATCTACAATATATTCCTTGGAATGCCTATGACTTCTCCTGTTGGAGTCCCTATAATTCATACGGTCAGATTCTTCATAAAACTGAGGTTCGCGCTGAGACCTCCTATCAGCATAATCTGATGGAGATCTAGGCATTGCACTATCTGAAGTAGCATACTGTGAATATTCCTCTCTTTCTTCTCTTTGGTCGTATCTTCTATTCTGATCTCTGGACACTGATGGACTTCTTTTCCTAAATAACCAAAGAAAAAGAATGATGAGAAGAGAAACATTTAAATAATTTTACATTTTATTAATTCACTATTGGGTAAACTCAAATAGTTCTTTTGTTCTTTTCTTTCAATTTCATTTTAAAGTTATGCCATGACTAAAGTTTTACTTATATTCATTTTATTCAGTTCAAATAGAAAATTTTAAAGGTATTTTTGATGTAGTTATTAAATGCCTGATACATTGTATATGAAATGTACTTATGCCCTAAATTAGATAACCATCATACTCTGTTGCTGCAAAATACTTTATTCTAATTTCCTTGCTTAGCTCAATACATTTCAGATATCTCCGAACTGTTACTCAGAAGCTTAAAAATATTCCACCTTCTATTCTCTCTATTCTTGACAGCTTAGTATGAAACTTACTTGAAAACATAATGAAGCCAAACTGACTTGGCTCAAGAATTGAATGCTTTCTGACTAAAACTAAGTGATGGCTCTTAAAAATCATTTTTCATTCATCCATCTATGTAGATCATTCCTAGTATTCCTAGTATCTAAATCTTCATCTTATCATTATATCTCTAACCCTTCTTTATTGCTTAACTTGAGATACGTAACTTAAATAAATACCAGCAATAATGATTTATGCATCATAAAATCTCTAGAAGTTAGAAAGGACTGCTGGTTCTTATTCCATCATCAAGGTTAAGGCAAATTTGATGACACTTCTCTGCACATCTGACACCTCATATTTCCTTACAATGTCAGAGGAAGATACTGTCTATTGTTCTCAACCTGTCCCTCTAACACTGGTACAGCCTGGCGGACCTCACAATTACACTTAGTATTAATACTCTTTGTCAACAAAATATTCACATTGCTTTCTTCTCTGGCACGAACTCAGATAATGTCAACCAATAGCCATAAGAAGCAATGGAACTGGAATCCTGGAGATGACAGAAAACGTTTAGAATAAATGTTATGAGGATTTTGTCAGAACATATGAACAGGAGATAATAAAATAGTGGAATCAGTTGAATTAAAAGAGGATCAACATTTGACAGCTCAGTTGTGAATTTCTTAGACAATATTTTTTTGGTTGCAAAAGCAAGAGTAGAGAAAGAATACGTGTGGAATGATGCTTTCCAGCAACATCATCACTGTCCTCTAAAGTCTCCTCTGTGTCCCCAAATCCCTTTTCACCCATATCTGTAATACAGTCTTCCAATGTAGGATTCATTAAGGAAAACAGAAATCACTCTAGATTTTCCAGGTAGGAAGGTTTTTAATTCAGGAATCGGAAGCTACACAACTGTTGAACAAGCTAGAGGAATAAAGGTCAGAGATGTTAATACTGCTGTTCTGCACCTGAAAAATAAAGGCAGGGGTTGTCATTAGTAAGTGGCTGTGAATCTCAGGAGTCTGGGAATTTGCCATCAATTATCTCAGCTGCCTACTGTTAGGGTGGTCAATTAATAGGAGTTTGTCCAGATCCACTAAGACTTTGACATTTGCCCACCTGCCTGCCAATAATTGCTGCTTGACAATAATGGCTTCTATGTCTCTTCCACCTTTCAGATCTCACAAATGCATCACCAGGTTTGACTCTAACCTGGAACCATAAAGGGAAAGTACTATAGTCAATACCCCCCTAAATGTTTTAAGATTAAGCAAGTGGATGTGATTTTTTTTTTTACATTTACATTCTTACATTTATACATAAATATAAAATATTTAAGGCTTAATTACAAAGCTTTTAGGTTACAAGTATTACATAAAACCAGACTCCTACAGTTTAAAATATACAATCAAAACAGACCATTCAAAATAATTTTTATGGTGTTAATCTACATAACAACCAAATATGTGTTTATGCATAATTCATTTTACTTTTTGTCATTATTTTTATAAAAAAATGACTAAAGAAAAAAACACAGCAATGGTAGCAATGTATCATGAAAAGAACACTAGAGTTGAGGAACATGGGTTTCTTAGTCCTGTTTTAGCCATTAACCAGTTATTTGAACCTATATAGCCATTTATGCTTTGACAGTCTGTGTTTTAAAGTGAGAGACATAGATTATAAATATCAACTCACATATAATTTTAACAAATATCTAATCAATAAGAACTAAATGCTACACACTATAATATAAGCTGGGAATAGAAAAATCAGTAAAAGACCCTTGATTTTAAGATGCTAAATTACTCTAAAATCCTCTTCCATTTCTTAGGGTCTATGATCTTCTAATATTCATACCACAACTTCGTCAAGTTAATATGCCAAAATGAAAGCTTAAAGCATAGCAAGAAATAATAAGGATATTCCAGTCATGGTGCCAATTTTGAACATGTTCACATTTATTTAACTGGCTACTTATATCTATTTACTTTACTGAAATACTGAGATAAGAGAGAATTTCTCCAAGGAACTCTAAAGAATCAGTTCCTTCTTAAAATGACCATCTAACCTCCATTAGATGCAGACTTTATGTTAGGAATTCAAATACATTTTGGTATGTTAAAAATGATATAATTTTTGCAATCTATGTTAATAAACATATTTATCTCTAAGAACATAAGGTATTCATAAACTTAATTTAATATCAAGAAATTGACACTCTTCCAAGAGTAAAATTTTAGTGTTTCTAAGATTTATATGGTACATAAGAAAATAATTTTTTAAATTTCATTTAGAGATTGTGTAATTTAATTCTAATTTCCATAAAATTCAACATAGGAAATTATATAGCTATACATGTATATGATTTTTGAAGACATAAAAATGGAAGTAAAATGTGATTTTTTAAATGAAAACAACATTACCACTTCACCATGGACTATTAAGATCAGTTCATCAGCTAAAGTTCACTTTTGTGCCTCTGTATTTCCTCAACATAACACTACTCGCCCTATTTACAATCACCTACTTAGTGTCCTGTACTATCCACCAGACTTTAAATTTCTTAACCGGAAAGGACTGTGTTTAACATACATTTGTAGCTCTATTATTCAGTCATTTATTAAACAAATATTTATTTCGGGCTTACTCTGTGCCAGGTATGATTCTAGTTGTTGGGAACACAACAGAAAAGACATATAGTGTCTCTTCTCTAAAGAAGCTTTCTTTCTAGTAGGGGAGACAATAAGCATATAAACAAATAAATTAAGGCTATTTCTTATAGTGACCAATACTATGAAAAAATTTGAAATAGTGAAAATTACAAATAGTGACGAAGGGAGCCTACTTTCTACATAAAAGGTATTTCTGAAAAGATACATTTGAACTAAGACTTGAATAGGTAATTACGCTGAGTATAGCCCATTTATATAAAATATACTTCATTGGAAATGTTTTGTGTTTCTCGTTAAGTTGCTATTATTTTCTTTTTTTAAATATTTTACTCCAAGCTGTCTTAGAAAATATAAATCTACTTAATTCTTAATTGTTATTTTATTAAATCAAGGATTTTCAAAGATAGTTGATCTCTAGAGCCCACCTGAAGGCAGCCCAATAAGCCTTTTTCACATACCCCTCCTTTTCAAAATATTTCATGTTCCCAAGCTAAGTAAATTCCAATTCCCCATTATACCTGCTCTCAGTTGAAAGTCAAAAGTGAAACGAGCAGATTATTAATACAAATTAATATCTAAAATGTGAAAAAACATGACCACACAAGAGAGTGAAGTAAAAAATTTCAGAAAATGTTAAGGAGGAAATTGGATATTTTGAAGGCAATTTAATATAATGGTGTCCCTATTCCTCACTGTACTTCCTCCCCTAGGTAATCTTATCCATTTCCATCCAGGAATATCTATAATATGTTAAATTTCATAAGGACTAGCAACCTGGATCTAAGGAGGCTGGCACATAACAGGTACTCAATAAACATCTGTTGAATTAAAGAATTGCTTAATTAATTCTCCCTTAAATGTTCTCTACTTTTTATGGCTTGTTTCTTTTTTCTGTACCGAATTAAACCCACTGATTTGCTAAAACAACCTTGTTCTTTTCTTTCCCCTACTGCTCCCATGGCAGCAACGGCAACTCAGGTGAAAGGAACTATTTTATAAGTTGTGTAATTTAGCTCTATTATATGTTAATTTGGCCTTTGTTGTTAGGCTTCAGAAACCATTTATTATTTATAAAATGACTTCTTCATCAAAATGTGTTTTGAGTATCAATCACCTCACAACTAAACATTTAGAATAAAACTTCTTTGTAAATCAGGGATTTCTAATATATTTAACATCACGTTGGGTATTATAGGACGGAAATAGAAAAACTATTTTTAAAGGGAATACTTTATTCCCTGAGAGACTAACGTGAATTTTTGAAAGTAAGAAAAGTATAAATAAAATGAATATAGTGAGTCTTTATAACACAAGGAATATTCTATTTTACTAATAAATAAAAATATTTACTTATAGAATTCAGTTCTAGAAGAAAGGCTATTAATAATTAGTCCTTAGCAAGCTATATAAGTGCTTTTTAAAAATCATACCTTCAATTAATTGAATTCAATATTAAATCCAGCAATCACTTTGTTCTAGAGATTATGAAATTTGCCTGAAGCATGTGAATCATACTGTAGATGCTGATTTGTGTTGGATTTAAGTAAAAATAGAACAGTGGTCATGATTTCTGAAATTGGGATAAATAGTGTCACTGTTACTTAACATGGAATTAAGTTTTTAAAAATAGACTGTAAGGTTATAGTACCTTACACTATCTTAAAGCCATGCTACAAGGCAAAATTTTATTCTAAGAATATTCTTACCAAACAATGAAGAATTTAATATCAGTTGCTCCAAATATTAAAATATTCTGTCAAAACAATTTTAACAACTATATTGTGAATTATTGCATTATATACTCTCCTTTGAATTAAAACTATTGTATTTCTTAGACATTATATTTTTTTTCAGAACCTGATTAAAATCCAAGTACTATATCTCTAATCTCCATCTTTGCTACCGGCCTTTATAAGCAAGCCTTAGCATTTATTAGTATTAGGTGGAAAACATTTTATAGGTGAAATAATACTATGATAATCTGTACACATCTCTAAACAATTATGAAGCATTTAACAGTATTTAACCCATAATTTATAATTCATAGAAAGGGAGCAATTCATCTAAGATGTTATAGTTCACTTAATCCTTCAAAGATCCTGAGACATTAAAAAGGAGAATCCAAAATTATGCCTTTCTTTAGAATAAAATGTTTGTAGTATTACACATTGCCTTAATTTTTACCTCTATACATTCATTCTATCAATCTCTATATCTGACTGATGATACAATATCAGTATGTAGTTATATTCACTTTATATTTATCTAATATCTGTTCATCTTCTCTTTACTGAAACCTAGACTGTTAAATTATTTTCTCTTTCATCATATTATAAGCATTTTAACTAGAACCAGTTTACAAAAAAATCGCATCTAGAAATATCTTATTTCTACTTTAATCAGTAGCATTTCTGTTCGTTACTTATAACTTTTTGTCACAGGGCTAACCAATCTATTTCTGAATATTCTACCTATGTATTCACATTTTATTGGGCATAACAGTTTGTGCAAGAAGCTCTACCAATAAGTTTCCTTAAAATTCCATGTCTAAAAATTATGCTGACTAATGGGGAAATTCCAAAATCAAAGATTCCTTCCCAATTTAAGTCACTTTCTCAATTTCTCAGAGGCAGTCTCAATTTATACTTTATGTTAATTTATCATATTTTCCAATAGTTTTTATTTTAATATTTACAACCTTTACTATTCCATGTGGTTTGTTATTATATCATTTATATATAGCAATTCCGAACTTACATACTATAAAATAATCAAATTTCTGAAAATATAATCCAATAAATATTTAAAAACATAAAGATAATAAAAGGTAAGATGGAAACTTAACTTTTAATATTTATACATTTATAATTCTTAAGACATATAGATTTTATGAACCATCATGACACTAAAAGTAGAGTGAAGAATTTAAACATTACTAATTTTTGTAAATTCAAATTTTATATTAGTACAGTTAAGTACTATCTATATGAAAATCTCTTGCTCATAATCTTTATTAGTAGAGATTATTAAATAATTGTCATTTTATAAGTAAAAGAATAGAAATGACATTTAAATAATCAATAATCTGAAAAAAGACCTCCATCTTTTTTAAAGCTTTATAAACTAAATGATGCCTCATTTGCTAAATAAACTAAATGATGCCTCATTAATTCAATTATACATGCTAACCATATCGTTTAAACATAACGTAATCAAATTCAGAAATTTGAAGCTGTTAAGGCACATTAAATCAAAGATTTAACAGAAGTATACGATCCTGTATATATGTTCCATTTCTATAATTTCTACAAAAAGCTTTTAACAAGTCAAATCATTTATATTCATTAAAAATCATAAAACAGATCAATCTTTTTTACATATCACAATATTTAACATATTATTATAGTTTTACCTTTTGCTCAACCAATGCACATCTGTCGAGCATGAAGCATCATGTTGACAAAAATACATTAACACAGAGCCAGGCAGTGCTTTCATTTAATCCTTCTAGCTCTAGCAAAATCACAGGAATCATCCTTAATCAGATGATTTGAAAGTCTCTGCTTGCTCACAATTATTGTATTTCAAAAGTCAATTACTAGAAAGTTACACATAAAACAACACTTATTCACAGGTGCAGTCATAAAATGCTCTAGTGATGGGCCTGTTAAGGTTACTCTTTAATGTTGTTACTATGTGGCTGTATATAGCTCCAGGTCAAGTAAGAATGTACCCTGTAAGGAGGATTATGGTATTTAGCTGATTAGTGCCTCACAATACTGAACACCAAATGCCTCCTACATCTAAGGTATTCCTGGGCATCACATTTAAAATGAAAAGATTCAGAAATGTGTAAACCATGTTCTTCTATATGAATTATGCTATTTTTAAAATAACAAAATTCATTGTGTTTCTTATTGATAATCCTACGGCTCTGCTTTCACTATAAAATGTATAGTGACAATAAAAGTTGGTAATGGTTTAATAGGTTTACTCTACAATTTCTTCTCAATTATTCAATAACAAATTTCTTAATCTTTACAAAAAAAATACTTCCCCAAGAAGGTAATGGAATAGGAAATAGCAGTTTCTGTGAAAATTTAATTAAAAAAAAAAAATGTGTTCCGTGAACTGGGTGTTTGGTTAGACAATGTTTAAATCAAGCTTTTCTCACTTTCTCACTTAACCTCTAGGTGCCTCTATTTAGTCATTCATAAAAATTAAAAATAGAAAAGAAGATTCTCTTGCACTAAAAGTCAATTATCTAGATGTTACAATTACACTTTTGAGAATTATATTTAAGGCATTCCAAATAAACTTAAATAAAACTGAGAAAAGGCCAGTGTTGAAGAGTAGAGAGAAACGCAGAAGTACTGCATTGTTTTCTGGTCTCCCAAATTTCAAGTTTAAATGAGGGTCTAGGGATAATGTGGTAGCACTATTTAACTATCTGAGCAGTATTCATCTACAGGATTCTGTCCTAGAATTAACTATAGATCTTGGAGAGACTGTGGGAGGCATAGGGAAAAATAAGTCTTTTTCCCCTCCAAGATTCCTAAGAAACGCTTGTAGATTCTTCAAACAAAAATGCAATATAAATTCAAAATAATTCATCTTCATAGAAAGGCTAACCAATAATAAAATCCATCCATTTAGACCCCATGGTTCATATCAAACTGAAAAAGGAATTCCACAGAATATTCTGATTCTTCCAAGTTGATAGTCCAGATTTCAAAAATAACATTACAGCTGATGCTTCAAAAGCTAAATTTTTTTACTTTCCCTTCCACTCACTTTTACTACCTCAGTGAGTTCTCTTGGCAGTGTTATCCCAACAGTAATGCACACTCTGCTGCCAATTATCTCCTCTACCATTAATCTTGTTTCTAGCTCCTCTTTTAAGTCCACACAGACTCATCGTATTACTTCTTATACCACTACTGCTTTCCCTCTACTCTCTAATGATATTTCTAGGTCTCTAATTTTCTCCTCCCTACGCTTCAGAGAGTTATATCATACTTTTAGGACTATTTTCCCCATTTATAACTCAACTTTTACATTTAAAAAAGGTTCCCTGGGTAAGTACTTCCCATTCATTCAAATTTATGGGGACCCAATTTGGGCTTTAAAAAGTTTTCATGAGAATAATTATATCTTTAGTATCCATTGACTTCTTCAGAAGTACAAAATAAAAAGTCTATGAATCAGATACTAGTTTTAATTAATTTTCATTGTATTTACACCAATATTTTCAATTTACAGTTGAAAGATACTTTGTATATTCAAATCTCTAAAAACCAATGCACAAATGATACTATAGAAATCCAGACTAGGAGCCATTCTATACTAGGAGATAATTTAAACCTGTAGTGATTTTATTTCCCTTGTGACTATGGCAGGCAGCCTTAGAAACAATCCTACAATAAAAAAGATTAACTAAAAATAATACAAAGAAGATAGAAGAAATAGAAGAGGAAAAAAAAAGTATAAATAAATATAATCAACAACTACTTTCCATAATCATCAGTAAAAGCCTCCAGAAAGTTATTTTATTTCATTCTTCCTTGTCACCTTTATATTTTTTTAATATTAGTTCTTTTATTAAATTCCGATTATCGCTTTAATACACTTATTCCATTATTTCTTCCTTTTTTTATTCCTAAGAGACCAAGATTTTTTATTAGGGGTTAAAACCACAGTTATTCAGAGAAGAGAAACCCCTTCTCATAAAAGGAAACAAACACAGCTAGAGGTATATACCAAAGAAGAAAGGTGCTTCTTACCTGCACAGCAAACATTTATAATTAATTTTCATCTTAAGTGTTTATTTCCTTATTGGGAAAAATAATCATATAGTCTTTTACAATATGGGAAATACACATAAGTGGGTTTAAGTAGAAGCAGTATTTTCCATCTCAGTTAATAGCAATTCTTTCCCTCTACTTGCTTCTCCAATCCATAAAGAAATTCTGTTGGATCTACCATCAGATTATATCTAGAATCCAAACACTTCTACACCTTGACTAGTACAAGCCTGGTGAAGTCACCATCGTTTTTTGTGTGAATATCTGCAAAAACTTCCTAACTTGTCTCTCTGCTTCTACTCTGTCATACTCCTCTGACTCAGTCTCAACATAGCAACAAGAATTGAAGTCAGATCAAATCATTAACATGATTGAAACCCTTCAGTAACTCCCCATTTTGCTTACAAGGCCTATGGGATCTGGCACCCATTACTCTCTAGTCTTCTTTTCTACCACTTGCCCCTGGCTCACTCAGACCCAGCCAGGCTGGCTTCCCTGCCTTCTCTTATTTTAGGGCCACTGCTCTGGCAGCTCCCTCTGCCTGGAATGCTGTTCCCCCAGGTTGCAGTAGAGATGCCTTCTGGTCTTCTAGTCAGTAGAGACCTTCTTCGAGTCTTCCTTTAAATATCACTTTCTCAAGAAGGCCCACTCTGAACACCATATAAAATATTTCAATCTCCACCTCCACTTCCTGCACTCCCAATCCCAATCCCCTAACCTACTTTACTTTATCTTTTTCATAACATTTATTACCTTCTGGTTATGGTATGGATTGTCTTTGTTGTGACAAGATTTTTTTACACTATGTTAAAAATAAATTTCATTTGCCCAATTAGATAGCATATCTATGATATAAACTTAATAGTATTAGCCAAAACTCACACTAATTTTCCTTATTTGTATTTCACCTTGAAAAATAAACTCACAAATTACCCAAAATACTACTCCTAAATAAAGAAGTAAAAGACATGCCTTCAATGTATGAGTCTTGAGAATGTCAATCTCTTCACTCAACCAACTACTAGATATCTTTTTTGTGCTGTTTTGTTGATTTGTAAGAATGACTGAGAATTTACGTGGTTGTTTTTCAGAGACGTTGAGAAAACTACATTGCTTGAGATAGAGAGAGATGAGGAGTTAAAGAAAAGCTGTTTCTTAGTAACAGAACAGAAAGAATCTTTAAAAAATAGAGCTACAGCTCTGTCGATTAGCCTGACACTAATCTGCATGAGAATACAACTCATTCGAATGATTTTAGAAAGTGACAGGTACAAAGAAAGTACTTACTAAACAAGATTTTTCTTGGAGGAGAATTTATAATAACAAATGAATACAATACTATTTGGAGCAACTTCCATGACAGAACAAAAAGAAAATATGTTTCATTTAGTACTTGGAGTCTTCATTATCCCAGTATTTGTGGTAATAAAATTTTTTCTACATAATTCTTGTATATTTAGTCAATAAATACACACATAGCATGTTACATATCTTGATATAAAGCCAAAGGAACTGATATAAGTATTTCTATATGATTTGCAAATCTGATTTGACTCAATTAGATCAATTAAAGGAACCTAATTTATCTTCGAGTTAAAGGAATATTCTTTCTCAAACAGAGAAAACAGCACCTAACATCTGCATGCCAGCAGGATGGTGTTCCTTAGTTCTCTATACCAATATTGCATTGTTTCAAATTAGGCATCATTCAGCCCCACCGTTTACATATGCAGTGTATTCTCTTCAAGATAGATAGACACTTGTGATTCCTTAATTCTTTAAGATCAGTAAAATACTATAAAGTGGACTTGTTAGCAGATTCTCTTCAAAAGTGGTATGTATACAATTATATCTTAGGTTCCCATTGCTTTCACTCCACTCCCAGTCTAAGAAAGCCTGTCCAAAATGCGTATATCTACATCACAAAAGCATTAAAGCGTAATTAGAAATTTTCAAGAAGGCGTACTGAAGAAGATAGCATTATACCCCAGAGAGCAAAACTTCCATAAAACACCCTCTTTTAAATAATTACCCTTTTTCCCTGAAGTGATTCTTCCTCTAATAAAGCTCTTTTAGCCTCTTACCAGCTTGACCCAATACTCCTCTACAAAATCCTCTGTCAGTGATGTATTACAGGCAGGAAAAAAAAGAAAACTGTGATGCTTCCTGAAGGCAGGCCCCAAAAAAGTAGAGGTGGAATGTGATGGAAGACACTGATGGGGCCGAACTTTGTGAAATAAGGTCATTAAATTTCATCGAGTGCTTTTGTTTGGTTTGATAATATTTAAAATATGCTGTTCTCTTTTAAATACCACATTTAAAGGAGGGATATCCATGAAGAAGCATGTCTGAGACAATGAGGATGATGAGACACCCAGATTAGAAACTAGAGTTAAGACTTTCATATGAATGTAGACATGCTTTTCATATAAATTCTCCCAAGATAAATTATTCTTTTTTTACCACTTTTATAGCAAAGTTTCTTTAGCAGTCTTCAAACAACTGACAGAAAATAATATCACATTGTGAAGGTACTTGCTTAACCTTTAATTTATGCCTATTCTCTAAAAATGTGTTAGGTAACAGGCTAAAAATAGGTGAATTTTTACATTACTTAAAGCCTTCTGAATGAAGATAATAGAAAATGTACTCTGGAAACAACCCTAATGAATATGTTGTTTGGCTCGATATCATATATTTTCTTTCTTTTTTTGGAAGAGAAAGAATGTCTTCTCAGCCTCAGCTTTGTGGTTTGGATGGAACTGGCTTCACTTGCCCTAGAGGTGAGTCATGACTAGCAGAGTACCATCCCTGCATAAGACTACCACAATGACCAAGGCTGGTCCAATTACAGTGACCCTTAAGGACATCTGTCTGAGAGTGCTGAGACACAGATTTCCTGTTTTATAACAGGATTCACATAACTCGCAGAGCTACTTGAAGTCAATTTAGGGTCACGAATTGGAGGGGTATTTCCAAAACGGAGTCAATATCCACTTAGTGTCATTAAAAATAGAAAGAAATTAGGTCCTAAGTCACATTATATGAAATTCAGGATCAATTCTTACCTGAAGCAACATGTACATCTGGAGTTTTCAACCAGGTAAATCAATAAATTCCCCCTTATTTTTTAAAGCAATCTCAGTTGGGTTTTCTATTACTTGCACCTGAAATCTTCTTGGCTAACAGAATCCATGATACAGACTCTAAAGTCTGTATGTTACTTTCTCATCAGTTGTCATGATGTTTATGAACTCAATTTTATGGAAATTGGTATTTTCCTGGTGAAAAGAAAGAACTCTGGGACCTTTATATATCCTGTAGTCACGTGGTTTCTTTAAAGTATTTCCTATTTCTAATTTTACACTAAAAAAGTAATTTAATGAGATCAAAATATTTTCTGAGATCAAAAATATCACAATATTGCATGTTTAAAATTACATTTCATCCAATTATGACTTGTTCTAGTTAAGGCTAGAAAATAATAAAAAACAAATCACACTCAACATGTCTCAAGCAACAGCCACAAGCTGCTTTATTTTTTTTTAAGTAATTCACATTAAACTATCACCCACCCAACTTCTAAGCTAATTTGGAAATCGGCAAAAGAGTAGATGGCACATAGAATACTATCTCTTTTGTTGATAAAACTGTAAGTGGAGAATTGGCCTGTATCTACGTAAAAGTGAGCTTCCTGATACCAAGCCTCACCATCAGATAAACACTCCTATCCAAGCACGGATAACACTGGCCTGAGACTATTTATTTTATAGCCTGTCCCTGTAAAACTTGAGGCAGGAACAGGAGAGAATTCACGCTCTCTGTGAACAGCTTGTTCCCAAGAGAAAGAGGAAAGGAAAACAAAGTGCTACTTATGTTCGTTCCTTGTCCCGAACGGTGGAGTGGACCTGAGAGTTCAGGGAAGCGGGGATATTATTTTAGTGCCGCTCTTACCACGTGGAAGGAAACACAGGAGTAAGGCAGGAGGGGATCCCACTGAACCCTAGAACATTTACGTCTGGAATGGTGTTAGGTTGAAGCAGCCTAGAAAAAGTGCAGTGGTTAGCCAAATGGCTACCACTATTCATCCAGATACTTCATCACATCCTTAATATAGACCATGACATTTAGCAGGAGCTCAGTCAGAGAAAGAAAGAGAGTAAAGGAGGAAAAAAGAATTCTCTCTCAATCGTTGACTATAGTTAATGTTACTTTTCAAAACAACTAACAATTGGAAAACAAACTCAAGTTTTAATTTAATGATATCTGAAAGTCTCTGCAATTCTTTAAAAATGGCATTCCACCCCAACCTACAATCTTATTAGAGTTGCATGTTGTGACAGATTTAGGTGTATTTAGAAAATCAGAACATGTTAGAGCTTAAAAAAAAAATACTTGGTACATACAATTTCCTAAGATCCAATGGTTAGTGTAATGACAGATGGAAACAGAGTGTCAAACTGCATTTAAAGTTCCCCAGATTCTCTATATAGAAAACTGTAAAGACTCCACAAGAACACTGCTAGAAACAACAAGCAAATACAGTAAAGTTTCCGGATATAAAATCAAAGTTCAAAAGTCCATAGCGTTCCTATACTCTAATACTGAAGTGTCAGAAAAAGAAGTGGAAAAAATAATTCCTTTTGCAACAAAAAGAATAAAATACCTAGGAATAAATTTAACAAAACATGTGAAGGGCCTATATAATGAAAACTACAAGACCCTATTAAAAGAAATCAAAGAAGATACAAAGAAATGGAAAGATATTCTGTGTTCCTTCGTGGATTGGAAGAATCAACGTAGTTAAAATGGTTGTATTATCTGAAGCAGTATATAGATTTAATGCAATCCCCATTAAAATCCCATCGGTAATTTTTAAAGAAATAGAACAAAAAAATCATCAGATTTGTATGGAAGCACAAAAGACCCCGAATTGCCAAAGCCATCCTGAGAAAAAAGAATGAGGCTGGAGGCATCACTCTGCCTGACTTCAAAGTATACTACAAAGCGACAGTAATCAAAACGGCATGGTATTTGGCAGCAAAATAGACACATGGACCAGTGGAACAGAATCGAGAGTCCAGAAGTAAACCCATATTTATATGGGCAAATGATTTTTGACAAAAAAGCCAAAAAAACATGCAGTGGAAAAAGGAAAGCTTCTTCAATAAATAGTATTGGGAAAACTGGAAAGCCACCTGCAAAAGAATGAAACTAGACTGTTGTCTATCACCACATACCAAAATTAACTCAAAATGGATTAAAGACCTCAATATAAGACCCGAAACAATAAAATGCATAGAAGAAAACATAGGAACTAAAGTCAAGGACCTTGAACTTAAAGAGGATTTTATGAATTCGATCTCAAAGGCAAGGGAAGTAAAAGCAAAAATAAATAAATGAGACTACATCAAACTAAAAGGCTTCTGCTCAGCAAAAGAAACCACCAACAAGGTAAAGAGACAACCATTCGAATGGGAAAATATATTTGCAAGCAACACCTCTGATAAGGGTCTAATATCCAAAATATACAAAGAACTCATGCGACTCAATAACAACAAAAAAACAAACGATCCAATCAAAAAATGGGCAGAGGACCTGAAAAGAGACTTTTCCCTAGAGGACATACAAATGGCCAACAAATATATGAAAAGATGCTCAATATCACTAGCTATTAGGGAAATGCAAATCAAAACCACGATGGGATGCCATCTCACACTTGTTAGAATAGCTATAATCAACAGGACAAGTAATAACAAATGTTGGAGAGGATGCAGAGAAAAAGGAACCCTCATACACTGCTAGTGGGACTGCAAATTGGTACAGCCACTATGGAAAACAGTATGGAAGTTCCTCAAAAAACTAAGAATTGTTCTACCATATGATCCAGCAATCCCTCTACAGGGTATTTACCCCCAAAGACTTGAAAACCCATATCCAAAAAGATATCTGCACACCGATGCTCATAGCAGCATTATTCACAGTGGCCAGAACATGGAAGCAATCGAAGTGTCCTACGACAGATGATTGGCCAAAGAAGCTGTGGTACATATATACAATGGAATATTACTCAGCCATAAGAAGAGATGAAATACTGCCATTTGCGACAACATGGATGGACCTCGAGATAATCATGCTAAGCAAAATAAGCCAGACTGAAAAAGATGAAAATCGTGTGATATCACTTATATGTGGGATACAAACCTAAAAGCAACAAATGAACAGGACAAACAAACAGAGACTCATGGACATGGACTATAGACTAGTGGTTACCAAAGGATAGGGGGTGGGGGAGGAGGGGGGAGGTAGATGGGATAAAGGGGGTCAAATATAGAGAGGTAGGAGGAGGGTGAAGTGGGTTAATGGGATTAAATATATGGTAGCTGAAGGAAACTGGACTTTGGGTGGTAAACACACAATAGAATATATAGATGTCAAATTATAATGTACACCTGAAAATTATATAATTGTATTAACCAATGTTACCCCAATAAACTTAATTAAAGACAAGATAAAAAGAAAAAAGAAAAAAAGGAAAAAAAAAATACTTCAAAGCAATTTCAATAAATCAGATTTCAGGAAACTACTAAAAAAAATAAAAATTAAAATTAAAATTAAAATTAAAAAAATAAAGTTCCCCAGTGAGTCACATAGAGAAAAACGGAAAGTAGTTACCACTAGATGTCATTAGATTATATAACTGAATCTATACTTTGAAGTATCCACAATAAAAAAACTAACCTCATTTTTTTCATTATTCTAGATTTTTACGTTAAGCAAAATCCTTTTTTATATTATTTCATTTATTGGAATTATTTTTATCATACTCTTTTACACAAAGAATTTGAAATGGCACAAAAAATAATATACAGAAAACAAGTAGGAACAGAAAATCAGAATCAAACTCAGAAGGGGCAGAAACCAGAAATGAAAGTTGGGTGAAGATTTAGAAAAGGTTCGTGTACCATACTAACCATTTTGGACATCTACCCTGTAAATAAACGCGGGGGGTGGGGGAGAGGTCATCAGATGTTTTGTGTGGATTCATGCAATAGTCTGCTGGTTAAACCAAAAGACAGGAGCTAGTCTAGTAGTAGGAAAATCAAATGGATTATTCCAATGATGCCGGTAAAAAATTATGAGATCTTAAGGCAGTGGAAGAAAATGAAACAGAATATATTTAAGAGGTTGAATCTGTGAAACTTTGTGACAGTTTAGATGGAGGAAGTAAGGAAAAAAAGAAAAACAAAAGTTGGTTATGATTTTCTTCTTGAGGGACTAAATTTACAAAATTTAGAATAGTAGAAAGGAAAAGGTTTATAGGAAAATATATGTTGTGTTGTCCAATATTTCATAAATGACACCGAACAATGAAAATCTGGCAGTGTTCCTCCATAGCTGAACAAAAGAGAAGATATCCTGACTAGTCTTCATGAGAATCTTTGTCTACTTAGTAGATTTCTTTAGTGGATATGAGTGCTTAATAAATTATGCCATAAATTAATGTATGTGATGAAAAGTATTATAAATTATTGCTCATTATTATTATTATTATTATGGTGGTGGTGGTGGTGGTGGTAGTCATGGTGCTGGTTTAGCTGAACTGAGCACTTACCAGGTACTGTTCTGGACATTTTACGTGTATCCACTCATTCCTCTTTCAAAATAATCTTATAAAGAATATATTCTTATTATCATCCCCATTTGTCAGATGTGCAAACTGAATGCAAAGTAATCTCCCTGGCTACAATTACACAGCTGGTAAATGACAGAGGAGAAATTTAAATCTACTAAGAAAAATTTAAAGCTACTGGTATGCACTTGGTAAATGTAAACAATTTCACAGACTATCGATTCCATCGTCAAGTATGGACAGAGATAAAAGGAAAGACACTATGCAACCAAAATGACCAAACATTCCCCTTCCCTATCTGCAAAAGTGACTACTGCTGCTTCTTTAGTAACTACTCTAACAATCTTCTGTTCTTCCTACCTCCTAGAGAAATGATAAGATCCTCAAACTGCCCCTCCTTTCTAACAGCATCCAACTCGACAGACTGCCATTTCTTTGAATCCTCCCCCAAATTACTTAATACCAGCCCAAGTCATATAACAAATTTCCCTTAATCCCTTGTGGTTGAGATGCCCCTCCTCATTTTCACAAGGTATGAAACCTCCTTTGCTGTAGCAAATAATAAAATCCAATTTTGTTTGACTAGAGATGTGTTCCTGGTTGTCTTTGGCCAGAGGACATCAACGCTAGCTCTTCAGGCTCCAAGGCTTGTGCTCTTTAACACTATGCTATACGTGGACACTCCTCATACATGACAGGTACATGATATCAGAGAAACTGAATTCTAGAGCCAACTAAACAACTGGGAAAACTAGCAAACAAACAAAAAACACTAAAAAATAATGGATTTGGTTTTTAAAAAGTAAGGATTTACAGTTAAATTCTTAACCTGGATGCCTAATTAATACTGATAATGCATGGGTGGGATGTTATATAAGTTCATGTGGTTTGTTTTTTTATGTCCTATTCCACAATAGAACTGTACTACATTCATAGCTGCTTATAAAGAATGAAAATCTAATCACCACTTTAACAAAATAATAGGCAGAGTAAGTTTTAAACCTAGCTCTGTGATTAGGAGTTGTGTGACTTGTTTCCTGACCTATTAACGGGAATAAGAGATATAATAAAAATTAAATGAGATAATCTATGTTCACTGCTTGACACAGTGCCTGGCACACAGTAAGTGCTCAATGATGAAAGGCATTATTTTGAATATTTTTGCTTAGTGGGAATGCAGAGGCCACAGAGTGTAAAAAACAAATTTTCTTTACTTGAATCTAGAAGAAATGTTGAATTAAAATTTTTTTCAAGCATATTTTCTCATGTCTTTTTCTTTA
This sequence comes from Pteropus vampyrus, assembly GCF_000151845.1. Classification (NCBI taxonomy): domain Eukaryota; kingdom Metazoa; phylum Chordata; class Mammalia; order Chiroptera; family Pteropodidae; genus Pteropus; species Pteropus vampyrus. The sequence goes on along the minus strand of NW_011889003.1, from coordinate 1,782,795 downwards.
TCATTAGTTTACTCCTAGTGAGCCATTTCTCTAAGTCCCCAAACACCTAACGAAAACAGCGGCCATTAACATGTATTGAATACTTACTATCTGCTAGATACTATACTATCTGGTTTACCTCTCACAAACAACTCTATGAAGAAGGATCTATTATAATTCCCTTTGCACAAATAAGGAAGGTAAAACTTAGAGAGCTTAAGTAAAACAATTAAGGAATCACAGAGCCTGAATTTGAGCCCAGTTTCTTTTACTCCAAAACTTGTCCTCTTAAAATCACCACACTTTTATGTGTGTAGTTCAGTGAGTTGTCTCAGCTCACCAGGGAATAAATATGAAAGAATTATTATTTTTTCCCAATGAGTGCACTCAACTACATTCTGTTGAATCTACCTTTCCCATTCCATGACATCTAGAATAGCCCATATATAGCCACGTTCAATGATGTCAACTTGACCTAAAGGAAATTCATTGTGGTAGATATTGCCCGAGTCCTCCCGTTCTGGGCACACAGGAGACTACACTTCTCAACCCTCTTCTAGTTGGGAGAGGTTAAGAGGTTGATTCCATATAATAAACTCTAAAGGAAATTGTATCATTTCTGGGCAGAGGTGGTAAAGAGCCCACGTCCAAGTCTGCAGTCTCTCCTTTTCTGCCCACATGTACTAGATAGCACGGTTGCAAGATGAGAGTTGGCAATTGCTCTGGAGAGTCAGTCACCCTTACCCACAGTACCACACTTTACCACACTATACAAAATCAAGAGGTAAACTCTTTTTGTTAAAGTTTTGTATGTTAAGCATTGAGACTTTAGAGTTGCTTGTTATTGCTACATCACCTTGCCAATCATGAACAATATACTTAACACATTCCTTTCCACCCCACAAATGGAAGAGTAGGCTGCTCTCTGCACACATCCCCTACTACCACTCTTTCCACTTATCTTTTCCTCTGTTGAAATAGACACAGAGATAGATAAATCAATAACTCTACTACCTAAATAGATGGCTAACCAGGGAACAGAATGATGTTATCCCCTTCCTGTCACAAACTCTAATCACTACAAGTAACTCAAGATTCCCTTCACTTGGTTTTTTAGGAGAGGGATAGTATATTCTTTCCCAAAGTGGTAGAAAAAGGAGGAGGCCACTGTACTATTCATTAGGCTCCAGATTCATTATTCACTACTGCTCCTTTCTTCCTTCCCCCTCTCTTCAGCCATCTTTTATATTACGAAAAGCGAAGCTTCCACTGAGGGTGATGGCTGAAGGTAGCTGCCAATTTATCTCCTTTTAATAAACTCCAGAAGAAGGATCCCAATTATTGGCAGGACTTTTGTTTAATGATGGTATACTTAATGCTTTTTTTCACACTAGGCTCCAGCCTCTAATTCCAAAGCAACAGGAAAAGACCCACTCTACATCCTATTACAGTTATTTAGAGTCTCATGTTATCCCAAGCTATCATTTGTAGTACTTATTTAAGCCACAATTACCTATGTTACAAAGAACCACTCAGATTGAACTCATTTATACAAGTGTATGAATGACAAGAATACCATTTAGAGGGCTTCTGTTTTCCCTTCTTTGTAAAAGGCAAAATTCAGACTAGAAAAAAAGATTCCCTCTAATTTTATCCTACTATGATCTTATAATACTGTATACTATGTTGTTGTAAATTATGATCCCATAACACTACATACGTTGTTGTAGAATTTTTATTACACTACCCAACTAGGAGAAATAAA
>NW_011889003.1:1776063-1778801 GCF_000151845.1 Pteropus vampyrus | reverse complement strand
ATACAATCAGTTGAAGAAGCATTTCAAAAAATCGGAAGTGCTCTATCCATCTTAAAATAAGAAAATGGCTCAATAAAAGATTCTGAGGCACTACCCATGTCCTCAGAATTTTTATTAAATGCAGCATATATTTATAAGCCTAGAATTATACATTAATAAAAAACTACTTACTTCTTATCTATTAACTTTGGTAACAGAATCAATACTCATAAATTCTCCTGAGTAAAATTTTATATAACAGTATAAAGTACTCTGCTAGCTATTATTAAACTTCTAAGAGTCTACAGATTTGGAGGGGAAAAAACTCAAAGTTTAATATAATGATATTGAAAGCCTCCATCTATTAAATGACTATCTAAAGGGGAAAAAACTCAGCTTAAACTTCTTTGGAAAGCTTTTTAAAGAGAGCTGAGTTATCTATATATACTATGAAATCAACTTAAAGAGAGTAAATCAAACTATTAAGAAATATATTCAATGTTTATTGTAACTAGTATTAGATATATGCCATGTTTATCACAACTAGAATCAATGTTTTGGTTATTTAAGAATGAAGGCTTTTAGACATATCCTAATAAAATGTAAAAGGTTTTCTTCTTATGCCCTCTTTTATCTCTTCTTTTCAAACTGCCATGTGAACTTGTTCCTAACTGATTAGTCAGTGATGACTGAAAATCATTATTCTGAATAAAAAATGTTTTAGAATACCCTTCTAATGCAAAAGTCACAGATAAAATACAGTTTTGTATTACTATGTGCCATATTAGTAAGTTAGTAATAACTGTATATAAAAATTATTTAACTGTAAAATTACTAATGTTATACTACCTATGATCTTATTTTCAAAATTCAAATAAAGAAAAACTTTTTTTATGTGTATTTAATTCATTGATACTTGAACTGTTAAAATTAGTTCCCAATTCCCTACTCAAGTCTATTGCCATTCCATCCATACTATATTCTGCTTGTTATTTGTTATGTTTCTTAGTTCTATTAGTGTCGATTCCCCTCATGCAAACCAGCTGCTATGCCATGAGGAAGAAAAACAGGACCCAGTCTTGCTCGAAGTTGCAACCACAGTACTACTGTCAAAGTAGCCTTTTCACTCTCTAAGACAATGTTTTGGGGCAGAAAAGTCGTTAGTACTGTATCTTAGAAACTGCAGTGGAAGACTGCTCTAAATACCCATCTGCCTGAATATCAATTGCAGCATCTACAAAGGAAGGATAAGGAGCAACAATCCAGATGTCTCTGATCTTTTCTTGGCTTTTTGTGATACTGAATAATGAAATAATTAATGATTTCCCTAAAAGTGCAATTACATCTTCATGTTTTATTTGTTCTTACAGTATAATCAATAATATTTACAGAAAATGAAATCACAACATATATTAGGTCCCATTTTGGATATCATTCTAAATATTTTTTGGCTTTATTTATTTAAGACCAAAACTATGTCATCCTTTCAATCTTCATATTTCGTATTGCATTTATGTGTACACTTGCATCATATAATACGAGCATACACACATACACATATGTAACTGGTCTGCATTTAGCAATTATTAAGAATATTAAAAAACTATTTTGTGAACATAACAAAAGAGAAGAAAATATATCCAACTGTTAGCCACATATTTGGAAGTTCATTGTTTTAGCTATGTAGAATACAACTTTTTTAATAATATTATTTTTCTTAGATTATTTATTCTACTCTTATTCAAGGAATTATCCCCATAACTATCAGATTTTTTCATATTTTATGAACATTATGAATATTTTTGTATTATCAAAATTATAGGGCAACTTACAGATGATTAATAAAATATGTAATAAAAATAGCATATAATTCTTATTTAAAATATATTACACACACCAATTGAAAATTCACAACCATTTGAAAACCATTTCCCTGGCTCTGAAAAATATCACTAAGAAAACTGACATATAACTATTTCACTGTGACGAGGCACTTTTTATTTCTTTTGATCTACTATATTGCTTCATAAAAAAGAAAACTTTAAATGAATATTACAAGGCTTGTTTTCTAAGCACCATCCCCTTCGTGTTTGAGGGCAAAATTCACATTAGACGTGATGGTAAACAATTTATAATACTATAAAGTATAATGAGACTTTTAAAATTAATTTTCTGAAACTCTGACAAAGTGAACAAATAGCTAGGATGTTCTTTAAAAGCTCACACCCCACTCAAAGACATCATAGATTTAATATATACAATTATATCATTAATACATTTTATACTCAAGAATTAGCCGTCCTATTCAGTAGAAGACATTGGATAAGAAAAAATATAGGATTCTAAATATACTTTCAGATAAGAAGATCATGTGCAACAGGGAAGATCCAGTACATTTCGATCACTCACATTAAAAATATATGACTTACCTACTAAACCCCAAGCCTACTTTCTTAGCTCTGCTCCTCCCTTGGAGTTGTTAACAGGAAACAAAAGTGTAAGGTAAAATTAGAAAGTCATAGTCATGCAGAAAGAACAAATGTCTACAAAAGAGAAAAACAGAACTAAGATGTCTCCAGTTTCTTCGCCCTCGACCAAAATCCAGAGCATTTGGTCTTTGGCATTCACTGGAGAACTAAACAAGCACCAGGGAGCTACACTGGAAAATGATCTTTCCTCCAAGATAGTGTACTTAGCAGCCTCTGTAACAGGACTCCAAATGGCACACGTACGAGAGGAAATCTACTGAGCTGTCAATG
>NW_011889003.1:1733006-1776013 GCF_000151845.1 Pteropus vampyrus | reverse complement strand
TTGTTATGTTTCTTAGTTCTATTAGTGTCGATTCCCCTCATGCAAACCAGCTGCTATGCCATGAGGAAGAAAAACAGGACCCAGTCTTGCTCGAAGTTGCAACCACAGTACTACTGTCAAAGTAGCCTTTTCACTCTCTAAGACAATGTTTTGGGGCAGAAAAGTCGTTAGTACTGTATCTTAGAAACTGCAGTGGAAGACTGCTCTAAATACCCATCTGCCTGAATATCAATTGCAGCATCTACAAAGGAAGGATAAGGAGCAACAATCCAGATGTCTCTGATCTTTTCTTGGCTTTTTGTGATACTGAATAATGAAATAATTAATGATTTCCCTAAAAGTGCAATTACATCTTCATGTTTTATTTGTTCTTACAGTATAATCAATAATATTTACAGAAAATGAAATCACAACATATATTAGGTCCCATTTTGGATATCATTCTAAATATTTTTTGGCTTTATTTATTTAAGACCAAAACTATGTCATCCTTTCAATCTTCATATTTCGTATTGCATTTATGTGTACACTTGCATCATATAATACGAGCATACACACATACACATATGTAACTGGTCTGCATTTAGCAATTATTAAGAATATTAAAAAACTATTTTGTGAACATAACAAAAGAGAAGAAAATATATCCAACTGTTAGCCACATATTTGGAAGTTCATTGTTTTAGCTATGTAGAATACAACTTTTTTAATAATATTATTTTTCTTAGATTATTTATTCTACTCTTATTCAAGGAATTATCCCCATAACTATCAGATTTTTTCATATTTTATGAACATTATGAATATTTTTGTATTATCAAAATTATAGGGCAACTTACAGATGATTAATAAAATATGTAATAAAAATAGCATATAATTCTTATTTAAAATATATTACACACACCAATTGAAAATTCACAACCATTTGAAAACCATTTCCCTGGCTCTGAAAAATATCACTAAGAAAACTGACATATAACTATTTCACTGTGACGAGGCACTTTTTATTTCTTTTGATCTACTATATTGCTTCATAAAAAAGAAAACTTTAAATGAATATTACAAGGCTTGTTTTCTAAGCACCATCCCCTTCGTGTTTGAGGGCAAAATTCACATTAGACGTGATGGTAAACAATTTATAATACTATAAAGTATAATGAGACTTTTAAAATTAATTTTCTGAAACTCTGACAAAGTGAACAAATAGCTAGGATGTTCTTTAAAAGCTCACACCCCACTCAAAGACATCATAGATTTAATATATACAATTATATCATTAATACATTTTATACTCAAGAATTAGCCGTCCTATTCAGTAGAAGACATTGGATAAGAAAAAATATAGGATTCTAAATATACTTCCAGATAAGAAGATCATGTGCAACAGGGAAGATCCAGTACATTTCGATCACTCACATTAAAAATATATGACTTACCTACTAAACCCCAAGCCTACTTTCTTAGCTCTGCTCCTCCCTTGGAGTTGTTAACAGGAAACAAAAGTGTAAGGTAAAATTAGAAAGTCATAGTCATGCAGAAAGAACAAATGTCTACAAAAGAGAAAAACAGAACTAAGATGTCTCCAGTTTCTTCGCCCTCGACCAAAATCCAGAGCATTTGGTCTTTGGCATTCACTGGAGAACTAAACAAGCACCAGGGAGCTACACTGGAAAATGATCTTTCCTCCAAGATAGTGTACTTAGCAGCCTCTGTAACAGGACTCCAAATGGCACACGTACGAGAGGAAATCTACTGAGCTGTCAATGACTTTGGGACCCCAAGATTGATGGAACGAGAAAAATGACAGTTTATTGCCAACACCAAGTATGTATTACATTTTAAAAGCAAATATCCATTTCATAAAAATGTTTTCTTAAACTGGGTAGTATTTTATTTTTTTGTTCTACAAATAGAAGTTATAGATGCAAATCTTGGTAATTTTTCCATTTGTGTAATATGTAGACATATGCAATTGAATAACTACATTTAAAATATGAGCACTGCATCAGTAATGTTATCCTCAAGTATAAAAAAAATTTCTGGAAAACTAAGTGAAAAGAAAAAATGTTAATACCTTATTATAGATAAGATGTAAGCAAATTTCCCAATATTAAATGATTATTATCTTTGCATTCATTCTATATTCATCCTCTTTAGCAAAATTATATATAAACACTCGTATTTAGAACATTTTTTCTTTTAAATGTTTTCCCTCAATAACTACCCTATGAAATAGATTCCTCCTTCTCTAACAAAACAGCTAATTCTTATCATATAGTAAAACATTGAAGTCTACAGACGGTCCATAAGTCTCTTTATTTCAAGAAGATACACATAATTTTGTCTCCTTATAATAATAAACAGTCTTTACCATGCTAATAAATTTTCCCCCAGCTGCTCTATTAACTGCTATAATGGCCTGCACTTCCCCACACTTCAGCAAAGTGCCCTCCCCAAATGACAGGATTTTAACACTCTGGCAAGGGTCACAGCAATATGGTATTAATATGCAACTAGATAGCTCCTAAAAGGTAAAAGACGTGGTGGTCTACATTAAATGATGCAAAGACGCTGTTCCGCCCTGGAAGATTGTAGAGTGAGGGATCAAAAGTTTTAGTGAAGTGTATATGCTAGAATAGTTCTGCTATATAAGACAAAAACACATTGGCTGACTATGATCCTCAGAGAACTCAGAGGACATTCCATTTACCAAGTTGGTACAAATACACTGGTGAGGGGGACAGAAGCATAGCTGAGAAGCTAGCGGTGGTTGTGTTCTGTAGGCCCAGGATAAGGGTAGAAATTTCTATTAGAAAACTGGGCTTCCTAGTATCAATGGGGATGATAGGAAAGGTGGAATATCCAAACTTTGTGAGTGTTGGATACAGGATCCAAGTGGACACCAATATCCAGAGACCTACATGACCATCATGTAGGTACCATCATGTACCATCGTGACCCCCTACAACCTAAAAGAAGAGGAGCATGTAGTATCAGATAATAAATGGAGTCCTGTCTCATGTCTATTTCACAGTGGACCTACCCAGGGATTATTTCCCTGATTCCCAAGTGTATAATCAGAACGAACATACTTAACAACTGGCAGAACCATAACACTGGGTTTTTAACTGGAGAGTACCTTTTATTCCATCACCATCACCATGATAGTAAATGAAAAACAATTTGCATTCTGAAAAAAAATGTCAGTGATTAGTGCCACCCTCAAAGACTTAAATGATGCTACATTGGTGGTCCGTATCATATCCCAATTTAATTTACCAGTCTGGCGTTTGCGTATCTAAATGGACCATGCAAAATAATGATATACTACTGTAAATATAACCAAGTAGTAGCCCCAGCTGCAAATGCTGTGCCAAAAATGGTATCTTTACTAGAGTTGAGGAACCCAGTCTTGAACATGTGATATATTGTTATTCATTTGCTGAAAGTATTCTTTCACCATCGGAGAGGAAGATTAGAAGCAATTCACATTTACACAGGCCAAACAACTACATATATTCACAAATTTTAATTCTCCTGCTCTCTGACATTATATAGCTAGAGGGAAACTTGCTATTTAATGTTCCATAGATGATGACTTTGGTCCACTATTGATAACAGTATGTTAACTGGACTGAACAACAACCTGAGGGTAAGGCACATGCACTCTAGAAGGTAAAATGAGAGATAACCTCAAAGAGTTTAAGGTTTTAGGATTTCAGTAGTATGGAACATGCCAGATTATCTCCAACATAAAGAAATGTTAGTTATACCTTGTATCTCCAAATACTACGAAAAAAGTCTAAAATCTGTTATGCTCTCTTGGGTTTTGAAGGTAACACATTCAGTACTTGAGAATACTATTCTGACCCATTTTGGCAGGGGAAGGGAAAAAAAAGGCTGATTGTTTTGTGTAGGGACCAGTGCAAATAGTAAGAGAGATCTTACAATCCCACATAAGCCATAATACTAGAGATATCTATGGTAGAAAAAGAAGTCGTATTGAGTCCTGGAAAGCCCCAAGAGAAAAACTGCACACAAACTCACAGGATTCAGGAATTAGGTCATGCTATCAAAGCAGATAGCCAAGCAAAAACCTTATTCTGTCATGCTACTAGGTCCTGACAGAGACATATCATCTGACCTTGGGACATCAAGTGAATATGCATCCAGAAGAGCCCATCATGAGACCACCAAATCATAAAGTCAGACAGGCCTAGCAGCATTCAATAATAAAACAAAAGCAGGGTTGGGGTCAAGCAGGTCCATAGGGCACACATAAGTTGCCCAAACAGGTCGCCCAAGCTACTAAGTCACTTAACACTATTGCATTAATGCCTCCTCTGCAGTTCATATCCACTAACAATCAGCTGAAGAAGAAAGAAAAAGGCTAGGCTTAGATAATGAATGGGCCAGCTCAGGACGTGAGTGTAAGCTAAAAACGGAATGCTACTGGACCACAACTCCATTCAAGGTTGGCCCTGAAAAGAGGTAATGAGGGGAAATTCTCTCAATAGGTAGAGCTTCAGGGAGTATAACTGGTTATCTACTTTGTGTGAAGAGAAAAAAAACAAAAAACAAATATAGACTCATGATTGTGGTGAATAGATTAGCTGATTGATCAAGGGCCAAAAAATAATAATAACAAAAATAAAGAGGCATGTGAATGGATCTATTAGAGTGGGCTGAAGGTGTGTGGACTTCTGTATTGCATATTTTGTGTACCAGAGAACATCTTCTACAAAAGAGGCATTAAATAACCAAGTAGACAGAAAAGTCATGAAACATCAGCTGGCCTGTCTTCCCCAACCCCGTCCAACCCCATAAGTGAAATAAAGCCAGGGCAGCACGTATGTAAGCTACGCACGTGGCCAACAGCATATTCTACTCTCACCATGACTGATAAAGCTACTGCTCCTGATGAATGTCTGACTTGTCAGCCACAGATTCCCCCAATATGATTCTATCCTTAAAAGAGACCAACTGAACATTTGGTCATAAATTGGCTACAGTAAACACCTTTCACCTGTTTACTGTAGCCAATTTATTGGCTGATAATTCTTTCAAATATGCATAGACAGGCATTGGTTAGGTATTAGTTTGCCTTTCTTGCCCCAAATACCTCAGCAAGTACCACTGTATATGCATTCATAGTGCCAGCTTTACCTACATGGGATACCACATAGGGAACTCTAGATCAAGCAAAGGACATATATCACCTCTGCAGTGGTAATACAGGGAGGACATCAATCATAGGATCCACTGATCCTACCACGTGCTTTGGCATCTGGAACCTTTCAGCCCTATAGAGCAGTAGAATGTCCTTTTAAACATTCAGCTGAGACTCCAGCTTGTAATGGACACTCTGCAAGGAAAGAACAATATCTTTCAGGATATAGTATACTCCTTAAATCACTGGCTATCATATGTTGCTGTGCTCCCAATAGGTAGAATACACTGGCCAGGAACCAAGGAGTAGAAGTTAGGAGTGGCCCACTAACCATTACTGCCAGTCATCCACTTGGGAAATGTGTAGCATATGGCTGCTTCAGGCTCTATAAGTCTAGAGATTCTGGTTCCCAAAGCAAGAAATGTTTCATCAGGGACACATAACTAAGCTATGGCTACTGCCTGGTCACTTTGTGCTTCTTGTACCAGAAAAAAATAACCATACTGGCACGAGTAACTGACCCTCATTACTGTGAGGAGATAAGATGATTGCTACAAACTGTGGGCAGGAGCATATGTCTGACATTCAGGTTATCCACTGGAGTGACTCTTGTTATTCATAAGTCATGTTGCCACTATAAATGGGAAACCATCATAAGGACATGATAACAAGGGGCTAAGACTTTGAAGGAATGAGGGTCAGAGTCTACTTACCAGGCAAGTCTCTCATGCAAATAGAAGTGGGGGCCGGGCAGTTAATAAGCATCAATAATGGGTCATCTGCAGTGGTAGGGGACGAAATCCTCTTCATAAAAGTTTTTACAGAATTTGTGAACACAGAATTCTGGAAGACTTGTGCATGAGTGAAGTAAACTTGGCAGAAGCAACTGACTCCAAATGGTGCAAGGGATACACTAAAGTACACATAGTTGATGGCATGCCGAAATCCCCCTTGTCAGGCCAGTATACCCATCTTCCGCCTGCTGTGAGTGTTGGCTGATAATTGCTCACAGCTACTCCTGTTCGCCAAAGATACACATGCCCTCAAGTGATGACAACCATCTCGCCCAGGACGTTACCCCTATCTCAGGGACAGCTCTTAACCAATGAGTGACTGAGATAGGAAGGAGTATGTAACTAGGAGGAACAACTCTGAGGAATGATTCATGCTCAAGACTCCCTCACCTCCATGGCTAGATGTAACCTGAGGCCACATCCTTGACTAGCTGTTCCCTGTCCTGTTTCACTCATTCCTTTAGAGTATTTTTCTGAAGAGCACTAACTCAATAAAGTATATGCCCCTGAATTACTGTCAGGCTCTGTTCCTAAGCAACTTGCACTAAGATGCTCCACTTTTTCCTTTTCTAACTCTTAGCATAAATTCTAGTGAACTGGACTTTTCGAATGCAAGGCAGCAAGAAGAAAATAGACTTCAAGATTAATATTAATTAAATATCAAGATTCTGACCCTTCATCCTCAGGCTCCAGATTCCATACAAACTTAAAAATGAAGTGTCAGTCATTTGCAAGTGACTTTTCAATTAGGGCAGAATCAAAGTGAGACCAGAGGCCTAGTTTAAGAATGGTTCCTTTGAACACAAGTTTTCCTCATAGTGAGCTGACATGTCACAGTATAAGTTCTCCAAGGACAGAGATCCTGACTATCTTTTCTTCACCAACTTCTTTCTCAGTGCCTATAAAGCACTTGGCAAATTATAGGTACTTAACAAATACTAGTTGAAAGAATAAATAAAAAGTACTTGATAGTTGCCTTTGTTTAAAATAAATGCTTTTTTAACTCGTCGCAGAAAGAAAATCATATACACTATGAACCTTGAAAAGAATTTAGCAAAATTTAATACCTACGCCAGGGGCAAGGTTCCAGATTAAAATGAAAGAATATAACTAACTTTGTCTAAGGTTGTGCAAGTCTCAACAAAAGTTTAAAAAAAAAACCAAAAACAGAAAAAAAATCTAAATTAAAAAGATTGTGGAAGAAAAAAGCCAGGTAACATTTCAAACAGTGTATAAAACAACAAATTAGGCAAAACTGGAAAAGGAGCAGAGCAATAAATGATAATCCAAGAGAAAACATAAAAACTTTGAGGTAAAGTACAGGTAACATTTGTCACTTGATTTAATCAATCCCTCTACTATCCATGCTATAATAAAACTATATTTGGGACCCAGGGCTGACTCAATCCAGTTAAAAGCAGGAAAACCAGACAAACCCCTGGTTAGACTCACTAAGGAAAAAAGAGAAAAGACACAAATAAACAAAATCAGAAATGAAAGAGAAGATGGTATGAATACCACAAAAATACAAAGGATCATACCAGAATACTATGAAAGACTATCTGCCACCAAATACAATAATCTAGAGGAAATGGACAAGTTCTTAGAAGTATACAACCTTCCTAGATTGAATCACCAAGAGCTGGAAAATCTAAATAGACCGATCAAAGGTAGGGAAATTGAAACAAACATCAAAAACCTTCCAAAAATAAAAGTCCAGGACCAAATAGCTTCACTAGTGAATTCTACCAAACACTGAAGCCAAAGTGGGAACGAAAAAGTCAAATTATCACTTTTGCATATGGATTCTTTACATAGAAAACATTAAAGACGCCACCAAAAACTATTAGAAAAGATAAACAAATACAGTAAAGATGCAGGATATAAAATCAATATACAAAAATCCATTGTGTTCCTATATACTAACAATGAAATTTCAGAAAAAGAAATGAAAAATACAATTCCTTTTGCAACCGCAACAAAAAGAATACCTAGAACTAAACTTAACAAAGGATTTGAAGGGCCTATACACTGAAAATCATGACTTTATTAAAAGAAATTAAAGAATACACAAAGAAATGGAAAGATATTCTGTATTCATGAATTAGAAGAATCAACATAGTTAAAATGGCCATATTACCCAAAGCAATATACAGATTTAATGCAATGCCCATCGAAATCCCAGTGGCATTTTTTAAAGAAATAGAACAAAAAATCGTCAGATTTGTATGGATTCACAAAAGACCACAAATAGCCAAAGCAATCCTGAGAAAAAAGAATATGGCCAGAGGTATCACACTGCCTGATTTCAAATTATACTACAAAGCAACAATAATCGAAACAGCATGGTACTGGCAGAAAAACAGACACACAGCCCAATGAAAAGAATTAAGAGCCCAGAAATAAACCCATATATACATGGGCAAATAATTTTCAACAAAGAAGCCAAAAACATATAATAGAGAAAAGAAAGCTTCTTCAATAAATGATGCTGGGAAAATTGAAAAGCCACATTTGAAAGAATGAAACTAGACTATCTGTCACCATACACCAAAATTAACTCAAAATAGATCAAAGACTTACTATAAGATCTGAAACAATAAAATGCTTAGAAAAGCAGGGAAACTATTACCAAACATTCATGCAAAGGGAATTCCTTTCTGACTATGACCCTCCTTACTCTTTCTCACATTTTTGTTTTATTCTGTAATCTGTATTTTCAGATCCAGATTATCTACCTACTTCTCTTACACTTAACTAGCCATTAGGTTTCCTTCTGGCCAGCCTTATTCCACTAATGTCAACATGCTAGCAAAAGAGTACTGCCATAGTAGAAATGTCTGAATTAGGAACAGGGCCCTGATCCAATCTGAGTAGTGAATTTATAGGAGTAAATACAGACACATAAAGAGACACCAAGTGTGCACACACACGGAGAAAAGACCATATGAATTCTCAGCAAGAAATTCTCTGCAAGCCAAGGAAAGAGGCTTAAGAAGAAACCAAATCTGCCAACACTTTGATCTTAGACTTTTAACTCTCAGAACTATGAGAAAAAAAATATCTGTGATGTGTGGTACTTCGTTATGGCAGCCCTAGCAAACTAATACAAATGAGTAAATGTTTTTTAAAATATTTTTAAAACTTACATAACAACCAATGAAATTAAAAATAGAACAATATGAAAACACCCAATGCCAATTGTGAAAAGCAATTTCATGTGTTCATTGTAGAACTGTCATTAGTTTAACTTTTTAGGAAAGCAATTTGACAATAATAGGAATCTTAAAAAAGATAGCTTTTGACCCAGTAATTGAACTTTAGGAAATCTTTCAGAATAAAATCTTGAACAGAAAAAAATTACGTAATTAATAATAATTAGTATTATTATTTATTAATGTTTATTATTTGTCAGACCATGTTCTAAATGCTTTACATATTTTAACTCATTTAATTTTCATAAGATTCACTGTCACATTATTTGTTCTTTAGTTATATTTAAAATTATAAAACCCAAAGCATTTGCTGTTACTACTTTGGTATATCTTCTTCAATTCTTTTTCACTATGTTTTTTTTCCTTATAAAACAAAAAAGCAAAACCGCATCTATGTTATTTTTTCACTTTATATGGGTGAAGGAAGGCAAAAAGAATTCTATTATCGAATCACTGAAAATATAATGAAAGTCAATAGAAAACTAGGATTTTAGTTCTTGTGCAAGATTTTATGAACCCACATAAAATTAAGTTAAGCTCTACTTCTTCGAATACTCTAATCTCACAAGTTCTGGGGCTTTATTTTTGTTTATTTGCACTTCAATTATAGCTGCACTAGAAGTAATGTAGTATCGGATAAGTCTAAGACATAAAGCTATTTTCTTAATGCCAATCCTCAAATGTCTACAGATGTATAATCAAGTGTAACCACAAATAGGATTCAAACAAATTCAGTGAAAGCAGTTTGAGAATTTTAAACAGATGCTAAGAGTTCTGAAACATCCGAACCATACATAAGATTTGACGGAAGAAGATGTCTGGCTGATTGGGTTAACGAGGCTCACCTGCATTTCTACAGCTAGAGGCAATGAGAGAGAGCACCATTAGGCTGTGAGGATTGAAAAATCTTGCTCTGATTCATCTGCTCGCATCTTGCTACTGATAATAAAGATTTATACCAAGAGAGAAAATTGGCAAGTCTAGTTTTCTGTGTTTAACAATAAACATCCAAATGAAAGTGGTAATTCATAAAGTGACATCATGTATGAGAGAGAAAAAAGTACAGAAATTTATTCTTCAGGGATAGTTAGAAAAAAATTAACAATTTCAGATGTGGAAACAAGTTTTAGAGATTTAGCATTTATTGTTTCTGGAGATAAAAAAAAATCAAAAAGAAATTCATTTCCTGATAGAGGAAGTGTTGGGGAGGGGGCAATTGTGTAATTAATTAATTGAGAATAAATAAATAATTCCCAAGCAACAGTATTAAGGAACTAGATAAGACCAGGAGCCCTAATTTAATATCACTACAGAAATGCATTTTTCTCAACAATCTAGAAACTTTATCCATAAAAATGCCAGCCCCTGTTCTTTAAGGCCTACTCTAGAGGTGCTACTCTGACCTATCTTGAAGGTCTTCCTTCATTGATTTAAGAAGTTTTATACAGAGAGAAGGAAGGAACGGAAGAAGGGAGGGAGACAGGCAGGGAGGGCAGAAGAGAGAGAGGGAGGAAGGAAGGAAAAGAAAAGGAGAGAGAGAAAGAGGAAGAAAGGCAGGAAGGAGAAAGTGGAAGAGGGAGGAGGAAGGAGGGAGTAAAGGAAGAAAAACAAACTTCTGGACTAAGTGTATTCATTTAACACACATTTATTTTATGATTGATTTTGTCAAATTAACAAGTACACTTCCCAGTGGCAACTACGGTTAAACATGTCCAACTTTTTAAATTAATGTTCTGCTCTTGAATCATTTCATTCCCACTTATAAATTCACTGAAATGTCATTGCCAAATAAACTTGTTAGAAAACACTTTGGTATTATCTCTTAAAACTAAACATATAAATAAAATATATCCAAGAGAAACTCCTACATATGTACAACAGGAGATATACACAAGAATGTTCATAGCAGCGTTTTCACAAAAGCAAAAATTTAGAAAAAATCCTAGCACCCATTAGTGGAAGAATGAATTAAAAACTGTGATATAGTTACACTATGGAATATCGTGCAGCAGTTCAAATATATGAACTAAAATTAAGTGGGAAAAATAGAACAGTACATTTTTATAAAAAGAACAAGTAATGCTTTTTAGGAATATATATCCTATACAAAAAAGGGAAGCAAAGGAATGATGACCGAGGGGTTCAATATAACAACTGCCACAAACTGGAGGAGTCAGGGATATGGGATGAGGTAAAGAAATGGTTAGATGTTAATTATTGCTAAGGTTCCAGCTCTTGTTTAGGATGGTAGGTACATGAGTGCTCATAAGATTATTATTAAACAATAGGTTTCTGATTAGCGAGTATAACTTTTTTTTTCCTTCTTGCCTTAAACAACTATAAAACCAGGAAGAAGAGATGAAACAAACACTTCAAGGCATTGGATACGACACAGGCTGAGAATCTTGAAATAGGAAATTCATATAAGGTAAGCTTCACACACTAGTTTTCTATCTGGAAACAATTTCACAACTATAGCATAAGAAATTGGAGTCCAGGCAGAGAGCATAGCACTTACTGAGCATAAGAAACAGTAATCTACTCAAAACAGAGATTAGAATTTAGGGTTGCTAATGCAGTGGAGTTTGTGATGCTAGAATAGAGAGAAGGTAGCTAAGAGAATAAATTTCAGAAATAGGCATAGAGTTTCACTCAGGTTCCTTTCCAAATTCTAAACTGTACATATGCCAGCTTTCTGGAACCCGGCAGACTGCACCTGCTGAGGCCTGAGAGATAAAGAGAAATTTCAGAACTCGCAGAGTATTATGAAAATCTCTGATCAACCAGGCTTGGAGAGAAAAAAAAAAAAAAAAGGAAAAGGAAAAAGCACCAAAGAAAAATATAGAAGGAAAGAAAATAGCAAGCTCATAAATTAAATCCAAGTACATCAGTAATTACATGAAATGTAAATGGACTGAGCAATCCAACAAAAAAAAAAACAAGTAAGACTAAAGAAAAATCAGGACCCACTCATATGGTGTTTCAAATCCGCCCCTATACACACTTTAAATATAAGGAAGCCAATAAGTTAAAAGAATGAGAAAAAATATTCCATGTAAATACTCATCATAAAAAAGCCAATGTAGCTACAATAATATCAGACAAAATATAATCTAAGAAAAAATATTACCAAAGTCAAAAAACGAGATTTCAAAGCAATAAAATGGTATATTTATCAAAAAACATAATTTTAAGTATTTACATATTCAATCAAAACAAAATACATGATAATCATTTTGCAACATATACATATATCAAAACATTATGTTGTATTCCTACAAGACAATGTTATATGTCAACTATGTCTCAATTTTAAAAAATTAGTATAAAAATTAAATTTGAAAAATATAAAAAAGAGAAATGAAAAAGACATTTTAATTAATTAATTTATTTATTTATTTAACAGAACCATGAGCCAAGGAATGCAAGAGGCCCCCAGGAACTGAGAGCCGTCCCCAGCTGACAGCTAACAAGAAACAGATACCTCAGTCCACAACCACAAAATACTGGGTTTTGCCAACAATCTTAATGACTTTGGAAGTGGATTCTTCCCATATCTTCCAGATTAGAGCCCAGGCTAGCTGTCACCTTGATTCAGCCTTATGAGACCCCAAGCAGAGAACTCAGATGAGCCCACCTGAACCTTCAACCTACAGAAATGCAAGATAATAAACAGGTATTGTTTTAACCCACTAAGCTTGTGGTAACAGAAAACTAATATATGACAAACTCATATTAAGTGCTTTATAAAGTAATGAATCTTCTTTACACAATCCAACATGAGCAAAAAATAACTAAGGATAATTAAAAGATTCATATGCTCATCCAGGTAAAGAATTCCGTATAATCTTTGGGCTGTATCATCAAATTGTAGTACCACTTTTCATTGAAACTGCTCATCTTTATAAATTTATTGCAATGTCAGTGGTAAAGGATATATCGAGCATTTCCTTAGCTCTGTGGACTTCATGGAAAATATGGTAATATTCTTTAATTAAGTGTATTTTCATCATCAGATTTATATTTTGTGTAAATAGCTTTATAAAAAGCTATTCGATTTGAGAAATGTAGTATATCCTAAAATTAAGATATAATTCAACAGGATCCAAAGAAGTAATGTCAGAAATTCACTGCAAAAAAATACACCATGGAATTGGAAATTTATTAATTTAAAGGATGAGCCATGATTACAAAAAGTGATCATCGAATTTTCAGCACATTTTATTTCTTCTACTGTGATTGACACCAGTTGAAAAATCAATTGGTAACTACTCATCTAAAAGACATTTCATCTTTAGCCTATGTGTTCTCATCACAAATATCATCAAAATTTTTTTTAAATTTCGGTGGAAATTATCTTTGAAATGGATGCTCATACAATAAAGAATAAATATGATGACTTTTGTCTCTTCATTGTATCTGATTAGACATTTTTTCTTATAAAGAATCATATCAATCTTATGTTTTCTGTGAAGAAAGCCTGTGTACATATTGTTCATACTTTACCATTAGCAATATTCATAAGAATATGAAGTAAAATAGTTTAAAATATTTAAAAGTTATATATTCTCTATATATTCTGATGACACAATAATAATTTAATTAGGAAATGAGGTTCCCAAACAGCCACTGGACAACTGCCTATCCAATGGCATTTGAAAAGAACAAAAAATTACACAGAATGAAGTTGGGATTACAAAAGAGGCTAATTTTTGCCAGCATACTGTTTAACAAATACAATGTAAGATATTTAAAAAAAGATTCCCCTTTTGATAATGGCCAATCAACTCTCATCAAACTAACTCTCACAAAGATGATAAGTTCTGGACAAAATATGAACAAACAACTATTTAAATGCCCTAGAAAGTAAAAAGAAGACAGATATTGCAGTATAACTGACATTTAGAAGAAAAGAAGCACACTGGGTGAATTTCCCATTTTTATGACTTTTAGCCAAATCCAATCAATTTCTGGAGACTAGACCTAGGTTAGAAAACTCAGTCTTACTAGCTTGAAAAACCAGAGGAAAGATTCTGCGCAAATACAAACGATGGAAAATGAGTGAGGAACGGCAAAAAGAAAACTAGAGAAAGGAAAAGTAAAGTTTTGTGTATAATAAACACTGCCCAAACCCTATATATGCCCAGGAAGACTTCAAGCAGCTCAGCTAAAATTAAAATAATTAAACTAAAATTTCAGCTGCTGTACCTCAGGGGAAACAAAGTCTATAGCTCAAGCTCAGCCAAGTTAACCTTACACTTTAAAAATAATCAGCACTCTTCAGAGTCTCTTTCAAGTATTATTAACCATATCCAAGATATAATGACACATTACTTAATATATTATGAAATAAGAAAACATGACCCATACTCAAGAGAAAAAACAACCAATAGAGACTGATTGAGAGATAATCTAGATATTAAAATTAGCAGAAACGGGTTTTAAAGCTATGTTAAAAGAAGTAGAGTTAATATGCTCATAATAAGTGAGAAAATAGGAAATCCCAACAAAGAAATAGTGACTATAAAAAATAAGCAAATAAAAATTTTAGAAAAAATTAAAATATCTAAAATAAAAATTCACTAGATGAGCTTTCTATCTCATAGATTGTGAAAGAGTTATGAACTTGAAAATTACTAGATCTAAATGATAGAGAAAAATCGAAAAAATTATAAGAATTTTTGGATAATTTATAAAAGACCCAAAATATAAATAATTAGGGAATCAAGAAAAAGAGAAAGGGGAATAGAAATAAAATGTTAGAATGGAAAAAAAAAATTGTCGACTTAAGTTTACAAACTTCAGAAACACAGCAAACTTGAAGAAAATAAATACAATAAAATCCACATACAGGCACATCTCAGTAAAATTGCAACAAACAAAATATAGAGAAACTTCTGAAAGCAACCTAAGAAAAACAATGCATTAAATAAAAAAAAAACAATGATTTAAAGTACCACTGACTTGTCATCTTTAACTTCTTACTCCTCATCAGAAACTATAGAAGCTTCTTTAAACTGCAATGATTAAAAACGAACAAACAAAAAAAGACTGTCAACACAGAATTCTATATCCAGCAAAAATATTCAAAAAGAATAAAAACTAAAGAATTTTTTTCAAATAAGAGTAAATGGAGAAGTGAATATCTGCACTTCAAGAAATTCTAAAAGAAATTCTACAGGCTAAAGAAGAGTGTATCAAATGGAAACTTGGATCTTCAGAGAGAAAAAACAAAGTTGTAAGAAAAAAAATAATTAGTATAAGACAATAGAGAAAATCAACAAAGGTAAAAGAAAACATATGATAAGCTTCTAGGTAAACTAATCAAGCAAACAAAAGAAAGGTCACAAATTACGAAATACCAATATCAGATATATAAAAAAGATTATCACTATAGATTCTATAGAAATTAGGGATAATAAAGGAGAATTATGAAATTTATAGCAACAAATCAATCAACTTAAATAAAATGCAAATTTCATGAAAAACATAACTTATCATGAGTAATAAAGATTAAACGAGATCTAAATATCCCTATTTATCTTAAAGAAATAAAATTCTTTATCAGAGCTTTCAATTCACAGAAAGAAAACTTCATGTCCATATGATTTCACTGGTGAATTCTATCACATATTTAAGGCATAACACCAATCTTACACCAACAGTTGACAAAAGAAATTTTAAAAATATCTCCAGCTCATTTTATGAAGTTAGAAAAACTCCAAATGCCAAAACCTCTAAATCACATTTTAATTAAAAAAAAAAAAACCAGAATAGCTTTCATGAACATAGATGAATAAATCCATATCAAAATAGTAGAAAATCTAAACCAGCAATATATAAATGGATAATTTCCCATGACCAAGGGAGATTAAACCCAGAAATGAAAAGTTGGTTTAATATTCAACATTCAACTAATTGTCAATATTAACCGAATAAAGGAGAAGAATCACAATCATTTTGATAACCGCAGAAAAAGCATTTCACAAAATGTACTCATTCGTGCTTTTTAAAAAACTGTTAATGCACTAATGGACTCTCACAATTTCTATTTAACATTGCAGTACTGTTCCAAAGCACTATAATTAAATAAGAAAAAGAAATGGAAAACATAAATATTGAAAAAGGAAGTATAACTGTCTCTATTTGCAGCTATCACGATTCTTTATACAGGAATCATAACAAATCTACAACTACTAAAACTAATAAATAAATTTGGCAAGATCAAAAATACAAGAATAATATTAAAAATAAAAATTATATATTTGCACGGTAGCAGAAAACAACTTGAATCTGAAATTTAAAAAATAATTCAATTTATAGTAAGATCAAATCTCAAAATACTTCTTAAAAAATTTAACAAAAGGCATTCAGGACTTACACCTTTAAAACTAGAAAACATTCTTAGATAAAGAAGACCTACATAAATGAAAAGATATGCCATTGGAAGATTCAATGTTAAGATGTTAATTTTCCCGAAATCAATCTACAAAAATACAATGCAATCCAAGATTTAATCCTAGCAACTCTTAAATCAAAATTATAAATTGATTATAAAATATATATGAAAATGTAAAGGACCTAGAATATTCAGCCTATATTAAAAAAGAATAAAGGTGGAGATCTTATACTAACTGACTTCAAGATTACCATAAAGGTTAAGATATTAAGGTATTACACAAAGATAGATAGCTCAATGTTAACAGAATAGCCCAGAAATTGACCCCACACTTATACCATTATTTATTTCTCTCCGAACGTGACAAAACAATCCAATAGGAAGTAGAAAGTCTTTAAGTCCATTCAGCAAATGGTGGATGGAAAATCTAAACCTTCTAGAAGATACAAAGGAGAATAGTTCATGACTTAAAAATTGGCGAAGGATTTTTAGCACATGGAAAACAAAAACCATAAGAGAAAAATACTGATAAACTGGATTTCATCAAAATTAAAACTTCTGCTCATCAAAAGACATTGTTAAAAAAAATAAACAGGCAGTGAGGCACACTAGACTTATTGGGGTAATCACTTCATAAGTTATATAAATGTCTAAGCACTATGTTGTACACCTAAAACTAATATAATATTGTACGTCAACTGTAGTTGAAAAATAAACAGGCAGGCCACGGACTGGGAAAAAATATTCACAAACCATATATCTGACAAATGACTGATATCCAGGATAAATAAAACTACAATTCATTAATAACAACAAAAACAATATAATTAAAAAAATTTTTTGAACATATCATTTCACAAAGGAAGATGTACAAATGGTCAATGAGCAAATGAAAAAGTGCTTGATGTTGTTAGTCATTAGGTAGACACAAAATAATAGCATAAAGAGATGCCATTATAAGCTCACCAAAATGACAAAAACTTAAAAGACATATCATCAAAGTTGGAAAGTGTGTAGAACCACCAAAACTCTCAAACATATTTGGTGAGAGTTAAAAATGCACAACCCTTTTTTAAAATGGTCTGGCATTATAAAAATAAACATACACCTACCTTGCGACCCATTTCCTCTTCTCGGTATTCATCCAAAAGAAATAAAAATATATGTCCACAGAAAGACTTATGTGAGAGTGTAGTATATTCATAACATGGAATATCTCATAACATGGAATATGTAAAAAGGAAAATAACTACTCATACATGCAACAACATGGATAAATTCTTTAATTATGCTAATTAAAAGTCTTTTATAAAAGAGTCTATTCTATATGCTTCCAATTATATGAAGTTCTAAACAGACAAAACTAATCTATAGTAGAAGAAAAAGAACAGTATTTGTCTCTGGAGGCTGAAGGGAGCTGGTACTGACTGGAAAGAAGCATTGAGGGATAAGTGTGGGAACTCAGAGGTTAATGATCATATACTCTCTAACTCAAGAAGCTCATGGTATAGTGACTTTACCAATATCCCACAGCCAGTAATTGGCCAGCCTGAGATATAAATACAAATTCTGTGTTCAACACTATACAATGTAAAGCTACCACAATATCTGTAGAAAAGTCAGGCACAAATCATCCTTGGTTAAACATGGCCGCTTCTCCTTGTCATTTTCCATTACCTCTATCTCTGACATTTCAAAGGTCATACAATGAGATGGAAAATTTAAAGGACTTTAAGTGAGAAGTCCTGAGTTTGATTTAGGTAAGCAACTAAAAATTGTGTTTCTTTAGAACCATTTTTGTGGGCCCCATGTCCCACTTTCTAAACCAGAGCTGCTCCTCTCTTAGCTGCTTTATATACTGAGTTAAATTTTGAAGTGTTCTCTGCTAAAAACAAACAAGAAGCATAGTTTGAAAAGTACGAGGCAAAATAAAGAGCCCTTATGTTTTTAAGATACTACAATTTAAAAGTATAATGGCTTTTCCAATTTTGTCCAAAAAGAAGTGTTCACACACATTTCTGAGATACTTAAAGCTTCTTAAATTCAGAAGCCAAACTAAATTATGGATCAGCCCTAGGAATTCTTCTGTTGGGTATATGAATCTTTGTGAAGTAATTCATAAATAGATATGAAGACAGCCATAGCACATATGAAATGAATTCATTTTACTATTCAGTGAATAGTGCCAGAATTAAATAGAAGTTTACCAGTAATTTTCTTCTTTGAGTTTTCTAAGATCCTTTACGATCATATAGAAGTTTGTAATAAAAAAGTATAGTTAACGTTTACCTGTCAGTCATCAACAAAAGCAGTAGCTTTATAAAAATTTCTTTTGATAAAGAAAATACTTAAAAATTGTGTATCAGTTTTAGTATCTATACTAATAATTGTGGTATATAGCTAAGGTTCACAGTAAATATTCTGGTAAAAATATTAATGATACACATCTACCAATCTAAAGTAATTTTGATTAGAAATATACATAATTATTAAGATAACCTATGTCTGTAATATATTATTTTTATAAATATATACATATAACAAGGCTAATATATGTACACGAATATGTGCATGTGTGTGTGCACATGTGCGCACATGTATTAGACTAATGGATAGCTTTATACTTCAGAATAGACTTTTCATGAAATATGTTCCCATCGTTTTACATTGATTGTGCTATGCTCCTACCAACTCAAAACAATGCACTCTGAGGATTGCAATCACAGAGCTATGAAAAGTAAGTATGCTGTTCTTTCCATGTAGAAGTAGCCATTAATGCACCAGGGTGAAAAACAGGTGTCTGTGCCAAAAATGCTGAACGCAAATTGATGGCTTCGTTATAAACTAAAGCAACAGATAATGCTATGTAAATGACTAAATACTTCTGACCAAAAACACTACCAGACTAAATAATTAAACATTTATTTTGCAAATTCAAATTTTATTCGAAATAGCATTAATGTTTTAGAACTGTGGGGATGTTTCAATGGAAAAGAATTCATTTACACTAGGTGATTTCAAGCTTTACATTTCATTTTTATAATTAGAGTGGCCCTGTAACTTATTGTCAAATAAACACTTCTGAGAGAGTAAAGTGGTACTGGTAATAAATAATGGAGGACGGCAGCCATAAACTAGGACTAGTTCAGGCAAACCAGGTTAACTTATATGGTTAACTTATTTGTAACTAAAAATACCCGAAATTCCAAATATTCTTTAGTCTACTGAGTTTTTTAATCTTACTTTTAATATAAAAGTCTGCATATCTCATTAGGTATATGTGGAAGGAAGAGAAATACTGTCTTAAATAACTATTTCTGAATAAATCCAGTCTTATTATGCCCCTGTGTGGCCAGCTGGCACAGCAAATTCACTGTCACATATTTGGTGACAAAGAAATAATTACATGTTGAGGAAAATACATATTTCTTCACTGTATAAAAAAGATTATTAAAAATCAGTAAATGGAAAAACTTAGAGGATATTAAGTACATTTTTCCAAAAATTTTATCACAAAAGACAGTCATTTTTTGAATACTGTTCAAAGCAACTGATTACTCAATACAGTGAACTCTATTAAAAATATATGTTCTAGCATCTCAATATTTACATTTACTTCCAAAGACAAGATCACAAAATTTAGATTTCATAATGAAATCTACTCGAGGATTTTTCTACTGGCAACAAAAGCAATTATCTTTGTATCCTGATGAATTTAATTTGGGAAAAATGATTTTACAGAAAATTATACCAATAATTTAAGTTAAAGTGGCATTTCATCAAAATTTATCAAGTGGATTTACATAGAATGCAGACATTTTTTTTCCTTGCTGGACCTTCGGTCATTTCATTTTAGCTATAAAAGAACAGAGAATAGCCTGCCGCCTCCTTCCTGCATTAAAATGGTACTCAAGAACCACAATGATAAAAGAATAACTTAAGAACTTTCAACTTCAAACATAAGGGTCATGCTATATGGTTTCCAACAGAAGTTAGTCTAAAATACTCTAATGATTTTCACTCACAAATAAATTTCAATTATTCAGTAGATAATAAAATATTTAAAATCCAATTATTCATTAGATAATAAAATACTTTAAATCTATATTAATCTCCAGTTTAGTGATTTATAATATATGAAATATTATTGGTGTATTTAAAAATCTTTGCTCCTTTGACAAGTTGAGCCTGGAAATGTTTTAGGAGTAATTATTATGGGAGATTTTCATCTTTTAACCTCTTATTGCTAATATGTCTAGAAGTAAACTGCCCTATCGTCTGACAAGCTGATGAAAGTTGAGTTGCAGATTTGAGAATAAAATTAGTCATCTAGGAAAAGTCTCAAGAAAACTACTTGAAAGGGTCCCCTTTTAATAATATATTGTCTACAATTGATGCATAGTACTATTCTAGCAATTTCTCCTAGAAAGCAGTTCAGAAGAAAATATAATCTAATTGTCTATATCTCTGATGTTATTTTCTATCAGTTTAAAGATTATAATTAAGGTCACAATACAAATATTGAATATTCCATTTCAGCCAGATCAAACAGTTAAATATTAAACTATTCATGTAATAACACCAAAACTATTCTTTCCAGAGGTGATAGTTATGTAATTGATACTTCAAAACTCGAGCATAATGTCCAGTCTACGAAATTGAAAGGCCCATTATTTAGAAACATTTTTAAAGTTGTAAGACAACATCTTCTGATGACATACTCAGGTCATTCTTTTTCCATGATTTTTTTCTTGAAGGATGATTTTTTTAGTCTAAATCTTACTTTCCAACTCAACGCTAGCTGAAATGTTGATGCCTAGGTATTCATATTTTTTAAAGAATCTAAGCAGAATAATTTTAAAAGACCATTGTATCTAACACGAAGTAACCAAAACATTAAAATATATGGAGAAAGTCATTAATTGCAGTTCACATAAATTTATTTTCACTCTTAATACTTCCAAAATAACTATTTGTAAAACTGGTTTTGACTGATTTTATAAGTAAATCAAGTACTTGACTATTTATGAAGACCAACAGATCTACATGTGAAAAGTGTCATGTGCTTTCTGAAGACTAAGAAGTTAAGACCAGCAGTAATTTTTTTCCCTAAAATAAATTCTATTTTGATTAACTGGTAGTTTCAGATAATTTAGGTAGTCAATCAAAATAGGTTAAGTAAGACTGGTCTTACAGAAGCATTTAGAAACTTCACAATTTAATGTTTAATTGCAGCAGCATAAAATTCCACCTTTTTAATAATGAGAGCTTTACAATTATAACCACGACAACGATAAAAGAAACTTGAAGCCAAAGCAAATGTATAATGACAGTGATGCACACGATTCCCTCAAAAAATAGGTATTCTCATATTTTAAAACTAATAACATTTACTTTAAAATTAATTCCATACCATGTTGTTAATAGCACAATTTCTAAAGTAAGTATATACCCAGCCCTAATTTTAGTATTTTTAAAAACATAAATTCCTGGCATTAAAAAAAAAGAGTGAAATAGAAATCAAACAAGGAAGAGACTTATAAAAAAGGAGTACAAATCCTAAAACTCTGGTAGCTTCAGGTCATGAAATTTTTAAGAAAGTCATACTGCTTCTTTTATTTAAATATAACATGCAATTCAGATTATTTTTATCATAAATTACATGCTTAAGTAATGTATTACTAAATAAAAAAACCCACTATCTTAAAATATAGGTAGCCTATTATCACAGTATTTCATATACTGTTATGTATTTTACATTAGTCCAAAAACAAAATATAAAAAAATCAAATTAGTTAATTGAACAGAACTGCACTGAGGAAAGAAGTGAAATTTCATAAAAGCAGATATGCTATTTCATATTCAATGGAAAGGTCATAGATACATTTATCACATTTGTTCAATTAAAACGCATACTGTTAATAGGTATTTTTTGAATCTCTAAAACAGATTGCCTCACATTGTTCAGAGACCCTAAAAGAGACCAGCAAAACCATTCAATATTCTATGCACTATTAGTTCTTCCTCAATTTCCAGAAGGTTTCAGTGCATTACCATGTTCACAGAATTTCTTAGTCCTTCTTCACATATATTTAGTTAAAATGGGGTCTTTTCTCTACTGGGTACACAACATTTGAAATTCTCAAAAGGCAAACAACTTAAACCAGGGAAAAACTGGATGATAAAATTGCATTTTGAACGCATTCTTTAATAGGCTATCTCTTTTATTGTAAGCCAGAGGAACCATCTAAAACATATGTTCATAATTTAACAACCTTCACCACAAAAAAAAAAGAAAAAAAAAGATGGGGTTGAAAAGGCAGCAAGAATTTACAACAAAGCATCCTTCCAAACTAGATGATCTAATACAAAGGATTATTAGCAGTTTCATAATATAGCTTGTTTAAAAGTGATTATTGATCTACCTTGCACAGAGAAATGTCTTAGACCTAGAAAACATATTCCGCATGTTTTACAAAGAGCATGCATGACTGCTAATTCACATTTTCCTACAAATCAGAAATGATTATATAGCCCCATCCTTATATATGCAATATGATCACTGCCATGATCACAAAGAAAAAAATCTATCAGGCATTTTAAGTTAATCCTTTTATTTATTAGAAAATGAAATCATGAAACAGCCTCATGTTTCAGAGGTCAAGCTAGTTAAATTTAAGATTCTTTCTGTGCTTTGAAGTAAGCTTGTTTTCCTTTTTAAAATCAAGTAAGAACATTACATAAAATTTTATATTTCTGATAAAAAGACAATACCCTTATAATACTAACATTTCAATGCAAAACAATTTTTACAAACATATAAGATTATTATTCTGAAAATACCAATAATAAAAGAAAATATAGTTTAGCTTTACTCACCTTGCATTGTTCAGTGTTTGTCCAAAAAGCTCATTTTGTAAAATATTTGGTGGGGATGAAAAAACCCCATGAAAATGAGATAAAACAGAATTGCAGACCTGGCGCAATGTCTCAAATTGCATTTTTTTTCTTTTTGTTTTTTCTCCCTTCTATTTTTCCTTACCACCTGTCTTTAAAGTCATCTATTTGCAGACACCATCAAATAAAAACATGCCAATCAAGTTCCATATTTCTCCTGAGCTCTGTAAAAACTGTGCTTAAATGAGCAGAGGTTGATAGTTAATTGTACAGTCATTATTCTTCTAATTCAGTCGAGGAAGATTCAGTACCCGTGCGGCTTTCGGCTTTCTCCTGACTGTAGCAAGAATTCTAAACAGCAGTAAGCTTTTTGGGCATTCCCAGCTGAAGTGTGAAGCTGAGCTGCTTTCATGTACTCTACTCATATTTCTCTAAGCCTATTAAATACACGCAATGAATAGATGCTGTTGTCAGGAGTTTCAGCACATCTGGCTGCCAGCAATAAAATCTAAGAAGTAATAAAAATGGGACAAGGTATCTTCTCAATGTTACTACTGGGTAAGGGGAAGATATTATGCATTTCTCAACCCTTTTCTCTTTCCCTGAAAAATGAATAACTCCAGCTACAGAGTACATTGGTCTCCTTAATGTTCAAGCTGCTGCATAGGAACAGAATACCCTAAAAATAAGTGAAATATCCTTCTTTTGATATCACAAAGCAATAAAAATATGATAGACAATAGAGATTTTATTGCCGGAATTTATAATGCCATACTTCTAAAGAAATATTTGGAAAACATGTACTTCATCATCTTAATTTCTTATTTAATTTTAAAATGTCTTCATTTATTTTTTTAAAGTGAATAATGTTCAATCTGGTCCCTTTTTGAAAGCCATACATAGTGACTACATAATTATTCATGTAATTTTAGAAAAGAAAAATACCCTACCAATTAAAATTTTCATTTAAACAGTACATATAAATATGAACTTTTCCACAAATCAAAAAACACTACTAAGGTCAGAGAGACTTTATCAACTATTATTAATTTATTTCATTTATGGTAGTCATAGCATTTTTCAGAAAAGGATATTTCCTGAAGGCTCCAACAGTATTAAAGTACTCCATATCACCATCCATTCTCAATAAATAGTTCTGGTTTAGACAAAATCTTAGGTTATTCTATATCTAGGAACATCCATCCTTCTACAAAAGATGCTCTAAAAGTAGTGTAAAACAAAGTTAAAAAATCAACTCACTTATAGAAATGATTAATATATTTATTGATCTTTAATTGCTCCTAAACCATGACATTTCTTTAACAGACACATCCCTTTCAGCTCCCTTTTACCTCAATTTTTAGCCCTAATTCGCTCTATCCCCTTCCACACACACACCACTATTAATAAAGAAGCACTGAAATACACTAACTTTTTTTGACAACTGGTGAATTCTTTTTGATGTGAATAAACATGTTACAAAAGAACACAAAATAAACATGCAATAATACAAATTTTTGAATGACACAAATATTCTATAATATAAATTTTAAATAATTTATTTCTTTAATAAACTAAGATGTTCAATCACAGGTTTATCCTTAAGATTGCCCCTATCTTGCTTATTATTTATATTTGATTTTTATAAATGCACGCTAATCTATTCATGAACTATATACATACATATATACACACACATAATAATCATTAAGTATTTTTGATTTATAAAGTACTTCTAAATTTATTTCTTAATACCCAGAAAACATTGTGAGTAGGTGGTAATGTTGCTATTATTTTATAGATAAAAAGAAGCTGAGGCTTCAAAGGATTACAGATCACACAGCTTGTAAAAGATAGAGTTTTTCAGTGACGGTCTTTGCTTTGGATTCCATTTCACATGCTTCTTCCTGATCATTCTATCTTCTGTATATGTGCACACATGGGTGTGCACGCACATGCGCACACACACAAATACATACATCTATTTGTGAATAGATCAGTCTCTATAGATAAATAGGAAAACTACTTGCCAGTGACCAATCAAGGATTTTTCAGTTAGAGAAAACATCTCAAATTTTTTAACTCACAGATAACTTTAAAGAGGTTTCTTCCATTTAACTCAAACAGAGCAATCTGATACGCCTCAAATTTTTAAGCCTCTAGTTGATTTTTCACATCTATGAAAGATAAATTTCTATAAGTGGAAAAACATATATTTTTAAATTCTTAATTTCAAAGCTCATACTGTGATAAAAAATAAATATATATAAATGTATGTATATATTTCCCCCTTGTGGGTAGATTCGATTTTTATAAATAATCAAAAGCCTTCACGAAGCAAGTCTATTAAATAAGGTGATTACATAGCAAAACATTCTTTGCTGTTTTAAAAAAAGTTTCTCTTGTGTTTCAAAATTGGATCTGAAGGCAAGGTCATGAGAACGGTTTCAAAATGGTCTAAGCCATGGGGAACATCACTGGGATGAGTATTAAAATGACTTCTTTGAAAGAGTAAATAGCATAGCAATTGCCTTTCTCAGGGTCTCATTTTCCCAGTCTCACTGTACAACACACACGAACAGTCAGCTTTCTCTTTGTGGCCCTGACATCCCACAAGTGATTTCTTCCACTTTCCTACCTTATTACCACCTTTCACCTGCTCTTACTCATCCTTGAGGGCTCAAATTTCACCTTCTTGAGAACACTTTCTCTGACTTAGATTAGGTCCCCCATATGGGCTCTCTTTGTACCTTGGTACTTGTTCTTCACAGCATTTGATAAAGAATAACTATATATTTACTTTTTTAAAAGTTTAATGTTTTTCACCTTCAGTTCCATGAGATTAAGGCTCACGTTTGTTTTATTTGTCTAGAACAGTGAAGAGTAGGTGCTAAAGAAATAGCTGTTGAATGAATAAATGCCTAAATTTTATTGAAAAGTTAATTGTTTTTTAGTCACATTCCAAAAGTAGGATAAGAAACCACTCAAGGCTTAATTTGGTTCTTAGTTTCTGTGTTTGTTTTAACCTACTACATCCTGTTATAAGGTGCATAAGTACAAGAGCGACCAGTATTTACAATCAAAAACACTGTGTGAACTTTGTAATTTGTTATGAATATCCTAAATATTACAAAAATGTTTATAGCTAACATTTGTTCTAAATTTTCTATATACTTTAGGCTCACAAGTATGTATGTGGAGGTCTGCTGGAGGCCTCTACAAGGATGGAAAGAACATGTGCTTGGAGTTAAATGGCCTGGATTTAAGTACTGACCTCAACTCTAATAAGCTGTAACACTTCAGGATGTTTACTTTACATATCTGAGCTATGGTTTCTTCCAATGTAAAATAAGCTATATCATTTATCTCATAAAGTTATTATTCTATTAAAATGTAATGTATATAAATGCATTTTATAGATTCTAAAATATATAGTACTTATAAGTAACCTCACTGTGAATTACATAAGGAATCAAACTATTGGGATCAGAATTCTAACAACTATGTTCAGGTATCTTTTATTTATCATATTTATTCATGCAACAAATAGAATTTATAGAATTTACAGAATTTCTTTGTGCAAAGCTCTATCCTTCTCTCAATATAAGGTCTCCAAGTAAGGTCAGCTCCATGTTCACACTGAGACCAGCAGAAAGGTATTAACTCTCACAAATGGTGAGATTGGTTTCTCTCTGTCTGTTCTATCTGAATCTTTAGCCTCTCACTGAAATGACAACACTAGCTTTAAAATTCTCACAGAAGACATATTAAGAAGTTTTTAGCAGCAAAGGCAATTTCATTAAAGAAGATATCTAAAAAACCAATCAACACTTGAAACAAGTTTAAGCTGAAAGTAATCAGAAGAATTCAATTAGAAATAATAATGTAATGTGTTTTTGCCGATTAAATTAGCAAAGTATTGACCAGAGGGTCAGAGAATGGGCATTCTCATACCGTATTTATCGGTAGAAGTGTAAGTGGTAGAATCTTTTAAGAAATATTCAGTAATATGTAGCCAAAACTTTAAAAAGTTTCTAAATCTGATAGAATACTAGAAGAATAAACACCAAAATATTAATATTGATTATCTCTGGGTGAGAACATCACAGATTTTTTTCCATTATACTTTTTGATACACTAGCCAACAGAAAGGCCCAACGTTTAAGCTACTTACAGTGGAGAACTCTACAATTATAACAAAACCATTAACTATAACATATAAAATAGGATGTTGGCCCATGAACTTTTGCTTAGCAACACTCAAGTGAATCAAAACTAGATCATCGGTTTTTGTGTACTAAGCTATATCCACTAGCAATGGATATCCTCTTCCTTAACAAGAGGTTCCTAAAATTCTGTAATAATTTAAATTGCTTAATTAGTACTCTGAAACATCCAATAAAACTTAGCACTAATATCTTTACATTATCCTCAAAAATATTTGAAGTATAAGCTCTTAAGTTAAAATTATTTGTCTTGATTTATAAACATCCAGTGGCTATAAGCTAAAGAATTTGACACAAAATCAGAAATTAAATTAAAAAATAACAATTGGGCCACAGTGCTCTTCTGAATTAATAACAACACAAGCCTTTTACTTGTAAGGCATGATCACTTGTGGAATATTTAAATTTTATAATTTTAAAGACGTCTGGGTTTATTTTGAATTTTTAAGAGTATGAAAATGTTTCTATTAAAATGCTCCATACGTGCAAATATCTAAACATAGCTAATCAATTACAGAAGCAATATGATATATGTATAATCCGTAACAAAAATCCCTGAAATGCTAAAGGAATTTTTCATCTTATTAAAATATACATCTGTAGTTCTATCTATATAACTGAAGTAACTGAACTATCTTTTCTGCTGCATTATTCTCGTTCCATTGACTATCTGAAGCATCTGACTGATATAAATCTAAGGGTTAGAAGAAAGACGGTCCAGAGAACAAAATGTTTTTTTCATATGTTTTGCAAATGAAAGTCTTGCAAATGAAATAACTTCCCTGAGGCAATACCACGGACCCATTCACCTCAGGGATAACAAATAAGCAAAGAAATGAAAGGCAGATGATGAAATTTCGAACAAAAGGAAGTAACAAAAGGGGCCTTCAATAAAGGTAAATCGGTCTGTGCTTCACCTTAGGATGAACCATAGAGTATATTCAGGTATGGAAGAAAGGCCTTAGCACCAACCTAAATAAGCACACTGTAAATCTAAAGATTTCGAATAAATGTCAGAAAACAGTTTCGTTTAAAATACGTACACCAGTTTTCATAACAAGTTTTTAAAAGCATGCTGAAGATCAGTTGTTTTCTGATGTACAAAAAAATTCTAGAGTATTTTTTCCCAAGGCATCTCTCTGTCCCTAGTTTTGACCACACTCCTTGCAGTTACAACCATCTAATTCAGAAAGGAAAGTAGGGAGCACAGTGAAAGCCTCAACGAATGTATGAAGCCCCACCATCATTATCTACTCGCTGACTCTTCTTTCTAGGCCAGAAATGTGAGGGCTAATCTCATAGTGCTGATTCAGTCCGCATTATCATGAGAGGAATTACAGGGATGCTTCAACAGTCCAGGGCCAGAGCAGCTCTTACCAGAGCAGTTACCACACCTACAAGCTGGCAGCAGCAGGAATATCTTTCCCATTCGATGCAAGAGTTAAACTGTTGAGGACTAATCCTAGATTTAAGATCCAGAATGAGGATCTCCAGAGTAATTATCTGCTCTGACACCTAGAGAGAGCATACTTGTTAGAGGAAAGAGAACCAAGATCTCTGAAAACATAATTGGTAAGTACCTCCGGTCTTAGGACTGCTAGTTTTTAGTATATATTCCCTTGATAACTATCAAGAGAACCACTGGAAGCAACACTACAATTTCAGGGAGCTATACAAATATGAATAAGATTCAACTCCATTTCTAACAGCTACATTCACCAGGAACAATAGTAGAAGGAATGTTTATAGCCTCGAGACTCCAAGTACTCATAACTAAGCCTGCAAAATACCTCCACAAGGCACCCCTGCTACCTAACAACTTCCAACGGTCCCTAGATTCTTAGGAAAGAAATATGAACTGCACATTGTTATCTTAAGAAAATTAGAAATAATAATGTTTGCCACAACAATAAAAGTGTTTTAGCAAAATATGGGAACAATGAAATACTGTACAATAGTACTGGCCACCAAGAGTTCTCAACCGCAATTCCTTTCTTTCAGGCAATTTCCTTCCACTCATTACTTCGTGAAAATACGGGGGAGTGAAGACACCATAAATACACCAAAATATTATCTCACAACATATGGATGCAGGGAGATCAATTAGAAAGCTAATGCAGTAGTCAAAAAAAGATATAAGTTGGCTTGGTCTAAAGTGATTACAGTAAGATGGAGACAAAAGAACATTAAGAAGGTAGATATTAAATCAACAGGACATAATGATTGATTTGCCCCAAGGTGGGAGGTGGTGTCTGAAGGACAAGAGAGGAGTCATAAATGACTCTCAGATTTCTCTCTTAAGTAACTAAGCAGACAGTCTTAAAACTTGCTGAGACAGAGAATGCTACAGGAGGAGCAGATTGAGAGAGAAGAAAGGGGAAGATGATGAGTTATAGAATTTAAGGAGCATGAAAGATAGCTAAAAAAGACAGATATGTAAGCAATTAATATGTCATTCTGGAGTTCAGAAGTGAGTTCTCAGCTGAAGATATAAATTTAGGAAGCATCAGCATTTAGTAAGGATTTCAACCAAGTGAGTAGATGAATTCTCCCAGAGAGAAAGTTCAAAACAAACAAAAAGGTGTAAGATAAAGCACCAGTAAACTAAGTTCCACATTAAGCCATCAGGTAAAGAAGTGAGTGAAAAAGAGAGACCAGGAGCAGCCACAGAAGTTGGAGGGCAAGCAGGACAGTGTGAGAGCCTAGAAGCCAATAAAAGACTGTGTTTAAGAAGAATGGTATGATCAGCTTTGTTATATATTCTGTCATCTGGAATTGGAATAACTGCTGCTTGTGACCTTGTGCTTCAAAACAATTCTCCTGAATAAAGTTCTTTTGGTGTGAAATCAGTCATTCCATAGCACCCATGAAAATGAAGTGGAAACAGCCATCTTCTACACTTCCTTCATCAACCCCTTTTCCTCCCTTAGTGAAAGGGAAGCAAATAAAATTTTTAGTCTTGGATCAGCCAAAGTAGGAGACCTTATGCAAATCTGTATGCATTTTGATCTAATCTTATCAACTTAAAAAATACAATTAGACATTCCTGGCCCTTAAAAATGGACACAGATCAAAATTAATCAGAGAACCCACTACTTATGAGTGAAGATGATTAATCACCAAATTTGAAAGTAGAAAAGAGAATATAATGTAAATAAGACATATTCTGTCAATTTTCCATCTAGCTTACCCCTTTTTCTTACAAGCTCCTTCCTAGAATACCTAGTTTATTTATTATTCAATCTATTTTAGAAGTCTGTAGGTTCTAGTGACACTTGTAATGACAACTAAATAACATTTATTTTATATGTGAATCAAGTCACTAGTGATTTTATTGCTATATCATTCCCTATCTTAAAAGAACCTCCCTTGATCTCACATTCCCTTCTAGGTACTGCCCCATTATTATGCTCCTTTTCACAAAAAAAAAAAAAAAAAAAAATTTTAAAGAAGTTGTCAAAAGGTGCTGTGTCTATTCCTCAATTTCAAATTGTCTTCTCCATCTACAGCAAGTTTTCATCTCTAGTACTCATTTGAGATTGCTCTCACCAATGACTGCCACGTTGCCAAATTCAAAGACGACTCTCTCTTCTTTTCTTAACATGATTTCCCTCTAGCACTTGACATTGAAGCTATATTGTCCATGGCTCTTAAATCATTTTTATTCCTTGTTCTTGAGACATATTCTCTTGATTTTCCTTTTACTCAGTGGCAATTTTTTTCTGTGTCTTTTGCTGGCTCTTACTCCTTTCTTAGATCTCTAAATGTTGGGAATGCCCAAGGCTCCATATTAGCTAAATTGTAGAGCTCTTCTGTTCTTTCATTTACATGACATTAAATATCTTCTATCTGTTACACTTTTTCCCTTATCATTCTCTAGAACTCTAAACTCATATAACTGTCAACGTGACATTCCCAAATTGAAGTCGAAAGATTATAACATGGCCAAAAAGAACTCCTGATTTCCTCATCCAAACCGGTTACTCTTCAGTTTTTCCTATCTTCGACCAACAACATGATTTATTTAACAGGTATCCTTGATATTTCTTTCTTTAACACTCTACCACACAGATCCAATCTATCAGTAAGAAGTAGGTTCCATCATCTCTACCTTCTAAATGAAGCATAAATACATCGACACTCCCATTTTGCTACTACAATTCTAGTTCAAGCTATCAACCTCTCCTTTCTAGACTACTTCAATAGCCTAACTTCTTTCTGTATCAGTTCTTGTTCCCTACAAATCATTCTCCACACAACAGAATTACCATACAAAAACATAAATTTTATGTTTCTTCCATGTTTAAACCCTAAAGTGGCATCCTATCACATTTAAAATAGTCTATGAACTCCTTCATTTTACAGAAAGGAAGTGAGATGCATTTTTATGTCCAAGTGGTCGATGACAAAGTTAGAATGAGCATCCACATCTCCTTACTCACAGGTCAGTGCTCCGTACATAGTACTACCACGTCTTTGACATTTGGCAACTCCTGTGGATGCTCTCATTTAAAATGTAAACTAATTTTACAGTTTATAAGTGTCCCAGAATGTAAAAGAGAAAGGGTGATGTGAAAATACAAATAAGAAAACCAATACAGAACTTGGACAAAACATAAATCCCAAATCTCATATTTTTTGAGAGACTAAAACACAAATATGGCCTAAAGCACTGGCTTAAAATATATTTAGGCAAAAAGGGGAAATAGTGCAATTAGAAAAATAAAATTTTCATAATCCTCTCCACTCATACAACTCTAATTCTTATTAAGTAAAGTCAACCAGAAGAAATAGTTTTCTTACCATTTTCCAGAGAGGGATTTTAAATTATACCTCAAAATATTTAACCATATCAAGTAATTTATATAAGTGAATTTCAGATACATACCACAAAAGTTAAAAAGTTATTTTACACCACAATTCTGAGTCCATATATTCTGTAGTCTTACAGTCTTGATTGTATGAAAAATATAAATTTTTTCTGAGAGACGTAACTAAAATTTGTCAATCTTGCTCTATCAACACAAATCAATTCTCATAAACAGAAAAGGAAGACAAAATAGTTAAAGGGATTGGATAAATAGAAAATTCATTAAAAATTTGAAAATACTATTGAGGAAAAATAAGTTGAAAACTAACACCTAAGAAAGAAGAACTGAAAAGAGAAGAATGGAAGGGGGTCGCATAAGTAGAGAGGGGGAGGTCACCCTTAAGTTTAATTTTCCAGTTCAAGCACTGTGTAATTAGGTAAGCACAGTGAGAACTGTTCCACCAATAACCTTCAAACCAACCTTGAAAGACCTTTTTTCCAGGCAAAATGTTTTAAATCATACTTCAAAACTTCCAACTGTGTCAAATAACACATTCAGGTATATATCATAGAAATAAAAATAGTTGATTATAGGTAACAACAACTTTTATTCTCTACACTACTTATTTTTGCTGCATTATTGTTTGAAAAAACTAGAGAAGCCATAGATTACTAAAGAGGAAATCCACATGATTCTATATTTATGTTCCTAACAATAAACTGTATCCCAAATCTTTGTACAAAAACAATTTATCGTATATTGAGTTATCTTGAGATGCATGAGACTAATTCATTCTTCAGATTTCTAGTGATAAAGGAGAGCACACAAAATTAAAACAAAAACACTTAAAAGAAATATGCACTAGTACCATTACTAAGTAATGCATACACATACACACACATAAAAATGATAATATACATAATTAAAAGTAAAATGAGATAATTTGTATAAATTTCTTTCAAATAAAAAATACATTTTAAAAATTCCTCCTGAGTTTTAAACCAAACCTCTCAATGGCTACAGCACCTTTGCAGGTAAAGCCTACAGTCAAAAGATGCCAGGATCATTTCAAGAAAAACCTTGTCCCAATCTACTACATATAAAACATATTCTTACCTATTCCTGTTAGAAACTAAAGTTCTTTAGCAATTGCTTACCATGAAGAGCAGAGGAAATAAGCCACATAGACAAACTCAAGGACAAAACCAGAAATCAAGAATAGGCAAGGAAGCTGAGAGTTCCACATAGGTTAGCTTATTTTATAATCCTGTATATATACAGTTAAATACTCTAGTGGTGATGAGCAGGAGACTACTAAAATTTGCTACTCTAGCAATTTTCAAAAATGTAGTCTAGTGACCTCCAGGGTTGGGGCAAGGCTCTTTCAGAAGATCTGCAGAGTCAAACATATATTCATAATAATACTAAAATGCTATTTGCCTTTTAAATTCTCTTTCTCTCATGGGTGTACAGTGGAGTTTTCCAGAGGCTACATTATATATGATGTTTCAAGATACAGAATACAGAAGATAAAAGAATCCTGCTTTCTTTCTTCCACTAAATTGGACATTAAAGGGATTTGCAGAAATGTAAAATAATGCCAATTTTATCACTAAATTTTCCTTTTCTTTTTGAAATGTGCTGTATTCGTTTCCTATTCCTTCAAAGCAAATCACCACAATCTTGGTGGCCTTAAAAAGAAAACACACATTTATTATCTTACAGTTTCTGTAGTTAGGGAGTCCAAGCATGGTTTAAAGGGTGTAATCAAGGTGTTGGCCAAGCCCCATTTCTTTCTAGAGCTCCGGGTCCTTTTCCAAGCTCATGTGATCGTTGGCAGAATTCAGTTCCTTCTGGCTCTAAGACTAAGGTCTCGTTTTCTTGCTGGCTATCAGCCAGCAGATACTCTGAGCTCCTAGAGGCTACCGCAGACTCCTGCAACGTGGTCCTCTCATGCCCCTTTCACAACATGGTAGCTTACTTCTTCAAAGCCAGCAGAAGAATCTCTTGCTTCAGAATAAGACGCAGTCCCATATAGTGTACTGTAATCACAGAAGTGATTGCCTCATCATCTTTGCCACACTCTATTAACTAGAATCAAGTCATAGATCCCATACATAGTTGAGGTAAGGGTAAAACGCATTGCGGGTCAACTTAGAATTATATCTACTCCATATGGTTAGTTAAAATGCAGTTACCTTTAAGTTAATTACTAAAGATATATTTTAATTTTTTCTGTTATTTTTAATATAGAAAATATCAATAAATATTATCCATAAAAAAATAGCTCTGATGTCCTCAATCATTTTCATGACCAAAATGTTTGAGAACTACTGTTCTAATCTAAGCTGCCTCTTATATTTGCTGCCTCTTATATCTGACACACGATAAAAGATAAGAAAACTTACTTTCTGCAAGTGGTGTTCTTATTTTAAAACAAACAAGCAGTAGTCATGCTCCCAATATAAAGAGAAATTTAAAACTGAGGAAATTATTGAAGTTACTCAGCTTTCCATATTATTTATCTTGAAATTCTGAACTATAATCATTTATGTTTATAAATGTTTAAATATTCCCCCACCCAATCCCACATTGTGACAATTTCAGAGAACTGCAGGAGCTATGTTCTAGAGTAGATAAAAATAGGTAGGTTCTACACATAGCTGGAACAAAGATTGTTTATCTATAGTAACGTTCAGGAAGGCAGAGAATATGAGCACATATGCTTCAGTGTAAATGATTATAAAGGAATTCTAAGGCTCCACCATGATGTTGACTATTATTCATGTTATTATGGGTTGATAAATTTAGATGCCCGACTTCTTTACTATTAAAGATATCAAATAAGGAAATGTATCTTTATTTAAAGCTTTGACTCCAGCTCCCTATTTTTTAACTCTAGTGAGATTTACTAAACCTTGTATGAGCCTTCAAAAGACTATTCTTGCTCCTTAAACTTCAGTGCTCAATGAGACAAATCTAGTGGCTGGCTCCTTAGTCTCACCTTTCCTCCCTTTTGAGATTCCAAAAAGTACTTCCCAATTGTTTTCATCCCAGACCTGTCCTATCACATCGGCTATAAGAGATGAAAATATGCAAAATAAAAGTAGGCATTTATCCCAAAGCAGTTTCATTCATTGCCACTTTATTCACTTTACTAAAAGATCTAAAAACAGTTTTACCTTGCCCACCTCAGTAAGACTCCATTTTGTAGCCCTTATCCATTACATCCTTGACCAATATCAGAACTGCTTCACTTGGTGTATATCAGGAGAGTCAACGGGTATGGAGAGAGGTGGGTGAGATACCCTAAAAGTCGATCTATAACATTAACATTGCATTAAAAACCAAACTAGAAGCAATATATTCCCATAGTTCACTGTGCAGACTCACACATACACTACTGTCAATAAATCTGTAAAAAAAAAAAAAAATCTGTGGAAAGGGATTATATGAGCATATGTGCTAATATTAGTTAATAACTTGTTATAATTTATTGAATTTTATATTTTTAATGTATGAATGACTTAAGTAATCCAAGACACACATTAGGTTTGGAATGAATTAAGTCTCAAAAATGGTCATTTTGGTGTTTACCAATAATTTTATCAGTAAAAACTTAAAAAGAAAACTGCTTGCCAACAAACCCATCACCACTGGCTAATAAAATACCCCCTCACCTTAATGTCTTTCTAGCCTTCCTTTCTTTCTAATTTTACTACTAAAGCATTTTCCTTTATATAATTATTAATAACCAAAACAAAACTATATTTTATAAATGAATATATGACACTCAAAAGGAGCTCGTTAATTAATTTATAGACACTTTCAAGAAATAGTAATAAGTAGAGTCTCAGTTAATCAAATGTTACTAATTAGAAGAATGAATATTGGCTTATGATATTTGAATTAAGGCTGAAAAATAAAGCAGGTCCTCAGATAGCATCGTTTCATTGAACATAATTTCATTATAATGTTGATGAGGCCATAGGAATTTAACTCTTCTTTATATCAATTAGGTTTTGTTATATAAGTCATTTCCCTTAAAGTTGTAGAACCTATCAACAACATTAAGGGAGGACTTACTGTACTTCAAAAGTGATCAATATAGTAAAGTCATACTCTAAAGGAAGTAGCAACTTTCTTAAACTTGGAATAAGAACAAACCGAGTAGACAGTAGACCAAGGGCAAAACTTCTAAAGGCAAAGGAAATAACTATGATTTAATGTTTCTGCATGAAAAGTAAAATGTTACCAAATCTAGCCGGAGACATAGAGGAATGGTCATTGAAATTATGCTAAAGATAATGGAAGATATAAAGGTGAGTTGAAATTGGAATAAAATGTAGTTCTGAGATAAAGGTCATGTATGGAACATAGAAAAGGTTAAGCTGGAAAGAGTATTCTATCAAAATGTCTTATTCTGTCTCCAGCATTTTAAAAGGGAGAAGATAGAATGATTTTCAAATGATTAGTGAGATCCTCAATGGATGCAGCTGTCCTGGCTTCTAAAACTAGACTGCAAAAATAACCATATGCTCAAGAATAAATAAGTGACCTGAACAGTTCTATATTTATTAAAGAAACTAAATTCATAGCTATAAAAAATCTGGACACATGAAAACTCCAGGACTCTGGCATCAGAGGCAAATTCTATGAAATATTTAGAGAAGAAATAATAATAGCTCCACACAAAATCTTGCAGAAAATTTAAGAGAGAAGATCACTTCCTACTCATCTTATGAGGCGAGCATTCTCCAGATACTAAAAGCAATGATGTTAGAAGGAAGTAAGCTATACACCAGTATATATGTTTCAAGAATATAAAAAAAAATTCTCTAACAAAGTATTAGTAAATCAAATCCAGTAATATATAAATAGAATAATATCATCATGACCAAAGGAGGTAAACGGATATCCCAAAAATGCAAGGTTGGGAAAACATTTTAAAACAATCAGTGTAATTCATTATATAAACAGACTAAAGAAGAAAAATCATATTAGCATCTCAATACAGGCAGGAAAAAAAGCAATTGACAAAAGTCCATAGCCACACATGATAAAAAAATTTCTCGGCAAACCAATAATAAAAGAGACTATCCTCAACCTCATAAAGGACATCTATGAAAAATGTACAACTAACATCACATTTGACTGTGAAAGGCTCAAAGCATTCATTCTAAGATTGGGAAAAAGGCAAAGATTTCACTCTGATCACTTATAATTAACATGGTAGCAGAGGTACTAGAGAGTACAATAGCATAAGAATTGGAAATAAACGGCTTACAAATTGAGAAGTAGAAAATAAAGCTGTCTTTTTTACAAGTGATATAATCATCTATATTAAAAAATCTCAAAGAATGTTTTAAAAATAGTCACAGGATAAACAGACCAATATGACAAAATAAGGAAATGAAAAATGGCCCAACTATATAAAAGAACATGTTGTAAACAGAGGTGCTCCAAAAACCAGTGGTGTTCAAATGGATTGTTTAATAGCTACTGCTGGGAACACTGGGAAAAGGAACAGTGGGAAAAGGAAATTTGAATTCATACTTTGCCATACCCACAAGTGAACTCCAGAGTGATTAAAGACATATGAGAAAGGTAGAACTAAATGGTAATAGTAGAAAGTGCAAAAGAGTATTTTCAGGATCTCTGAGTGAGGTCTCTTGATCATGACTAAAAGATCACAAACTATTAAGTAAAAAAAAGTAATAAATTTTACTACATCAAAATAAGTATGTCTATTCAACAAAGATACTGCAGAAATTATTATGGAGAGCTAATTTTTTTCAAATGGGCCAATAATATAAATAAACAATTCACAGTAATGGCAACCTGAATAGCTAACAAGTATATGATGAGATGCTTGGCTTTAATGTAACCAGAAATTGCAAACTGAAACAAAAATACTCCTTAATATCCACCAGACTGGCAAATAGCAGAAGTCTGAATAACTATAAATATTAGTAATGATATGGGAAATCACAAACCATCAAGCACTGCAGGTAGGAGTATGGATAGAGTCATTTTTGAGAACAGAACTAATGAAGTAAAGTGCACATATCTTAAGTCACATGAATTCCATATCTAGATATACAGACTACAGAGAAAGTCTTGCATAGGTTCATAAGGAGACATGTTACAAGAATGTTCACTGATTCACTATTTATAGTAATGAAGGGCTTTCACATGGCATAGACTGTCCAATACTAATGGACTGTCAAATAAAATATGGGAGATACATACCAGAATATATGCACTGGTTTTCTATTCCTGCTATAATGAATTACTATGAATTTGTGGTTTAAAACAACACCAGTTCATTGTCTTTCAGCTCTGTAGGTCAGAAGTATGGTAGAAGCCTCAACAGACTAAAATCAAGGCACCAGCTGAATTCCTTTTTGGGGACTCTAGGAGAGAAACCCCTTCTTTGCTCACTCAGGTTGTCAGCAGAATTCAGTTCCTTGTGGTTGTAGAACCAAGTCACCATTTTCCTGCTGACTATAAACTGAGGACGGTGCCCAGCTTCTAGAGGCTGCTGAATTAACTTATGGCCCCTTCCTCCATTTTCAAACTCAACAATAGCCAGTCGAGTCTGTCAGGTACTTTGAATGTCTCTTCTCCTCCTTCCATCACATCTCTTTGAACCAGTTGGGAAAGGTTCTCCACTTTTAAGAACTCATATGATGAGACTGAACTCATCAAGATAATCCAGGATAATCTCCCCATCTTAAGGTCCATAACCTTAATCACACCTGCCAAGTCCTTTTTGCCATGTAGGGTAACACATTTGCAGGTTTCAGGGATCAGGATGTGACGCCTATTCTGCCTACCACAAAGTATAATGCAGCAATCTGGAGCAATGAACTAATATTCCTACATAAATAAATCCTTTAAATCTAAACTCTAAAGCACATCATTAATGTAATTTAAAACACATATATACACAATATAGGATTTATTATTCAAAGATACGTATCTAAATGGAAAAAACAGATCACTGAAGTGCCATAAACTGATGAATATGATTAACAAAACTCGCTACATCTGAGAACTGAAATAAAATAAAAGAGCGGCAGAAGAGACACAGAGGATCTAGGAATATCTATACTACACAACTTGCTTTCTTATTATTTTTATATCA
This sequence comes from Pteropus vampyrus, assembly GCF_000151845.1. Lineage (NCBI taxonomy): Eukaryota > Metazoa > Chordata > Mammalia > Chiroptera > Pteropodidae > Pteropus > Pteropus vampyrus. The sequence goes on along the minus strand of NW_011889003.1, from coordinate 1,736,351 downwards.
TGCTGTATCTTCTTATGTCTTTAAAATTCCTTCATTAAAATTCCGTCGAGTTTTAACAAATCTAGCAAAACCTCCCCAAACTGACTTATTTTGCTCTATATATTTCTAAGTTATATTGTTACATTTGTTTTTACCAGTTTCAAATATTTACGTCTATATAACTACATCACTAATTTTGACTTACTTATTAGATTATAAATTCTTATGGCACAGGCTATCTTCTCTGTCTTTGTATTTCTCCATATAAACTAGCACTATAAGTAAAGTATATACTCAATAGATATCATACACTAAGTACTTGAAGTAATATTGTTCCATAGGGAACTCTCCATAAGTCTAAGAAGTACTGTACAGTATTTTTACTAAATATTACATAGAAATCCTCCAAGAAGAATAGAGAGATCATGTAACTTGTTTTCCACGCCAGGACACTTTTGAGAGTGAAATGCATGCTCTTAATAATTATGCTGGGACAACAGGTGTAAGCCAGGACTGGACCTGACAAACTGACAAACTGGGATGTAGGTCAACCTATCCAAAAATAGATTGAAGAACATGGAAAACAGTAAGACATTATGTCAAAGTCTTTAAAGTGAAGCTAAAATATAACAGGGCAAAGTAAACAGGCATAAGAATTTCTTTTAAAAATATGTTAAAAGACTTAAAATGACCCCATCATCATTGCAAGTGTCCAAGAAACCACAGAATTCTAGAGATCAATCTTATATGTAACAACTAAACCATAGTTTGGTTCTATAGGTTAGCATATTTTTGCAAAGATATCATAAAAAATTAGTCTAAAAAGCAGAGAAAAATACAGTACTGGATTCCATTAATAAATTTATTTTTTGTAAATACAGGACAGTGGTAACAGGTATAAGATATGAAAAAGAACTGGTTATCTACTTGTCGTTTCAGTGATTCAATTAATTTCAATTCACTCCAATTCAATTAATATTCGGTATGTGCCTACCATTTCTAGAATCTAAACTAAGCATGTATGGACACAAAAATATAAATGACAGTATACCCTCAAGCTTCTCAAAATTTATGAAGAGGGAATAACACTGACAACAGTGTCTTGAAGGACTAAAATATATAAATCTAAATAAAGGAAATTATGTATATATACCCTTTATAAGCAAACTATATAATTCTTGCTGGAAAAAAAATACGAGAAGGCTTCATGTAAGTTGGGACATTTGAGCTACACTTTTTGAAGAAAAAGTAAGGTTAGAAGTGGTGGAAGACACACCAGAGAACACCCTCACTTAATAATCTTGACACTTGCTATTTCTCTGACTGGAGTGCTATCCTCTCAGACAGCCACATGACTTACTTCTTCACCTCCCTCAAGTCTTAACTCATTATTAAGGCTTTCCCTAACTGTTAACCATCTCCCCACAAAATCCCTTTCACTCTTCTCCTGTATTATTTTCGTCTTTAACATTAGTTGCCAAGGCCTGGAAGGTACCAGAAACAGGTTGCCACTGACATCTAGGTGAATGGTGTCCCCTGGAGTTCTACAGAAATGCTCAGTTTGGCTCATTCATGATATAAGAAAGATTAAAAATATAACGCAGTATCACTGGTAAAGAACAAAAGTTTTACAATATTGTGCTCACTACAGACTTAAACAGAAACCCTAAAAATTGTTAACAGAAATATAAATTGGTATATCTTTTATAGTAAAGCAATTAAGCAGTTGAATGCACAGGCCTCGAGTTATGTTGCTATCCAGCATACTACTTAGTTCTTATTCCTTTGTCCTCCCCAATGAAAAAGCAATCTCCTTGAGGGATTTTGCTTTTTGTTCACTGCTATACTATCTGCACCTTGAAACTGTCTGGCACGCAAAAAATATTCAATAAATATTTGTTAAATTAATATAAGCATAGCTAGAACAGAATTCTGGATAAGAGGAGTAGCATGAGCAAATACATTCAATTCTAGAATTTTTAGATTGTGTTGATAGAAAGGAAAAAGTGGTGAGAGATAACAGTGATAATAGTGAGCCTCAAAAAGTAGAATGATAGGATTTTGAGTTGGAAAAACATATGCTTCAATTGAAACTCTTCCTCTAACTTTGGAATCTTGATAAACCATTTCAGTATACAAAAGCGTATCTTAAACTTCGCCTTACAACATTATTACGGAAACTAAAATTAAATGCCTTATGTATCTTCGCACAGAGCCTAGAACGTAGTAGATACTACTACATTCTCCGTAGGTAACTATCAATAAATGCTAATTTCTGTTAGAAAACTTAGGGTTCAAACTCTAAGTACAACATGAGAAGGCATCAAAAGTGAGCAAATGAATGACTTTATCATATCTGTACTTAAAATCATAATTCTGGAGACAAAGTAGAATACGAAGAAAAGCTAAAAAGCTAAGAAGCAAGAAGCCAGAAAGACAGTTAATGCCTAAACAGGACAATGACAATATCAATATTGGGGGAAAAAGAGGAATAAAAGAGGTATAATAGAATGGAACTGACCAAAAACTTAAGTAAATATTTATCGAATATGAAAATGAAGAGAAAGAGAATTAGAAAATAATACCTAAGTATCTTAGTTTGGGCAGCATGATAATTGATGGTGCCATCAGCAGAATTAAGGAATGATAAAGAAGCTGCTACTTTAGATGAAAATAGACACTTAAATTCAGAACATTTTGATTTTGAAGTATTTGTGGAACAAAAGGTAAAATTGTTCAACTTCACTCGTAAAGACAAGTCTGATACATGGAGATCTCAGAACTAGAGGCAAACATTTGAGAATAAATACCATATTTGAATATTAAAAGCAATGTTACATGGGAAGTCCTGTTTTTTCACAATCTCAAGTTCCAACTTAATCCACTTAGTGGTCTATAATCATCTCTGCAACTAACTCAAGTGGAATAATCACAGAATTAATTCGTTTTGCTTTTAGGATGCACCTTCGCCATCTAGTGGCAAAAATGATAAATACAGGTTTATTTCTAATCATTTCAAAAGTTAAAATGATCTCTTACCTGTCATTCAAATTATCAACGCCATTTCCAGCAATCTATTATACAGAAAAGAACTTCTTCCTTTCTATCATAATTGCTATTTTTCTTCTCACTTTTTGTTATAGCCACTAATACATTCAAGTTACATAACTGGAAGAAGTATTATTATTAAAAACATAATCTTCTCATTTTCCAGGAGCATCCCACTTCTTCAAAACTTATTCACTGCATAATCTAATATATACCATGATGTATGTTGTGATTAAATAACTATGAATTTAAATTTATTACTAAAGTAAATTGTACAACTCTAAGTACAACATGAGAAGGCATCAAAAGTGAGCAAAT
>NW_011889003.1:1727667-1730191 GCF_000151845.1 Pteropus vampyrus | reverse complement strand
AGACTCATGGTTACCAGAGGGTGAGGGAGACGGGGGAGGAGGGACGTAGATGGGGTACAAGGGGTCAAATATGTGGTGACAGAAAGAAATCTAACTATGGGAGGGGAACACATAATGCAATATATATATGCCTTACTATTAAAATGTACACCGGAAACTTACTTTATTTAGTTAACCAATGTCACCAAAAAAAAATTGATTAAAAAAAAAGAAAGAAAGAAAGAAAGAAAGAAATTTCCAGGTAATGAGAAACAAAGACACAAAAAACCATCCAAGATTAGAGACAATTAAGGAGACATGGCAATTAACTGCAATGCACAATCCTGAGTTTGATCTTGGCTAGATTCAATAAAGAAAAAAAAGAAAGGACATGAATAAACAAAATCAGGGATGAAAGAGGAGAATTACGACAGACAACACAGAAATACAAAGGATCATACAAGAATACTATGAAAAAGTATATAACATCAAATTTAATAACCTAGAAGAAATGGACCAGTACTTAGAAAGTACTTTCCTAGACTGAATCAAGAAGAAAATCTAAATAGACCGATCAGCAGTATGGAAATTGGAACAATCATCAAAAACCTACCAAAAAGTAAAAGCCTAGGACCAGATGGCTTCACCAGTGAATTCTACCAAACATTCAAAGAAGATCTAATACCTATTCTCCTCAAACTCTTCCAAAAAATCGAAGAGGAGGCAATACTTCCGAACTCATTTGATGAGGTCAATATCACCCTGATACCAAAACCTGGTAAGGATGATACAAAAAAAGAAAACTACAGACCAATATCTCTCATGAACACAGATGCAAAAATCCTAAATAAGATACTAGTGAATCGAATACAGAAACATATTAAAAAGATTATATACCACGATCAAGTGGGCTTCATCCCAGGGGCACAGGGGTGGTTCAATGTACACAAATCAATTAATGTGACACACCACATAAACAAATTAAAAAATAAGAATCATATGATCATATCAATAGATGCAGAAAAAGCCTTCGACAAGATACAGCATCCATTTATGATCAAAACACTTAACAAAATTGGTATAGAAGGAAAGTACCTTAATATAATAAAGGCCATCTATGACAAACCCTCAGCCAACATTATACGTAATGGTGAAAAACTAAAAACCTTCCCTCTAAGATCAGGAATAAGACAAGGCCGTCCGCTATCACCACTGTTATTCAATGTAACATTGGAGGTCCTAGCAAGTGCAATCAGGGAAAAGAAAGATATAAAAGGCATCCCAATAGGAAATGAAGAAGTCAAACTGTCACTATTTGCAGATGACATGATTCTCTACATAGAAAACTCTAAAGACTCCACAAGAACACTACTAGAAACAATAAGCAAATACAATAAAGTTTCTGGATACAAAATCAATGTTCAAAAATCCATAGTGTTCCTATACTCTAAAAAACTTTTTTAGAATATCAAAGTCATAGTAAGCTTTCATATCAGAAAAGGAAGGTTACTTCAGAATTGTATATCATGAATGAGTTCAGAAGTTGTTACTTATGCTCCGCATCCAGTTTAAGAGGCATGAAACAAAATGCTATTTATATTCGTTTTAACCTGGGTGATTTTTTAATGGTCCACTGGCAAGCTCAATCATGATATTCAATGTCAGACTGAAATATATACAGCCCATCCTAGAACTCTTTTATATATGTGCCATCATACAGTCAAATGGCGAGATATTTTAAGATCAAATAGTAGAATTTATACTCGTATTCCATCTCAACTCAAAGATAACCAGTTCAAGTATATGTTATCCTTGACCTTAACCGTACTTTCATCACAAAGTTTTGTTCCTGACTTCTGAACTTCTATATATAGCTTTTAATTAACTTATCATGCATGTTCTCAAGTGTTATGTGCAACATATGACAATAATGTACTAATTTTCAATATGAAGGCTACTACAAAACTCCATTCATTTATTCAATAAATTTCTATTGATGGCTATTTTTCCCACCATATAGAATAGACGAATAGTGAAAAACATTTTAGAGAGAGAAATTCTTGGAGAGACAAACAAAAGAACAGCTAGGCTGAGAAATAGAGACAAGATACTGAGATAGAACTCATAATATTTAAGTCTCAAACTCCAGTTCTTCCTAAGGCCTATTCTCATTCCTTTCCTGGAGTTCTGTCAGACACTCCAATATCCTTATATTCGTCTTCCTTTTTCCTGAAGCTATTTTATCATTTCATTCATTCAGTATTTCAACAACTATTCACTGAGCACCACTATGTATCAAGTAGCTATCGAAGTGCTACAAAAGAATACACTGATGAAGAATATACACATTACTCTCACATCGTGAAATTTGTTTAATTCCTCCCCTCCGTAGAGATTTTCAATGTCTTATAATTGATAACCATTGTTTTTAAAATACTTTTTAACGTATCTATACTTACTGGTGCAATAACATTCGTCTGTTAATGGAGCCAATAATTTACATTTTGAGCACACACATACAAAAAAGTCCCTTGGAATTGAATAC
>NW_011889003.1:1724875-1727617 GCF_000151845.1 Pteropus vampyrus | reverse complement strand
TAGACGAATAGTGAAAAACATTTTAGAGAGAGAAATTCTTGGAGAGACAAACAAAAGAACAGCTAGGCTGAGAAATAGAGACAAGATACTGAGATAGAACTCATAATATTTAAGTCTCAAACTCCAGTTCTTCCTAAGGCCTATTCTCATTCCTTTCCTGGAGTTCTGTCAGACACTCCAATATCCTTATATTCGTCTTCCTTTTTCCTGAAGCTATTTTATGATTTCATTCATTCAGTATTTCAACAACTATTCACTGAGCACCACTATGTATCAAGTAGCTATCAAAGTGCTACAAAAGAATACACTGATGAAGAATATACACATTACTCTCACATCGTGAAATTTGTTTAATTCCTCCCCTCCGTAGAGATTTTCAATGTCTTATAATTGATAACCATTGTTTTTAAAATACTTTTTAACGTATCTATACTTACTGGTGCAATAACATTCGTCTGTTAATGGAGCCAATAATTTACATTTTGAGCACACACATACAAAAAAGTCCCTTGGAATTGAATACGACTAAAATTAATTTTAAAGAACTGTCATTTAATGTAAAATCCACGCTTTGCAGAGTAACATGTAAATTACAGCTTCTGTATCTGTAAGTATTTTTGTAACATTTGAGTCTTCTTAAAATAACTCTACTAACTTTTGAAATAGAAGTCATTGCTTCTTCACCAGATATTTTTTAGAAATTCGTGTGTTCAGTGACTATGAGTCCCCTAGTGGATGGCAAATAAAACAAAAATTTTGTGCAAGTTACACATTGATCAGTAAAAATGCATTTTCATTATTTAGCACCTTGTTAATGAAATATTTATTGTAAAAGTTTTAAATCACAAAAAAATAGATACCTAAATAGTTGTAGGTTTACACCATATAGTAAATGACAAATGACAATATCGCCGTAGAAAAAACATCCAGACTTTTTATACTTTCTACAAGATTGTTCAGCCTCTATTTTTTATATATATATTTCAGATATACCTAATACATAATTTCTGAAGTCTCCCGCAAGCCTTGCTTCCTACAACTCAAAAGCTAAAGAATGAGCCATGACAAAACTGGCCTAAACATCAAAGGGCAAGTAAGGAGCAATGTTCAAATACTTCTCCCATTACCACCAGAGACCTTTCCATCACACGTCATTTTCTCAGCAAGTACCTTGCATCCATCCTGTCCTTAAAAGAGAAATGTTAGCTATCTTGTGTCTGAAAAGTTAAAGAAAATATGGATTATTGCTGGTCGTTTCATATGAGAACTCGGTTAACTGCACATACATCCCACACAGAATGAAATCATGTCAAGAGATGTAAGTACAAAGCTGAGACTTACCAAACTCTCCCCCAGCTTATTTTAATGCAACTCTTAATAAGATATGTCATATAAAAAATTCAAGACAAAGCCAACCTATACAGGCTGCCAGGAGAGCAAGTATAAACTGGAACTGTCCTGGGCAAACTGATACATGTTGCAATTCTATCTATAGGTCACTTAAATAAAGAAAACAAGAATGATTCAAGTTTAATTCCGTTGAAAATAGAAATAAAGATTCTCTTTTGCACCCAAATATTGACATTAAGACTATTAAAAGTTATTTATTCCAAGAGTACAGTCACTAAGTTTCTGAGTTCTATACAAACCAATTATCGTAATATATTAAACACCTTTTAAAAAAACAACAAAACATACTTTGTCTTTCAGAGCTCATATCATATTCTTAAAAATAAAGAAGTCTCTTAAGCTTTGGCTATATGAGAACATGTCATTATATATCTTCAAGTCTACTGATTGATCATTCTGCCAATAAAAGATAAAGATGCTACAGAAATGACATCAATCACATCAAAGAAATTAGTATTACAGTTTTCACTCATTCATCGTTGGCACCAAACATTTACTGAATGAGCATAAATCACTGGAAGTGGCATCAAATACATAGCCATCTTTGCTGTCTTTTCATCTGATATTCTAAAAAGTATAAGAAGAAGTACCTAGGAACACAAGTTATTAGGCCACTTGCTTACAAGTTATTAAGATTCTTTTTTTCCTCCAAAGGCAATTGAGTTTTCTCCTTTCTAGTTTCTTAGCTCCTTAAAGTTTAATCATTCTTAACTGTACTTCGATTTCCTTTTAAAAATTATTTCCCCTTATATCTTTTCATCTTCTTCTCATCTTCACAATATTTTTTCAGTCATTTCATATCTCAGATAACCATTTTGAATAAGATTCATGAAGATTATATCAGTTTCATAGGACAGCTCACAGAAATGGGCTACCTAGTCTGTCAGTCATATGTAATCCACACTCAGTAAATTCTAAATACCACTGGTTTCAACTTTCTAGGTCTACTTTCTAGGTCTACTATCAGCATTCTATAAACATAGGCATATCTGAATCTACTGAAAAGAGCCACTGATCACAGGTTGATTATGAAGAAAAATTCATTATTTCTGATCCAATTTCAGAACAAATCTTAAACATTCATTTTAGTACCAAAAAAATTTCAATGAAACCAGCAATTTCAAAACATAGCAAACATGAGAGTAGATCTTAAAAGTTCTCATCACAAGAAAAAAAAGTAACTATGTGAGGTGATGGATAATAACTAAACTTATTGTGGTAACTACATCACAATATTATATACATATATCAAATTATTATGTTGAACACAGACTAATATAATTTATATGTCAATTATATCTCAAAATAAGAAAAACATTTTAAGTATAAAAA
>NW_011889003.1:1693452-1722961 GCF_000151845.1 Pteropus vampyrus | reverse complement strand
TATTTTTAATGCTCTCATAAATGATAATTTCTTCAGATTTCCACTTCCAAGTTGTTCCTTGTATTTAGAAATACAAATGGTTATCTGATGTTGACTTAATATCCTGCAATCCTGCTAAGCTTACTATTAGTTCTGATAGGATATTTATAGACTTCTTTAACTTTCTATATAAACAATCGTGTTCTCTGTGAATAGAGTATTATTTATTCCTTTTCAATCTGGATGCATTTTTTATTTTATTTTATTTATTTTAATATTTTATTTTATTTTTTACTTTTGTCTTATTTCATTGAGTAGAATCTCCACTACGATGTTGAATCAAAGTGATAAAAATGGGCATCCTTGTTTTGTTTTTGATCTAAGGAGAAAATATCGTTTCACCATTTGGTGTGATGTCAGCTGCAAGATCATCATAGATGTCTTTGATCAGGTTGAAGAAAGTCCTTTCTATTCCTAGTTTGCTGAGAGTTTTTATTAAAATTAGATGCTGGAGTTTGTCAAATGATTTTTCTGTATTAAAATGATAATATGCTTATTTTAATTTGTTAAAATGATGAATTATGATTTTTCATATGTTAAACTAACTACATTCTTGGGACACTTAGTGAGGCAATATTTTCGTTTTTATATATTTATGGATTCAATATGCTAAATTTGTTTAGTTTTTGCATTATAAGGGATGTTGATCTACAGTTTGTTTGTTTTTTCCTCCCCTTACAATATCTTTGGTTTTGGTAACAAGATAATGTTGGCTAAGAGAAGGAATTGAGAAATATTCCCATCTCTTTAATTTTCCAGAAAAGTTTGTATAGAAATGGCCTTATTTCTTTCTTAAAAGTTTGTTAGAATTTACCAGTGATGCCATCAGGTCTGCAGTTTTATTTATGAGAAGGTTTTTAATCACAAATACATTTTCTTTGCTACATATAACGCTATTCAAGTTATTTATTTCTTCTTGACTAAGCTTTGCTAATTTGTGTCTTTCAAGGAATTTGTCCAACTAATCTGGCTTGTTGATTTTACAGGCATAATGTTTATCAAAGTATTTCCTTGTTAGTGTTCTAATATCACTAGAGTCAATGGTGACGTTATCTCTCTTGTTCGTGATACAGGTAATTTGTATCTTCTTTCTCTTCTTGATTAGACTGTCTTAAGATTTTTAGTGATCTCAAAGAATCAGCTATTGGCTTAATTGTTTCTACTTTCTATTTCACTGATTTCTGCTTTGATCATTATCATTTCCTTTATTCTGCTTACTTGGGTTTAATCTGCTTTTCTTTCCTAGGTTTCTTAAGGTGAAAGCTTAAATCAATGTTTGGAGACCTTTCTTATTTTCTAATACAGGTGTCTACTGCTATAAATTGTATCCTAAGTACTGCTTTAGTGGCAATTGACAAATTCAGATATTGTGTTTTCATTTTAATGACAGTTAAAAATGTTTTCTGTGTTCCCTTTTGATTTCTTCTTTGACCTGTATGTTATTTAAAAGTGTTAATTAGCTTCCACATGTTGGGATTTTCCAGGTCTTTCTGGTATTGATTTCTAATTTAATTCCATTTTGATCAGAGAACATGTTTTTTATTACTTGAATTTCTTTCAATTTAATGAGACTTCTTTAATGGCCAGAATATGGTCTATCTTGGTATTGTGTACTCTGTTCTGTGTACCCCTAATAAGAATGAATATTCTGCTTTTGTTTGGTGAATTGTTCTATAAACATCAATTAGGTCAGCTCTATTAATCTTCCTTGATTTTCTGCCAACTGATTCTATCAGTTATGGACAGAATATTGAAATCTTCCATTAAAAATGTGGATTTGTCTATTTCTCCTTTTAGTTTATCAGTTTTTGCTTCATGTATTTTGAAGTCTTAGTATAACATAATAATTTGCGATTTTTATGTCCTCTTGATTAACTGACCACTTTATCTTTAGGAAGTAACATTTTTTATCCCTAGTAATATAATTTGCTCTGAAGTCTACTTTGATCTGAATATAACCAGCTTATGAATAGTATTAACATAGTGTATCTTTATCTTTTTCACTCTTTTACTTTTGCCTTTGTTTGTCTCTATATTTAAAGTGTGTTTCTTATAGACAGTATATTGTTGGGTCTTCATTTAGTACCAGTCTGAAAATCTGCACCTTGGATGTTTATTTAGGTAATTCATATTTAACATAATTATGAATACAATTAAGTTTTTTTAAAAATCAATCTTATTCTTTTTCTTTTTGTCTGATGTGTTCTTTGTTCTCTTCCCCACCTTTTTTATGCCTTCTTTTAATTGAGTAAATCTTATATTCCATTTTATCTCCTTTGTCGATTAGCTATAACTCTTTACTTTGTTAGAGTTTATAATACACACCTCTAACATGTCATATCAAACAAAACTGTATCACTTCATATATAGTATAAGAACTTTGCAATAGTGTACTCTTCCATTTCTCCCCTCCCACATTTTATGCCATTGTCACATATTTAATTTTATATATGATATAAACACCATAGTACATTGTTATTTAAAGAGTCAATTATCTTCTAAAATATTCAAAATAAGAAAAAAGATTATATATTATATTTTTAAAATTCTAAATTACTCATGTATTTATCACTTTCATAGCTCTTCATATCTTGGTGTAGATACATATTTCCATGTGGTATAATTTTCCTTCTGGTTTAACATTTCCTATAGTGTAGTTATATTGGTGGTGAATTTTTTCAGCATTTCCTTCATTTTTAACAGATATTTTCACTAGGTATAAAATACTGGTTGATGGCTTTTTTTTTTTATTTGTCTTTCAGTACTTTAAAGGTATTTTCTCCATTCTTTTCTCTCTTGCATTGTTTCCAACAAAAAATCTGCTGTCTTCTTTATCTTTGTAAACATGTGCTTCTCCAGCTGATTTTAAGATTGCTTCTTTATCACTGATTTTAAGTAATTTGATTATGATAGTTCTTTGTGTAGTTTTCTTCATGTTTCCTATGTTTAGAGTTTATAGAGCTTCTTGGAGCCATGGTTTTGTAGTTTTCATAAAATTTGAAAAAATTTTGCTCATTATTTCTTTAAGTTTTCTTAGTACTCTCCAAGTTCTCCTCTTCAAGGACCCCAACTACATGTATACTAAGTATTTGATGTTGTCCTACAGCTCATGATACTCTCACTTTTTAAATTATTTTATTCATTTTTTATTCTTTATTTCATTTTGGATCATTTCTATTGGTTTGTCTTCAAATGCACTAATCTTTTCTTCTTCAATGCCTAATCTTCCATTCTCCTCATCAAGTGTACTTTTCATTTCAGATATTATAATTCTCATCTCTAGAAGTTCACTTAAGTGTTTTTTTTAAAGCTAACATATCTCTACTTAACTTTTTAAATTAAATGGAATATAATTATAATAGCTATTTTAATATTCTTGCCTGCTCATTCTAATATCTGTATCACTTCTAGGTTAGTATACAGTGTCTGATTACTTTCTCATATTGATTATGTTTTCCTGCTGCTTTGTATGCCTAGTTATCATTGACTAGATGCCAAATATTGTAAATTTTATCTTTTTGGGTTCTCGATACATTTTTTTATTCCTATAAATCTTCTTGAACTTTGAGATGAAATTAATTTACTTGAAATCAATCTGATTCTTTCAGATCTTGTTTTTATGATTTGTTATTCTGTTCCAGATCAGTGTTCAGTTCAGCATTAATTATTCTCCACTGCTGAAGAAAGATTTTCCAAAATACTCTATTCAACATTCTAGGAATCTTGAAGTTTTTCTGGTCTGGTTATTGGGAACACTATTCTTGCTTCTGTGTGAATGCAGGCCATTGTTCCTCCTAATCATTTTGGATGATTCTTTCCTGGCTTCAAGTAGTTTCTTCAGATGTACCAATCATTACTCCTCTGAACACACTCAAGGAGAAACCTCTGCAGATCTCCAGGGCATCTTGCTGTTTAGCTCTCTCCTTCTGGTACTGTCTTGCAAACTCTAGCTGCCTTGGTCTCCACAATCTCTCAGAACTATCTCCTCAACTCAAGAAGACCACTGGGCTCTGCTACAACCCAGAAACTCTCTTAAAGTAATATGCTAGTGCAATCACAGGGCTTGTTTTATTTATTTCCCATTTCTTGGGTATTACTCTCTTTTGTTGCCCACTGTCCCATTTTTTTTAAACTATTGTTTCAAATATTTTGTCTGTTTTTTCAGATGCTTCAAGCAGAAGGGTAAATCCAGGCCCAATTATTCCATCTATACCGGAAGAAGTCTTAAGTATATGTTTTAATTATTACTTTTACTTTAAAATTGTCAAGTGTCACAAAGATACTTACAAGGTCATATGTATCAGACAATAAATGATGGTGATTACCAAACTATTAAATATCCATTACACTTAACTTGCCTTAAAACTTTACATTTTAGATCCAATGATTGTTTTATATTTTTTATTAATCTCTTGTCATCACTTACACTTGGTAGCATTTTTCACCATCTAACAAAATGCAGTAAGATATAATGAGTCATATGACTTTTTTAGTTTTTCACTCTAGCCTAATTAAAATTCCATAAAAATCATAATGAAATCTCTCAGTACTTTCACTAAGTGTCATTATTTAAGCAGTAAAATGTAGAAACAAATACTTAATAATCTATAATGCCTATTAAATATTTTTTTGTAGCTATGCTTCTTAAGATGCTTCATAGTCCATTAGAAGCAAGTAACTCTGTTACTTTTTCTTATCAGTCGTTAATTTTTGTTTCATGATAGAATAAAGAAGTAGGAAAAACTAAGAGTAAGAAATACTCCACAGTAATATAAGATCAGAGTCAAAATATCTGCCAAATACATTTAGTTTTAAATATGAATCATGATAAAATTATTTCAGCCATGTGGTTACAAGTAATACTGATACTGAAATTCAATAAATATTTGTTGAATAAATGAATTATATAATAAGTCATAATATGAATAAAGATAATTCTTTATTAATTAAACACGATACTAGGACAGAACAAAAATAATGAAAGAGAATGCTTTCAAGTTATACCAAGGGAGAGGACTTTAAAATACAACATAACAAAGAATTTTGGAACTGGAAGTCTAAAAACAGTACTTTGTAACATTTCCCTTACTACCCTGAAAATTAACTCCAGAGGTAAAATATCCTAACTATATACATAATTTTACATATGAATACTTATATATTGTATACATATGTATATATATATAATTATATACTTAACTGTATAATAAAGAAGAAATAAATAATTTATTTTTTTAAAATAAAAAATTTAAGTAAATGCTCACGTACAACAACCTTAGATGTCATAATAAAAAAGTCAGATGCTTGCGGCTACATAAATGTAGTCAACCTAACATCAGGTAAGTGGCTTCCACCTCTGTTCCCCACTCAATAAATGTGACAGAACAATGTATTCGAATGTGGAATAGTCCCTAAGAATCACAAAGTTTGTGTATGCCTCTTAGTGGTAGTGCTACAGAGGAACACTGCCACTAGCTATTAAAGGACAGTGGTGTTTCCCTCCCTACTACATTTCTAGATACCTTTGTGCCTTGCTATTGCTCCGCACTAGCAGTACTGACATCACTTGGGAGTTAGTTGGAAATACAGATTCTTGAGTCCTCCCCTCAGACTTACCAAATCCAAATCTATGTTTTAATAAGATCGCCAGTTATGTATCTAAATTAAAGGCTGAGAAACCACTTGGGCACTCATGGGAGACTCTGCACATTTTTTTTAAAAAAAAACGATTATTTCGAGACTTATTTTGAAATTAAAAACATATTTGAAAATCTCAAAGAATATTTTGTCTCAGTTGATAATAAACATTTGCCATTTTCATGAATAAACGAATTAAGTAAATAGTCATTAACTAAAAGCTAAGGTCTAGGGCCAACTTGGTATTCATTCACTCAAGTTCTAGAAGTCTGTGTGTAAAGCACCTGCGAGAGAAGTAAAGAGGCATAAAACAGGTCAAAACTACTGTAGTGTGTAGTTACAGATTAAACTAAAGCTCCTTAGAAGGGAGTGTAACATACTTTTTCTCAAACATAGTTCTAGATCCACACAGATTTAAATTTAATTAAACCAAAGCTGCTCTTTTTAAGGTCACTGTTTCTGAATTGAAGAAACGAATTACAAATAATACTTTAAATTGGAGTTATATTCCTTGTTAGGAGCTATATTTCACTGTCCAATTCAAATATTGCTACAAGTCCCATTCTGGTAATAAAGAGAGACATGGTGGTGCAGGGAAGGCAGAGATGTGTAGGAAGGGGAAGGGAGGGAAAGGGATATAAAACAGGCTTAACTGAAATAATTTAAATAGTAAAAAAGAAAATAAGCAAAGAAAGAAGAAATTTAAATAGCACTAAGAGAACTACATATTCTCTAGAGAAGGAGTTGGCAAACTTTTCCGTAAAGGGTCAGAAAGTGAATATTTTAGATTATATAGGTCATATGGTCTCTAGTAACTACTCAACTCTGAAGTTATAGCTGAGAGCAGCCATAGACAATAAGTAAATGAAAAGTGTAGCTGTGTTCCAATAAAACTTTATTTACAAAAACACAGGGCAAGACAGATTTGGCCCCAGGGACATAGTTTGCAGACCCCTTGCTCTAGGAGAAAGAATTCAAAGGGTTCATAGATACACGCCTAATAAATGACTATAGAATCTTCATTTAAAAATAATAAACAGATGCTCTGTTTTGCTTACTATAAGGGGAACTGAATTAGTCTGAAAGACAAAGTATCTTCCAAATAAAAGTTTATATAAATTATAACCAATTCCATTTTCTAGGCATAACTACAAAATTTTGTATTAAACTCTAACTTTTTCCCTAACTAAACAAAAGGAGCTATTGGTGTGACTTATGTGAGATTCAGAAAGAAAGGATATAATTACTGAATACATCGAGTAATTAAAGTATGCATTTACTAGTAATGGCAGCCAAAGGCATCAGACAAAAGAAAAAAAGAAAGAAACTACTACATCTTGCACAATTCTTCACAATGGATGAGACTGCACTGTTTATTCAGGTTTATCTTTTGTTAATGAAAAAAGCATTAACAGATAATACTGGAGAAGATATATTTGTTCTCATTTCCACCATCTTCCAAGATTAGAGTAATGTCTCCAGTTCCCTACACTGGTGAATTACTCAAAAATTTGTTGGATTTATTTTTAACATCGACAACTTCTCGATGATATGCATCCCCATATTTAATAATCTATTATGTGATCCAGTGTTTCAGTATTTCCTTTCATTCTTCCTAAACCTATCTTTCTAACTTCAAAGGAGGCTATCTCATGCAGCTATCTAATTTTTGAAGAGTATATGTACACATTATCTATTTTATTAAGTCATTCATTCATTTAAAATCCCATTTCCATTGGTTAACATCATTTTTTCCATCGTAGGTCATATACCTAGGCCATTATAGTTACCATTTTATAGACTTTCTTGATTTCTAAAGACCTTGTGTAGCAGACATTGCTACTGTCCTAACCATCACTACCTCATCATTCACCATATCCCTACATTGCAATGTTTTGTTATTGTAATTGTAGTACTCTGCCTGACTGCTTTCTCTGGTCACAGAACATGCTTGGTCAGTGAGTTCCAGAAAGTTAACAACTGCCAGGAATAGTCCTAGACCAATAACAACAGAGAATTATGGATAAATATCTCTGCTTCCTTGCCAATTATGTGGAATACCTCTGATGTCATGATACCCTGTCTCTCGAAAGTCTCAGTAAGATTGAGATACAATTGCCAAAAAAGGTAAGCTGCTCTGTACTGTGTTCTTTCTCTTAATTGGATCATTTTCCATTTCCTTACAGGTGGTTTCTGAGATTGCCTTTCAAATAAACTATCTGCACTCAAACCTTTGTGTGCTTAAATTAGTCCTCAATCTTAATACAGTCTTCTTACCTGAAAATTCTTGGGTTCCTGAAATTCTGCACTGAGATCTGTTCATAGTACTCCAGCCATGAAATCACCCAAAGATAGAATTACATTGTCTGTTTCACTTTTGCTAGTTTTCAAAAAACTGGTGGAGCCATCATTTCATTATTTTCCCAAGACATCAGCAACACATCTATGTGATGGTTTTAGGCACCATCTGAAGTGACTCCCAGTTACCTTACCTGTTATAACTGACTGCTCAGAACCCAACATCCTGTAAGTACAATTTAGATTTGTTTTTCCACAAGTGCATGACTTTATACTTTTTCACAAAGAAATATTACCTGCTACTTCTGGACAATACACATAGTATAAACAAGATTTTTTTAAAAAATCAATTTGAAAAGAGAGATACAGAATAGAAAAATAATCTTCCCATGAAAATTTTTCATTCTCCTCTTTCCAAAGGTAAGAAATTTAAGAAGCATAAACACTATTTTCAGAAGTCTAATATTTTGAACATTGAGAAGGCCATAAGATTGAGCCAAAATAGTAACAACAGAGTTAGCCCATGGATACATCAAACTCGTAAAACCCCTTCATCTGTATTTACCTGTTTAGAAACCACCTTATCCTTCAGCCCAGGGTGAAACCTTCAGAAACACCATTAACCTTCCCTATTCTCTTAGCTCCCACTTCCAGTCAGTCCATCAATTCAACCTCCCTAAAGTGTCTTAAAACCATCTCTTCTTCATTCCCATTACTCTTATCCCAATTTGTCTTTCCTATGACAATCATCCATCTAAGTTCTCTGTTTTATTTCATGTCTTTATTCTGGAAAATCTAATAACCTAACACACTCGCATTAAATCTAAGATCATTCAAGCATAATAGCTCAAGTCCTAAACATCGCTTTCAGCATTTATATAAAACATATGGATATTGACATTACATTTAGAAAACTCATTGCCTTAACATTTCATGTATTTTTATTTGCATGGAATGAAGGTTAAAAATAATATGTTTACCTAAAAATTAAGCAAAATGTTTACCTGTCTGAAGCTATGTCACTGGCAATTTGGTGCTTCACTCCTGACCCATTTTTAATAGAATCCTGTCTTGTGAGCCCATGAGATCGACTTTTCTCCACTGCAGGTACAGATAAGTCACCTGAGGGTCCTTGGAACTGGGCCTGCTCATGCAGTTTTGCTTTCTTCTCCTGAGGTGCCTCCTCATTCCGCATTCCTCGGAGAACCTTTTGATCAGGTTGCTGTGGTGTATTAGATCCACTATTATAAAACCACGCTCCTGATTTAGTGAGGATTTCTTGTTGTTTTCGGCACAAATTACATACCCACATAACCTGCACACGAATACATAGGGGAAAAAAATTAGTGTTTTCAAAAGTTAAAAACAAACAAAAAGAGAGACAACAATTCAAGCCAAGGAAAAAAATTATATTGTTATCCTTTCTGAAGTTAAAATGTAATCGAGATTCATAGCTACCATTAATCAATTACATGTTCTCCCTTTTAATTTTGTCACAATTATAGTAAAATAGATGACATTTACTGGTAGTAGAAACATCAAATAGCGTGTCAAATTATTAGTTGTTTATTTATATTCTTTAATTACTTTTTAATTAATTAAGGGCACAGCATAGTATACAGAAATGAATTTTGAAGCTAGACAGATTTGGGTTTAAATACCAACTCCAAGATTAGAAACTTTTCAACCTTCAATAAGGTACCAAACATTCACATCTATAAAACTTAGGTTCTGAAATGATGAAATGAGGAAATAGGAATAATACTAATTTTCCAATATCAAAGACTGAAGATTAGAAATAATTTACTTGAAATGTCTAGCACAATAAATCACACATGTTGGACTTTCAGTAGATTACTAATATTAGTATGTTAGGTTAATCTTCTATCACCAGTTATATGATAAGCTTCCTCAGGGGGCTTTTCTTTCTTTTAAGTAAGTAGCTCCTACTGGCTAAAAGAAAGCTAGGAACCTCGTTGATCCTCAATAAAAACCTATTAATTGCTCATAATTCATAAAATAAATAAAATGTACCATTTTAACCACTTTTAAGTGAACAGTTCAACAGTGTTAAATATATTCATACTGTTGTGAAATAGATCTCCAAAACTTGTTCATCTTGCAAAACTCAAAATCTATACCTGTTAAACAGAAAATTCCATTTTCTCCCTCCCCCATATCCTGATAATCACCATTCCACACTTGATTTTTTAATAGATATGTTTTTAAGACTCCAGGAATTTAAGAATATTATAACTAACATCTCTATGACCAGAAAACCACACTCTTCTGAAAAATCTTTCTCAATTAATCAGAAAAAAAATAAAATCACATATTCATGAAATAAAGGATGAGTTCATACTTCAAGTGTTTCTGATGTTTTATTTATGTCAAATGCTGAATCTTAACACAGCTCTCCATATTGCTGAACATTTCCTTATAGTTTTAAGTAAATTATAATAATATAGATAATCAGTAAAAGAAAAATTCAACATGTTTTTAACTAATACAAGGATATTTTGTAAAATACCATTTAAATGTTTTGCTTAATTGCCCATTCTTCTAGTCCATACTGTTTGTATAGTCCATATCATACAACATTGTATTTGATCATTTTCTATTATTTTGTTCTCTCTTTGAATTTTATATACATTTCTTTAATCCTCAACTAAATTTAAAGCTCATTGAGAGCAAGTTCTGTATCTTCTTATGTCTAATAAGCCCTTATAAATCATAGCACAGTAAGACTTTTTAAATGCTTGCTAACTTGAATTTATCTGAAGACCTTCTGGAGGATACATGATAATAAAATATTCAGTATTATTACATTAAGATTTATGTTCTATAGATTTCCAAAAGAATTGGTCATCAATAATGTTAATATACACAACTATTTTATTTTTATAACTAAATAAGAAACTATTTTTTAATATGAAAATACAAAAGTTTCACTCAATTTTTTTTAAAAACCTCAGTTCAAATTTCTTTTGGTTTAGATACACATGAAATATAAATATATCTAACCCATCAGTAGTTTCAAAAATCAAATTTCAATCAAAATCTTCAGTCTTTCATTGCCATCTTGTGACAAATGTAGGTACTGCAGATCTCTTTTAAAAGTGAAAGGCACACTAAACATAAAACCACAAAATAATAATAAAATAAATTAAGTTTGAATTTCAACTTTTCTGTTTGTTTTAAATATATTACTATTCGTGATACACTGATAATATATACTATATTATTCTGTGATATGAATTTATCTAGAGTAAGTCACACACGCAATATTCAAGAATAACATCCTTTCCTTCCCGGTAACTGACAAGGAAACAGAAATGAAAGTTTGCAAGACAGGCAATTATCCAATCATGATCATCTGCAGAAACAACCTGTTGCTGCTTCATTGTTTATCACAAGATAGGCAGGTTCCTTAACTCTTCGAGAGCAGAGATTCTCAAAGAATATCCCTGAAGCGGCAGCATCAGTGTCATCTGGGAACTCATTAAACATGCAAATTCTTAGGCCCCACTCCAGACCTACTAGATCAGAAATTTGGGGGTGGGACCCAGACGTTCGTTCGTTTTGTTTTTTGTTTTTGCAAAATCCTACAGGTGATTCTGATGCTTGATAAAGTTAGAGAACCACTGGTTAGGGCAGAGATTGCCAATTCAATATGTGGAATAAGTTACAAGTGTGTTCCTCAGAGTGGCTAGATAAGGCCAACGGAGGTCATGATCAGCTTTGCCAATTTACCTCAGTGTGAACGAGGTAAATCTATGGTATTATTTGTGCAAATTTATGAATTTAAATTTATTCATTGTACAAATAGTACCTCAGTGTGAATGAGGTAAATCTATGGTATTATTTGTGCAAATTTATGAATTTAAATTTATTCATTGTACAAATAGTATCATTTCTGTGTAGTCCAAAATGAGAAAAAGACTTGAAAATGTCATGGGCTTCATTTTCCTCATCTATTAACACCCAGTGAATAGTAATATAAGATAGAGGAGTATAACGCATGAAGGATGATGTTTGATTCCTATTAAAGAATTTCTATGTATTAATACTCTTTCCACACTCTCTGGGCTATGCACATTGGTTGCTCTTTTTCTGACTAGATCTTGTGTTCCCTCCTAAACTGATAGCTTCTAATATCCTCACATCTTAGTATCTAGTTACCTTTCTTCTTTTTCTATCTCCTCCCACTTTTGGACTAATAGTTTACTAATCTTTACAGCTCAGGAAGCCTAAATCAACTCACTTCAAGTAGTTCAAGAGACTGACACTTTTGCTTGAAGCTCTTACACACATAGCAACTTAATTTATAAATTGATAATACTGTTTCACAAATACATATACATACACATGCTGTGAAATAACTTCTCACTAATTGGCTATGGAATGATTAATGTCTATCAGAGGTCAATTCTGTGTTAACGGAACAAAATTTAACTAATTTGGGAATAAAAAAGCAGGACTTTTGTTAATAGAACATTTTAACCAATTAAGTTAACCAGCTTATGATGAATGTTGTAAAAATATCTTAGAAATATATATGTCTATAAATTACCATGGTTAGAACCTATTAGCTTTTTCTGGTCCTCACAAATATCAAAATACCTAAGCCCTGAGATTACAAAGACATGTAGGATTCAAAATGATATGATATTATTACATTTGGTTCTAAATATGACAAATATTTCAAAATAATATAGCAATATAAGAGATGGAATACTAGTAACTCAAATTTGTCACTTAATACCGTAGGTACCATTCCATAGTCATCCTTGGTGGAGTTGAAAGGGAACAAAAAACTAAGGAAAATAAAAATCTCTCTTTAAAACAATAAAAATAGTAAATGTAATAGCTAAACTAAATAGTCAAAGAAAACAAAACCAAAATTATGTTAAGCATATACAGTAATTTAAAGGGATATAAAGCTCGGAAAACCCTATGATTTTCATCCAAAGAAAAATAATAAATAGTAGAGTAATTCAGAGAAGGATAAGATTATTAGTTAATTATTGGTATTAATGAGACCATAGGCCAAGCTCATAAGATATAGCTAACTCAGCACGGAAAAAAGACTTTACTAGACTCTACTTCTAATCATTGCTAGCCTGCTTATTTGACAGAAAAAAAAGAGTGTAAATTGATCAATCTAACTAGGAAAATGTGGAAGATCCTGTCTAGCTACTAACCCATTTCCCCTTTGCGCAGAGAACACTTGCCCGCGGTGCTTGTGGCTACAGCATTTACCCCAAGATTACTCGTAGATTACAGGCCTCACCTTATCCCCAAAGTCTGCCACGAAATATCTCGCTTTTATTACTATTTTCCCATCGCTCTGGTATACTGATAGGCTTTGGAAACAAATGACATTATTCTATTTACAGCATTCTATTTTTAGTAGTGGTATTTCCATTTACAAAATATAGTAATTCTTATTCACTGAAAATGTCAAATCCTAGAAAATGTAGCATTCCTACACTTTCTGTTAACATTGTTCTCGAACAGTTGTTAGCCGAAGATTCATTTGATGAATCCGATTTATGTATACATTTCTGTTACATTACGATTAGAGACAAGTTCTATTTAGAAATAACTCCAAGAACGGTTTTTACATTTATTTTCACATTGAAAACCAGTCAGATTTGCTTCAGCCTCAAAGAACAAGTTTATGTAGAATTAAATTAACACTGGCAGCGAGCTGCACTTTTTTTTCTAAATGGGAAATAGGTTAAATTTATTTCCTTTTTCTATTAGAAAACAATTCCCAATCTCCCTTGTCACTAATGATGGCCATGACCACATGACTATGTTCTGGCCAATGGATTATAAATGAAATAACGTGGGCCATTTTCGTGACCATTGAAAAACTCTCATATGCTACCATCATCCTCTTCATTCAAAACTATAGGAGATAAGGGAGCCACACCAAAAAAGGAACCTGGAAATCTGAATAAGCACTTGAAAGAGAGCACTGATAAGCCATACTAGTGTGGGTTTAACATAGGTGAGAAATAAACTTCTAATATGTTGAGCTGCAGAGACTTTTGAGTATATCATTGACAATTGATAGCATTTCTTTAATTCAAAATCTTTTTAAAGTACTTGGTCTATTAAATGTGTATCGTCAGCACAATCTTTGTATGTGAGGAACAATGTATTACTAAAACTGACATATAAATGTGTTTCATGTTAATCCAGAGCCAGCTTTCATTAAGTCATTAAGAACAAGTTGTGCACATTTCTTCCCAGTTCCTCATTCAATGAAGTAATGTGAGTTGCTTGAAAACAGCCATGGTGGATGTATTTAAACTACAGAAATTGGAAAATGCCACAAAGCAGGGCTTTTTCTTACAGAGAGCCAGTTGTTAACATTTATCAGCTGATGTTACTTAAAGAAATAATTTTTAAAGTGCCAAGTTATAAATATAGCAAAATTGACTGAAGTCAGTAACCCAAAGAAGTAGCACAAATCATCAATAGCAGGAGTGCCTGAGGTAAATATCAGAAACTAATGAACAAAGCCAGTTTTGAGAGTCAAAGGAACAATTAAGTTAACCAGCAAATGTACCTTATGATGAATGTGGTAAAAAATAATCTTAGAAATATATATGCCTATAAATCACCATGGTTGTACTTCAATACTCTATTTATAGCATGTTAGTAATAAGCTAGTTCTTTTTAAAAGAAACAGACAGCAGTGTCCTAAGTATTGAAGGATTCATTTACTTTGGGAGTATGCTCCAAAAAGAGTAGCTTACTAGTTTCAACCAAATGAAGTAGAGAACTGAGATGCTTAGATCATTCAGTATGAATTTCCATTATCTTATAATAAATAACCAATTAAATTAGAAAACTGAGACAAACAGAAAACTGAGTAGCAATTTCAAAAGCTTCATAACACTCATAACGTGATGGGTTCATCGCCCGCATTCTGGCAATTTTAGATGCCAAACATTAATTAAAAGACAGGAACTGATAATAAAAATGAAAGACAAGTTGAAAATACTATCATTTATCATATCATCATGCAGTCAGTATCACTGAAAATTTTAGATACCTGCACTACTATTTATCAAAACAAAACACAAAATTACATATAAAAATGCAATTTAACTTACACTTAAAACCTCAAAGAAATTATAGAGAATTAAAAATTATAGTGAGCTCCACCACTTGCCTAAATTTAAACCTTTACCCTTCTTTCTCTTTCCTTAAACTCTATTTTTATCTCTACATATTAGTTTGTCTCCTGCTATGATATAAATAAACCTTAATTTTTAACATTTTTCTGCTAAAACAGACCTTGCTTGTATAGAAAGATCTGCTTCTGCACCCAGAATTTTAGCTTATAAATATAGAAATAAATACATTAAATTAAAACAGAAACAAAATGAAAGAAGATGAGCAGAGCTGAAGCCTCAGGCCCACTGTGCCCACAGCCAAAAAGCAGGCCTCCCCTGGCTGAGAGCACAGCTCTTTTGGGATAACTAAACTAAAAGTACTCAACTTAAAGTGAGAATCTGGAATCAGGTTCACTTCTTGATGCCCAGTGCTTTCATCACTAACAAAAGTTCAAAATGTGTAGTAAAGTTGTCTCAAAGTACGGATTCTATGTAACTGTGGGCTTAGGCAAGAGGCACACAGTCTTTTAACAAAACACTGAACAAAGCCAACCATGGTCTTGGTGTATCTACATAAATTTGCAAGATCATTAATTTAAAATATCACTAACACATAAATTTGCAATATCACTAAATATCAAGATGGAGGCAAGATCTCAGCTCACTACTGAAGACCTGGTCCTGGATTACAGAGCCCAAACACTGCATGAAGGCAATCGCAAAACTGCCTTCCTGCAGTGACAGATACGCTCAGGAGAAAGGAGGAAGGGAGAGAGAAAGGAGGAAAAAAACAACAGTGAAAACTTTTTTTGAATTCTCTCACAAAAACAAACAAACAAACAAACAAAAACAGAATGGAGGTGTCTAGACGATTTTACATTTCACTCCTACCAAAGACTGAAGAAACAGATAATCTCGAACTTATTCAAACTATTATAGAGAGAGAAAAAAAGGAAAGTTCCCCAACTCAATTTATGAGACTAGAAAGATTTTAATGGCAAAATCAGAAGAGAGCAGTGAATTCATTTCCTATAGTTGCTATAACAAATTATCACAAACTGGTGGTTTAAAACAACAGTGAATTATTTTCTCACAGTTCTAGAGACCAGAAGTCCCAATTGGAACTCAGTATCACAGCACAGAAATTAAGGTGTCAACAGGGCCAAACTCCTTCAGGAGGCCCTAGGGAACATTGGTTCCTTGCCTCTTCTGGCAAGCAGCTTCCGATGGCCACCAGTATACCTTGGGTTGTAACAGCATCAATATAGTCTTCAAGAATAGCATCTTCAGATCTCTCCCTGCTATATCTTACATTGCCTTCTCCTCTGTGTGTAAAATCTCCCTCTGCCTTCCTCTTATAAGCTTACAAATGATTACCTTTAGGGCCCACCCACATAATCTCCACATCTCAGGATCCTTATTAAATCATAATTGCAAAGATGCTTTATTTTTCTGCCATATAAAGTTATTCACAGGTTCAGGGATTAGGATGTGGATATTTTTTGAGGGGCCATTTTCAGCCTACCAAAGACAATATAAAAGTAGAATTATAGACCGATAGCACAAATAGAAATGGATGCATAGATCTTAAAATCTTAACAAACCAAATCCTAAATTTCATACAGCAAATACATGTGAGAAAGAAATGAACAAAAAATAGCCTATCATGACACAGGGAGGATTACAACATAAATGCAAGAATAGTTTAATATTAAATATATTAATATAATTCACATTAATAGATTAAAATAGAAAAAAAATTGATAACAGTAGATACAGAAAAAGCATTCAAAATAAAACCCAGCAAACAAGAAATAGAAAAGTAATGCTTAAGCCTGACAAAGGGTATTTATGAAAATTCTATAACCTATTTTATACTTAAGGATGAAAGGGGAAGAACATTTCATTTAAAGTCAGGAGTTAGCTAAGGATACCTGGTATCACCACTCCTATTTAATCCTGTCCTGGAGACGATGGCTTAGTAAATCTCACACATACATAAGACAAGAAAAAGGAAATAAAACTGTCTTTATCTGAACACTGTTTGATTGTGAACACCATTCAATTATAACAGAAAATCCAAGAAAACCTACAGACAAATATTAAAAGTAATAGGGAGCTCTATAAATTTCCTAGATAAAGATGAACAAACCAAAATAAACAGCATTTTTCTACACCACTAATAACCAAGTACAAATATTAATTAAAAAGTTTTAATACCTGTTACAAAGAAAAATAATACACAAGAGTCTAAAGGAAGACTTACATAAGTGGGTAGATATACACTGGTGGAATGAAAAGACAAAATACCACAAGATGTCAATCTGTCCAAATTAAATCTATAAATTTCAGTGCAATTTTAATCAAAATTTCTACCATGTTTTACATGAAATTTATCAAGCTAATTTTAAAATGAATATGGAAGAGATAAGAAAAATTTAGATAATTCTGACGAGAAATAATAATTTGAGGTGGACTTGGTCTACTTACTAAAAAGTGACCAAAATTAAGACAGTGTGGTATTAGTAGAGAGACAGAACAAGGAGCATAATGGACGCTCTAGAAACAGACGATCACATGTGTCAACGCCGACATAACAAATCAGTGGAGAATGAATGCACTATTGAAATAATATAGCTAGGACAACTGGTTGTCCAAATCGGGAGAAAAAATAGATTCACGCCTCATACCACATATAAAAATCCATTCCAAATGCATTAAACACTAAAACATGAAAGCCAAAACTTCAAACCTTTAGAACAAATGTAAAGAAAATTTTTATGAAGTCAGGAAAACAAAATATTTCTTAACTCAAATACAAAAGCACAAACTATTTTTAAAAATATAAATTCTGTATAAAAATGTTTAATCATTTTGCATAGTAAAATAATAAGGTAAAATAAAGTAAAAAGAAAAACTACAATCTGAGAGTTTTTATTGGAATGTATAGAGTTAACAAAGGATGTGCATTCAGTATATATGAAGAACTTCCATAGTTCAATAAGAAAAAGATAAACAGTAGAATAATAGGTCAAGGTATGAATAGACAATTCCACAGAGAAATCCAATTGGAAAATAAACAAATAAAAAGGTGCTTAACATCATCAGTCAAAAAATGCAAATTTAAATGAGTTATCACTCCCATCAGTTTAGCAACATTTAAAAGTCTGACAATATCAAACATTAGAGAGGAAACATAGGAACCAACACAAATATTCCTCTCAAGACTGTAAATTATTTTCAACCTGTTTCTAGTGAAACTGGAAATGGCTATCTGTACGCTATGACCCCAAAAACTTACTTCCACCCTAGAGAAATTCTGAAGCAGGTACAAGAAGGCATGAACAGGTATATTTACTGAGTACTATTCCTCTTGTAAAAGGATTTAGATAACCAAAATCAACATGAAAATGAATAAACTATAGTATATTCATGCAGAAGAATTATATTCAGCAGTGAAAATGAAAGAATTAGAGTTAGATTAATCTAAATTTTGAGATAACTCAAAATATAGTTAAACAAAAAAACAAGTTTCAGAAAAATATATGCAGTATGATCCATAATATAAACTTAAAACCTTGAAATATAATATTATATATGGTTTAGCAGTATATATGTATAAAGTTAAAATATACAAATAAAATATGTGTGGAATGATAAGTATTCAAGATAACTGCTAAAAAAAACTAATATGGCAACAGTTTAAGATTTGTATAACTTGTTGCTATTATCCTCTAAACATCTAGGCATGTTTGAAATATTTCAAAGTAAAAAGGAAAAGAAAAAAATGGGAGGAGATAAGAACTATAAGAATGTCAGACTAGTAACCAATCAAGGTTAATTGGACTAGTGAAACTACTTACTGATACTCATAATTACATTGAAAGTAAATGTATATTTAGCATAAATATATTAGTTAATTGAGAACTAATAACTGAATTTTGATAAAGTATAGATTTTAAAATACAGTATTGCTTACTTTCGGGGTTTTTTTTATGAAGGAGTAAGTATAAAAGAGTCAGGGAACCAATTAACTCTACATATTGCATTATATTGTTTTTATTTTCTTTTTCATCAAAGTATGTGGTATATCATAAACTCGCTTTCTAAATTAAATTTTATCAAAAAACTATGGAAGTGGCTGCCAAAGTAAATCCGTCATTGAGAAGAATTTAACTGTACATTGTTATCAGAATAGGTAATTGTTTCCTTCATAATAAATATCTGACTATTAAATCTTATTTTAATTCAGAATTGCAATTTAAGCTCAAATTTTTCTATGTAATTTTAAAAGAAAAGCAAGTCAAAACAGTAGGTCTATCTATCGAGCAAGATTAAGGAAAAGTGAATCATTTCTGCAGTTACTGTGTTTTCCCACTAGTCCGTGCTACAGCACTTTGTTCAATCTGCACTTACTGGCTTTGCATTTAGTACTACATTGTTAACCTACTTTTTCCCTGAAGATAAATTAAATTTCAGTTAAAAATACAGCAACTTTAATAAAATTAAAAAGTGAGTTGAAAGAGTACTATTATTCTACATTATAAAATGTGATGATATTATTTAGAATATTCTTCATCGTATGTTGACTAAATATTCAAGAGCAAATATAAACATACTGTCAATTGACAATCTTCTTTTTCAGCATTTAAAAGAACTTAAAGGTTATGATCTATAACTTATAAAACTACAATATAATTTCAATAAATATAGGGCAAAATTATGCTTTAAAAATGAGAGAAAAGCAAGGTTAACTTAATTCTTCTAAAAATAGAAAGCATATTCACCCGGAAGGTTTCATTTAAAATGGAGAGCAGGAAATGACAATTTCTGAAGACAACATCTTACAAAAAGAAGGGGGCCAGAAAATAATTATATGAAAGTTAACAGTTGGTAAAGAAAACGATGCTTTATCCAAATTGAAGAGAATTAGAAGTATAAAACTCTCTAGAATACTCTTGGGGAAGTGAAAGTTTCATTTACCTGTTTCTCAGATTCTCGCAGGTAATTCTTTAAAACTTTAAGGTTAAGGGACAAAACTATTTGGGATCCTCTATGGTTTCTTGCCAGTAAATTTCCAGAAGCCATGGACTATGATACGGGCTTCCTTTTGCAAACTGTGCTTCTTGCTCCTGCAACTGCTAAAAGGCAATAACATCACGAACCACATGCGCTAAGCTGACCTACTTTAAAGCAAGTCCAACTCGGCCCACCCAAGGGAGATTTACTATTCAATAAATAAACAATCACAATGCTGTCATGGCACAAAATTAAAATGACAGCCTTATATCTAAGCTTCATTAAATTTGTATTTTGATTCCTCTCTAACTTAACATGACCAAAATTGATTTCTACACCTTCACCCAAAATTGCTCCATCCACAGTCTTACTCATAGCAGTTAATGGCAACTCTCCATCTTCCCAGTTTGCCTTGGGGCCAATCATGGAATAATCATTTTCTCTCATATCCCACATACATTCCTCTAGAAAATCTTTTTGGTTCCACTTTTTAAAATATACCAACAGAGATGACATCACCTCTGCCACAACCACCCTAGTCTAAGTCACCATTATCACCTACCTAAAATATTGCAATTCCTCCTAACTGGTCTCCCAGGTTCCATCCTTTTCTCATTCTCTTCATTAATATATCACAACAACACAATCAAAATAAACTTTTAAAGATGTCTTAAAATTTTAAGTCACATCATTTCACTTTTTTGGTCAGAACCTTTTAATACTCCCTATTTTGCTCAGAATAAATGTCAAAGTCGTTACAATGATCCGAAAGTTACTCTTCAATCTCACTCTAACTCTCTCTCTCACTATTCTCACCCACTTTCTCTGTTCCCGCCACACTGCTTCCAACATGTCCAGCATGCTCCTAACACAGGACGTTTGTATCTGCTCTTTCCTCAGTCTGGACTGCTTTTACCCAAAATATCTGCAGTGCCAATGCGCTCATCTCTCTCAGATTGTTGCTCAAATGTCACTTCTCAAGGCCACTCAAACTAAAATAGCAACAACATCCAAAATTAAGTATCTCGATTTTCATTTTCTCCAGGACATTTACAACTTCTGATATTTATTTATGTCACTTGTCTGCATCTCCTAATTAGAATATATTCTCCAGGAAGGTAAAAGATGTTTGTCTATTTTACTTCAATGCTATATTCCAAGTGCCCAGAAAACACCAAAATGTGTCCAAGGAATGAGCGAATTAATAAATTAACAATTAGCAATAAGTATATTATAATGTATAATTCATTTATAAATCTGTTTGCTTAGCAACTTTCTATAATCCAAATACCATAAGCTTTCATGTAATTGTCTTTAAGAAAAAAAAACCTTTAAGAACTTTCCAAATTCAAGTATTATTATAAAATATACTTTTCTGGTAAAAATATTTGTTTAATAAAATTCAAAATACAGAAATAAAGTATTTTAAGATTATTTTTATGTGCACTAAAATTGCTTAACTATTTAATTGAAAGTAAAATATGTATAGCTTATCACAGGTTTCCAAACTTATTCAATAAAGGTCCTACTTTTGATGTAACTTAATGGATTTTAGAATCTCATTACAATCCCACATTTATTTATTTGTTTGTCTGTTTTGGAAGTGATGGATATGTTTGTCACCTTGATTGTGGTGATGTTGTTTTCACGGGTATATGCATATGTTCAAACCCAACACATTGTATACATTAAATGTGCAGTTTTTTGTATAAAAATTACCCCTCAATAAAACTGTTTTTAAGAGTTAAAAACAAAATTATGGAAACTGCCCACTGTGATGAGCTGAATAAATTGAGAGTGGCAAAATGATGTCCTATACCACTGCTTGCTTCTCAACTTGTAATGTGCGTTGAGTCATCAGAACATCTTGTTAAAACACAGATTCCAATTCCTAGTTCTGGAGGAAGAGAAATGAGGAATCTAAATATTTAGCAACCTCTCAGATGATGCTATTCCTGCTGGTCTGCACACCACACTTTGCATAGCAAAGCGCTAGAGTTGACTGGATTGTAAGTAAGACTCTGGACTTTAGCCCAAACCCTATTTCTACTAATAACACCACCACCACAACCACTATTACTAACATTGCTGCTGATACTGCTTCTAACAACAACAACAGATAGCATTTTTTGAGTTCTCCGTATGTTACAGGCACTCTTCTAATTCTTGTAGTATTTACTACCTCATTTAATCCACACTAATTCCTCTCAGTTTATAAAGGAAGAAATTGATCATAGAGAGATTAACTCACATAGACAAGGTCTTCAGCTGAGAAGTAATGCAGCCAGAATTCAAACCTCAGCCTTTTAAGACCAGGGGACATAAAATTTTTCACATGAAGTTCATCTTAACTGTCATGTAATAGGTGATTTTGGTACTCTTTGGCTCACATCTGATTTCAGCCATGGCTGTGGTGGACAGTGGTGGCAGGAAGAGAACCCAAATGAACTTCACACCCAGTGGGATGGATATAATTTTTTAATAGAAAATAACAAGTATTAGTAAGGATGCGAGATATTGTAACGCTTCTATATGGATGACAGAAATATAAAGTGGTGCAATCACTTTATATTTGCCAAACTGGAAAACAGTTTGGTAGTTCTTCAAAAACTTAAACATAGAATTACTGTATGACCCAGCAATTCTATTACCAGGTTATACCCAAGATAACTGAAAACATATGCTCAAAGAACAACTGGTAAATGTATGTTCCTAGCAGCATTATTCGTAATAGCCAAAAAGTATAAACAATCTAATGTCCCTCAACTGGTAAGCAAATAACATGTGATATATCCATACAACAGAATATTATTCAGCTATAAAAAGGAATAAAATTTTAATTATTGCTATAACAGATGAAACTTTAAAGCTAAGTAAAAGAAGCCAGACATAAAATGCCACATATTATATAAATACATTTATATAAGATGTCCAGAATATGTAAATCCATAGAAAAAGAAAGTAGATTACTTGTCACTTGGGTATATTTTTAAATGGTGAATTTAATGTGGTATGAATTATATATCAATTTTAAAAAAAATTAAAAACCTCTTCTACAGAAATCTCAGGCCTAGGTGGTTTTTGTCTTATTTTGAGTTTCTCCACAATCAGATCCTGAGCCCAAAGATTTGAATACAAAATAGTTGATTTGATATACGATCCCAAAAAATATGGTGAAAGAGCAAGGAAGTGAAATCTGGAAGAGAGAAAAGCCAATAAACAGTCTGCTAAAGAGTAGATTATTTCTGTGGACAAATAGAGCTTAGTCTTGATGGAATCCTCTCAAAGTCAACCCACTAAGGGGCAAGGAGATATCAGGCCATTCACACTTCTTTCTCTCCTTCAGGTTACACCTATTCCCTTGGCCATAAAAATGCCCTTAGGCAGAGAAATGCAGGAATCTATTGGCAAATTCAGGAGCCATTTGCACACGTCATCTGAGATGAGCTGCAGACATATGAATAGGATACCTATAGCAATTACTACATTTTACTAGAGAATTCTGCCAAACTTTTAATAGACCAAAATTCATATCCTATATAAATTGTTCCATAAAATTAAATTTTAAAAAGAATAAAAGCCATACAGCTTATTGTATGAGGCAAATGTAATTTTAACAAAAGACAAGAAAAGCATAGGCCAATTCTACTCACAAGTATGTAGAACCAAAACATAACCTAAAACTAAAATAACAAAATCCAAGACAACTAAATAATCAATAATCATATCATTGATTATGATATGATTGTGTCATATCATATCATAATCAATCACCATGTACCCCAGAATGTAAGGATGTTACAGCGTCAGAAGATCTATTATATATATGTAAAATCCTCAGCAAAGGTTATACTTAGTGGATAAGCTTCAGTCCATCTGACAAAATAAAACTGTACTTTTCTCAAATATTTCCTTAGGCATGTACTACTATGTTTGAAGAGAAAAGTAAACAGAAGAATCTGAGATATCGACAAAATCGGAAGACAAATAATCCAGAAATACAGATGCTGATCGTTTTACAGGAAATTATACAAATGAGACTTCAGTTGTTACATTGTTAGTGATCTTGATACCTGGTTAAATTATAAATAAACTATTTTGTGAGTTTTTTTAGGTCAATAATCTAGAATTAACAAGTTTTAGAGAATATTTCCACATCAGACATAAGCATCACCTCAATGAAACAGAAACTGCAGATGAACAAATTCACCTGCCGATCTCATTCTGCCACGTAATCATGATTCTCTTAACTTAGTTTCTAAATACAATTGTAAAGTATTTATTATAGATAACTGGCAAATAACTTGAGAAGACAGAAATATGTGACTATTTTCTGTTATATACACAGGAAATATACCAGACACTTGGAGATTAGATACTGATGTAAGTGGAGCTGTGTCAACAGCTAACAATATTTGCTTATTCAATGTGCAGTTTTCTTTTGTGTTCTGGAACATTGGGGATGCTACAGTTACATACCCATGACTAAACAAGGTACTGTCTGAACAAACTTTGAGAACAGGCATACCAAGAACCTAATTCTCATTGCAATGATACTGAAAAATACTGTTTCAGGGTAAGAACAGTTGAGACTGTCATTTTTAAGTGGTATTGTTCTCTATAAAAATATCTTAATTGCTAATAAAGTAGCTCGTGCCTCATAAAGCCTGTTCATGATATGCTATCCAACAATAAACTAATGTTATTTAATAACATGCAATGTGTTAAAATCCATACAGAGTTAAGAAGGGAGTTATGAGAATATGCATGAAAATACTCTCAGATATATATTCCTTCTGGGAAAGTGACTCCAAATTGTGAAAGAATGCAATGTTCCAGAAAGACCCTGAGAGACTCTACACTTGAGAAATTATTGTCAAACAACTGTATGAAGCCATTTCTCTTGCAGTGTCATATATTTGCAAAACATTTAAATTCTAAAGAAAGCTATTAATGTTATAAAAAGAAAACTGAGGGTATTAGCAACTTACAACCAATAATCAAGACTGGCTTTGGAAAACTTTTACAAATTAATATTCCTCATTACTAAAGCTAGAAAATCTTACATGACAAAAAAAAAAAAGAGTATTATTCTGTTCCATAAGAGAATCACTAAAAAGATGTTAGCTGGTACGTCCACCAGTGCAATTTTATTAAACCTTAATAGATACCACTATACTCTGTAGAGTCCATAAAGTCGCAGGAGGCATTGTCAGCAGATTGTGACAAAAATGGTGGTAGATAGAGGATAGTACTTAAAGACTGAAAAATCCATGGATGTTTTCAATTATTCCCAGTTATACTGAAAACAGCATAACTGATTAAATTATGGCACACATTTGCCCAAGAATTAACCAGTGAAGAGACTTCAAACTGTGAATCCCCATATTCAGGTTGTTTTAGGCTTAGTTGGCAATGTATTTAAAGATCTTAATGAATGGAGTTGATTCAGTGAATAATCACACAAAAAAATAGCCTTCTAGATAATATCTGTATTTTAAACTCTACACTGAGAACACTTGTATTAAAAAACTGTTACCAAAAAGTTGAGTCTTTATTTGAGTATCAGATGCTATCATTAGAATGGAATTATTACTATAATATTAACATAGAAGATTAAATTTTTTCAAGTAATGTGTGAGTAAATGTGGCCCACTCTTACATAGCTCTTGTCACATTAAGAAATCACATTTAAATTATCAAAGGATGTGTATTAACATGTTTATTTCAATTTTAAAGTAAAGTGAGACATTCAGAATTTTCATTTAGCTAATTGGTTTGATGACAAGAACTACCTTTGCCTATTAGCTCATTTGTTCCATATTTTCTATAAGATGAAAAAGCTAAATATGCAGTTTTAAGATATTTATAAAAATAATTTAAAGCATGTGAAAAGGCAAAATAATTTTATCAATATAAATTGTAATTAGAAGTACTAAAATTAACATTTTCAAAATTCTTTTTAATTTATTGGTTTAAACAAAGTGACTTTAAGTAAAAAAATTAATAAAAATAAACAGTCATTTGATAAGTTTGGTAAAGCCTTTTTGGTGTAACTCCCAGAAACTGACAGACTGAATCATTAACTGAATAACAAACTATTTTGCAAGCCTGCTGTTTTCAATTCTTTGCTTTGAACAAATTGAAGGGAAATCTCAATGAAAAGTGAGCTAATATACAACTTAAAATAATTTTTGATGATAGATTTCTATATTGTCACATAACTTGGACAGATATAAGAAAATTGAGTGAATCGTGATAATAAAATCTCTATTCACATCTAGTCATTATCATGAACAAATTTCCTCAGTACTTGCATCTATAAAAACAAAGAAAATAGAAACAGAATTCATGCTGAATTCTCAGTCTACAAATAAGTAATATTCACATATGGATTTATGAATAAAATTTAAATGAAAACCAGTCTCATCCATCTCACTATGTGAATTTCTAGCAAAATCATATTTTTTATATTTAATAATTTTAATTAAAATTTGTATTTATGTTATTTTAACCAACTGAGAATTAATAATGACCTAAATGAGTGGTCAGCTGATATATAATTTAAATAATTTCTGAGAATAGTTTACTATTACTTAATAATTATCATAATTAAACTCAATCCATTAGAAAATTTTCAAAACTTTAAGCCTTATAGTCATTGAAAATTTTTAAATATTTAATAATATACATATTTTATGAAAACAGTGTAATAAAGTGATTTTTTTTAAGATTTCTAGTGAAAAATGTATCACATGAAGATAAACTACCATGGGGGAAAGTTAAAAATTTTCTTATCAAGGAAAAACAAGAAAAGAAAATTCCCAACAGCTAGAAATGAGTTCATTTTTTGATTTTTAAGGATAATGGAAGTTATCAAACTAATACACTATTTAGATTCCACTGTATGAACTTCTAAAGGAGCTATAACAGCTTTACTATAAAATATCAGTATTAATAATATGCTAGACATTATATCATTTGTAACCATTTAAACACATGATGAAAATGTTAGGTGTCATCTTAAAACTGTGATGAGGTAAAAAGTTTTTAAAAGTTATATTAGGAGACTGAAATAAACACATTTCAAGATCAATGTTTAAACTGTCATCTCTGCTACTACTTATAACATTAAGCCTCCTTCACTCCTGATCCCCAGACTAAGAATATTCCCCAATCCATAGTGATCTCATATTGAGCTAAAGTGCACATTTTCTGAGTAGAGTCATGGAGACAGACTGTATATCACATCATGCTCTACAATAAGCCCTATAAACCAGGCCTTGCCTTTTGAGGAATTTCTTCCCTTCCCACCAACTGACTGCCAAGCAGCCAGAAGGCATCTAGATTAAATCAGCATGGCTTATGCAGTAATGTCCACTAATATTTTATTTAATCACCACTTACAAATTTTTCTTTGTGAGACTATACATTTTGAGTTCCAACTTGGCATGTAAAGAATAAACATCCTTCCCCTCCTTTCCCTTCACAGCCCCATAATCTTAGTGGTAGTGAATATTATGTCAAAAGACAAAAAGCTACATATCCTGAACACTAACAAAATGTTAACTTTCCATGTTGACATAGCACACTGGCTATCTAACTGAATCATTTCCCATCCATTATGAAATAAGATAAAAAGAGCACATAAGCTCGTTGGTCCAGTAACAAGGTTCATATTTATGAATCATTTGTTGCTTAAATCATTTAAGCCACAGGCCACCTATACATAATTTTATTCTTCACACATATTCTATCTTTAGAAATCTAGGATTCCTGGCATAGGGATTTCTGAGGTTGTTAACACTGAGAGAAAGGCAAAGCTTAAAGTTTAAAAATGAATTATCTTAAAATCAGAGAAATTAATGGTGTCTAATCCTAAGCACACATTAGAGTCCTCTGAGTAACTATATAAAAATAAACATTCTTGGACATCACCCTCAGATATTCTGATTCAGTCAGTCTAGTGTGAATAAAAAATGTGTAATTTTTTTAAAAGCTCCCCAGATAATTCTGATAAACCCAATCAAAGGACAAGCATTAGGGAATTCCTCAGATAAATCATCCCAGATCTGATACTTATGCATTGGGGATTTGGGGCAAATTATTTAGGGCTCTTATCTATATTAAAAATGCAGATAATTGAGCTGTTGATGATGAAAGATTATGTTTTAACCAGCAGTGCAATCCCTGAGCACAGTGAAAGTAGATAGCAAATTCTAAATGAGTGTTGTTAAAATAAGTGGAAAGATATTCCATGTTCATCGATTGAAATAAATAATGCTGTTAAAATGTCCACACTATCTAAAGCTATCGACAGATTCAATGTAATCCCTATCAAAATTCCAATGGCATTTTTCACAGAAACAGAATAACCAAAGCAATCTTGAGAAAGAACAAACCTAGAGGCATCATGCTCCCTGATTTCAAACTGTATTATAAAGATATAGCAATAAAAACAGTATGATCTTGGCATAAAAACAGACAAATCAATAAATGGAAAAGAATAGAGAGCTCAGAAATAAACCCACACATATATAGTCATTTAATTTATGACAAAAGACCAAGAATATATAATGTGGAAAAGACAGTCTCTTCAATAAATGGTGTTAGGAAAACTGGACAGCAACATGCACAAGAATGAAAGTTGACCACTGTATTACACCATACCAAAAAAAAAAAAAATTAACTCAAAATAGATTAAAGACTTGAATGTAAGACCTGAAAGCATAAAACTAGAAGAAAACATAGCCAGTAAGGTACCTGACATTGAACTTTGCAAAGATTTTTGGATTTGATACTAAAAGCAAAATTAACAAAAGCAAAAATAAACAAGCGAGATTACATCAAACTAAATAACTTCTGCACAGTGAAAGGAAAACATCAACAAAATGAAAGAGCAACCTACCGAACAAAAAAAAATTTGTAAATCATATATTTGATAATGAGTGAAAACCCAAAATGTATAAAGAATTCATATAATTCAGCAAAAAAAAAAGAGAAAGAACAATCTGATTTAAAAAAAGGAAGAGGATCTGAATAGACACTTCTTCAAAGAAGACATACAAAGAAGACATAAAGATGGCCAACAGGTCCATAAAAAGGTGCTCAACATCATTAACCATCAAAGAAATGAAAATCAAAACTAAAATGAGATATCACTTCACACCTGCTAGAATAGCTATTATCAAAAAGATAATAAATAACAAATGTTGGCAAGGATGTGGAGAAAAGGGAACCCTTGTACACTGTTGGTGGGAATATAAATTGGTGCAGCCACTATAGAAAATAGTATAAAATTAAAAATAGAATTAACATATGATCCAGAAATTCCATTTCTGGGTATTACCTGAAGAAAACAAAACACTAACTTGAAAAGA
>NW_011889003.1:1686282-1693402 GCF_000151845.1 Pteropus vampyrus | reverse complement strand
CAGAAATAAACCCACACATATATAGTCATTTAATTTATGACAAAAGACCAAGAATATATAATGTGGAAAAGACAGTCTCTTCAATAAATGGTGTTAGGAAAACTGGACAGCAACATGCACAAGAATGAAAGTTGACCACTGTATTACACCATACCAAAAAAAAAAAAAATTAACTCAAAATAGATTAAAGACTTGAATGTAAGACCTGAAAGCATAAAACTAGAAGAAAACATAGCCAGTAAGGTACCTGACATTGAACTTTGCAAAGATTTTTGGATTTGATACTAAAAGCAAAATTAACAAAAGCAAAAATAAACAAGCGAGATTACATCAAACTAAATAACTTCTGCACAGTGAAAGGAAAACATCAACAAAATGAAAGAGCAACCTACCGAACAAAAAAAAATTTGTAAATCATATATTTGATAATGAGTGAAAACCCAAAATGTATAAAGAATTCATATA
This sequence comes from Pteropus vampyrus, assembly GCF_000151845.1. Classification (NCBI taxonomy): domain Eukaryota; kingdom Metazoa; phylum Chordata; class Mammalia; order Chiroptera; family Pteropodidae; genus Pteropus; species Pteropus vampyrus. The sequence continues at coordinate 1,692,937 of NW_011889003.1, read as the reverse complement.
ATTCAGCAAAAAAAAAAGAGAAAGAACAATCTGATTTAAAAAAAGGAAGAGGATCTGAATAGACACTTCTTCAAAGAAGACATACAAAGAAGACATAAAGATGGCCAACAGGTCCATAAAAAGGTGCTCAACATCATTAACCATCAAAGAAATGAAAATCAAAACTAAAATGAGATATCACTTCACACTTGCTAGAATAGCTATTACCAAAAAGATAATAAATAACAAATGTTGGCAAGGATGTGGAGAAAAGGGAACCCTTGTACACTGTTGGTGGGAATATAAATTGGTGCAGCCACTATAGAAAATAGTATAAAATTAAAAATAGAATTAACATATGATCCAGAAATTCCATTTCTGGGTATTACCTGAAGAAAACAAAACACTAACTTGAAAAGATACGTGCTGCACTTCCATGGTCACTGTAGCATTATTTACAATAGCCAAGATAAGAAAACAACCTAAGTGTCCATCGATGAATAGATAAAAAAGATATGGTATACAGACAATGAAATATTACAGTCATTAAAAAGAATGAAATCTTGCCATTTGAGATAAGACAAATGGAACTTGAGGGCATCATGCTAAGTGAAATAAGTCGGACAGAAAGATAAATATGGAACAATCTCACTTATATGTGAAATCTAAAAGGAAAAAAAAAAAGATTCAGAGAATAGATTCATGGTTGCCGGAGAAACGGGATAAGGGGAACAGGTAAAGGGGGACAAAGGTACAAACATCCAGTTATAAAATAAATAAGTCACAGGGATGTAATGTACACCATGGCAACTATAGTTAATAATATTGTATTGTATATTTGAAAGTTCCTAAGAGTAACTCTTGAAGGTTCTCATTACAAGAGAAGAAATTATGTAACTATGTATGGTAGTGAATAATAACTAGATTTACTGTTATGATAATTTTGCAATATATACAAATACCAAATCATAATGTTGTATACCTGAAACTAATATAATGTTGTATGTCAATTATATCTCAATAAAAAAATTAAAAATAAATATGTTGTTGAAATACTGTATTTGTAGGTATCCTCAAATACAAGTAAATTCAATATATTTGATGCTTTCTAATAAGGCATGTATGCATATTATTTGGGAATTTAAAATTCATGGACTATATTTTAAATACATAGCATTAAGTTCTCAATGACAAAAAATTTCTCTGATGCTATCACCTGCCAATGTTTATCAACTGCCACATGAGTGCGGCAAAACAAAGCCTAACGACTGGAATAGAATTGATTACAGTAGCTACAATATTTAGGAACCCTAAGAATGAAAATACACCTTTCATTTTTAATGAGGACTACTAGAAAATGATTCAATATATGCAATTCTGCTTTGAAGGTAGTTTTTCAAGAATTTATCTTTTTTAACATTTTCAGAGGTACATGTGATATGCAACTTGAAAAGATATATTTTGATGTTATTATTATTTTTTATGTAATATAGAATATTCTTTAATTTTTTTATTTTTCTTAACAATTCTAAATCACCTATACTAAGCAAGTATTTGTTAACATGAAAAATACATGAAAATTCATACTATAGCCACTCGAAATGAATTTTGAGAGTAATATTTAATGCAGAGATAATCTGAAAAATTTATGGGTAAACCAAGAAATAGCTTCCTCACATCACTTTTCATACTTAACCCCTCTCACTCCTTAGAAAGGTCTCAAGCCTAAATGGAGCCATGCTTTCACCCCCAAAGTTGTCTATATATCTGGCATGATGAGGTAGTGATATGTTTATTCTGTTTTTTAATTGTGTAAGATAACTTGAATCATGGTCAAGTCAAAATAAAGATGGCAAAGTTAAACCTCTTTCCCTTACATAGCCTATTCAGCATAATCATTTATAAACATAAGTATATACAAAGGAAAATAAGAAATTGAGAAATTAAAATAAAATATTTTTCATATGAGTAAACAAAATTATTTCTCTCAGCTTATTCCCTTCTATTAATTTTAAAACAGTGTTGGGGAAAATGGCAATATCTTTTATTAATACAGGAGGACCAACAATCATACACAATCACTACATAAAAAGAGAAAAAAGAAGAAGAAATCTTGCCCCTTCATCATTCATTCAGTCTATAGGCACTAACTAAGCACCCAGTATATGAAAGCATAGAGTAATAGCCTTTGTCTATTCTGGTTAGTCATTTATATATTCTGATTGGTTCATCTCCAGGACCTGCTGATTGCTAAATAATTAGAGTATCAACTGTGTAAGTATCTCCCACCCCTTAGTAATTGAGTTAAATGCTTATATAGAACAACATACATAAGATAATGAGATAAGGATTAATAAAGCCTATTGGAGTTTATGAAGAAAGAAATATCTAGGCTGAACTTGTAAATGTGTAAAAAAGCACAGAAGCATTGAAGGGGAATGTGTCACTCTAAAAGAGAAGAATTAAATTACCAAAATCATATTGAAAGTGGAGACATTAACACTGACTCTACAAAAATAAAAAGGATTATGAGAGTACTGTCGACAATTGTATGCCAACAAAATGGAAACCCAGATTAAATTGGACAAATTCCTAGAAACATGCCTACCAATACGAAGAAACCATAAAGAAATAGAAAATCTGAATAGCCTTATAACTACTAAAAGGATTGAATCAATAACCAAAAATATCACAAATAAAAGGCCTGGAGCAGTTGGCTTCACTGTTGAATTCTATCAAATATTTAAAAAACTATTACCAATTCCTTTCAAACTTTTACAGAAAATTAAAGAGGAGAGAATGCTTTCTAACTCATTCTATGAGGCCAGCATTAACCTGATGCCAAAGCCAGACAAAGACAATACAAGAAAAGAAAACTACAGACCAATATCTCTCATGAACACTGAAGAAAAATCCTCAACAAAAAAATGAATTTGGCAGCATATTAAAAGGACTTTACAGTGGGGTTTATTCCTAGAATGCAAGGATGGTTCAATATGGATATGAAAATCAATCAATGTAATAAACCATATCAGCAGAATGAAGGGAAAAAAAAATCACATGATCATTTCAATTGATGCCAAAAAAAAGTATTTGACAAAATTCAACACTTTTTCTTGATTAAAAAAACACTCAACAAACAAGAAATAGAAGAAAATTATCTCAACATAACAAAACCATATGTGAAAAACCCAGTGAAAGACTGAAAGTTTCTCCTCAAAGCTTTACCAGGAACAAGGTAAGCTAGTCCAATATCTAGACTGGATTTGTAAATGTGTAAAAAGGCACAGAGGCCTTTTATTCAACAGATAACCAGAAGTTCTATCCAGAGCAATTAGGCAAAAAAGAGAGAAAAAAGCATCCAAATTAGTGAGAAAAAGGTAAAATTATCTCTGTTCACATATGATGTGATCTTTCATGTAGCAAACCCTAAAGGTTTCATACAAGAAAAAACTGTTTTAACTAATACATGAATTCAGCAAAGTGGCAGGATACCAAGTCAACACTTAAAAATCAGGTGCATTTCTATTCACTAACAATGAACAATTTGAAAAGAAAATTACAAAATGAATTCCATTTACACTAGCATCAAAAAGAATATAATATTTAAGAATTAATGTAACCAATGAGGTGAAAGGTTTGTATAATAAAAACTACAAAACACTGCCAAAGGAAATTAAAGATATAAATAAATGGAAACACATCCCATGTTCGTGAACTAGAAGACTTAATATTATTAAGATGTCAAACTTTTCCCATAAATTTAAGAGGAAAAAATACTTCCAAATTTATTTTTCAAAGCCAGACAAAGACACTACAAGAGAAGAAAACAATAGAAATATCCCAATACTACCCAAAGAGAGCTACAGATTAAATGCAATCCCTAACAAAAATCCTAATAACATTTTTCACAGAATTACAGAAGCCCATCCTAAAATTCATATAGTATCCTCAAGGGACTCTGAACAGCCAAGACCACCTTGGGGAATATAAAACTGGAGGACTAACACTTCCTGATTTCAAAACGTACTAAAAAGCTACAGGAGTCAAACAAGGTAGCACTGGCAAAAAGACAGTGTTATTCACAATAGCTACAACATGGACACACCCCAAAGGTCTATCAATGGATGAATGGATAAGCAAAATGAGGTGTATACATAGAAAGAAATATTACGCAACCTAGAAAAGGATGGAAATTCTGACATATGCTACAACATAGATAAATCTTGATGACATTATGCTAAGTGAAAAAAGCCAGTCACAAAAAGATAAATACTATATGATTCTACTTATATGAAGTACTTAAAATAGTTAAATTATTGAGAAAGAAAATAGAATTGTGGTTGCCAGGGGCTAAGAATAAGGAATTACTGTTTAATAGATACGGAGTTCCAGTTTTACAAGACAAAAATGTGATGGAGATGAACGATGGTGATGGCTGCAAAACATTATTAATACATTTAATACAACTGAACTATACATTTAAAAATGCTTAAGAGTGTAAATTTTATGCTTGTGTACTTTACCACAATAAAAAAAATATATTTTAAGAGGAATAGAACAAAAAAAGATCCCTATGATAAATGTTCTTATATGCTATGGTAACCAAATCCCAGTAGTAATTATTAGCTTTCTCTTTACTCTGTCTTCTCCCCAAACAAAAATATTTAATCATGTCAGTGTTTCTTAGATTTTCATGGACTCCATCTGGATCTTGTACGGGCGGGCTACTTTCAGTGCATTCCTAGTGAACATTATCTAACTTTTAATTGGCCATTTCCCTGCCTTTTCAGCATCACAACAAATTTTAATACTATACTATAAAGTTGAAACTAGCCTCATTTGGTCTGTCTTCAACTAAATAAGCATACCCTCAATCCCAAAAAGCACAGTGTGCTGGCATTTTTTAAAGGCACACAAACAACTCAGCAAATTCTCTTATGCTAAATGCCTAAAAATAAGTTCCAAACAAAAGTTAAGCCAGCTACCAATACACATTCCACATACCAGACATAAGTCCCTGAAGAATCACTACCTATTAGCTGAAAGTCCAAGTCAGTTACTCTATCAATGGCTAGAGCCAATGCAGAGCTATTCTCAGAGATCCAATTTGGTCAGCTACCAGGTTGATTACACTCTGGTGGGCCTTCAGATGGTTTAGATACAGAGAGTCTGTTGCAATGAAACACTGGAGGGCTCCATAGAGTATACCTTTCTCATCTATGGCCATTTTAATCTACTTCTACCATCCAATATAATAAGAACACCCCTCAAAAGTGTTTAGGGAACAAACTCTAAGATATGATTATGGCACCTAAAGACCTCGTCTGTACCAGTAAGCACTCTGTTAGACTTAAACAAAATGCTATTATTTTCTACCTGGAAACAATTAGTCCCTGAAACACAAATAAAGAAATCTCTTGGAATGCACACTGAGAAATGAGGAATACATAATAAAGACATGATTGTCACAATATCTAACTAAGCTGTTCACTTTTAATTTCTAATTTCTCATAATACTAAATGGACCAAAAATTGGAAAACTGATGTTAATAGAGGAAGATTCACCTGGACTGATGCAGACAATTTTACCTGAGCTCATTTGATATGCAAGACAATGTTTTAAATTTTAAATAATATTGAAGCTTAAATCAAAATGACTGAAATTTAACATCTTTCCACTTCCATACCACCAAACCAGTATTACAAGAAATGTTTAAGGGATTTATTTAAGAAGAAAAAGAAAAAATTAAAAATATGAATAATAAATGGCAATAACTACACATCTATCAACAATTACTTTAAATATAAATGGATTAAATGCTCCAATCAAAAGATAGGGTGGCTGAATGGATAGGAAAATAAGACCCTTACATAAACTACCTACAAGAGATTCACTTCAGATCTAAAGACACACAGAAAGTAAAGAAATAGAAAAAGATATTTTATGAACATGGAAATAGAAAGAAAAAAAAAACCTGGGGTAGCAATACTTATACAAAATAGACTTTAACACAAAGGCTATAACAAGAAACAAAGGAAAACCCAGTAATTCCATTTCTGGGTATTTATTCAAAGAATCCCAAAATACTACTTTGAAGGGGCACGTGCATCCATATGTTCACTGCAGCATTATTTACAAGAGCCAAGATATGGAGGCAACCTAGGTATCTATCAATAAATGAATGGATAAAAAGAGGTGGTACATATATACAATGGAATATTACTCTGTCATAAAAAAGAATGAAATCTTTTTATCTGCAATAATATGGATGGACCTAAAGGGTATTGTCCTGAGTAGAAGAAGTCAGACAGAGAGGGGCAAACACCATATGATTTCACTTATATGAGGAACATAAAGAAATAAATGAACAAACAAAACATAAACAAACTCAAATTACAGAGAACATTCTGATGGTTGCCAGATAGAAAGGGGGTTGGAGAGATGGGTGAAAAAGGGATAAGATGTACAAATTGGTAGTTATAAAATATTTATGAGGATATAAAGTATAGCCTAAGGAATACAGTCAATAATATTATAATAACAATGTATGGTATTGGGTGGGTTAGATTTATCAGAGTAATCACTTCATAAGTTATAGAAATGTCTAATCACTATGTTGTACACCTGAAACTAATATAGTATTGTATTTCAATTGTAATTGAAAAATAAAAA
>NW_011889003.1:1677816-1686012 GCF_000151845.1 Pteropus vampyrus | reverse complement strand
TAAACAAGATACATGTGTGCTTTAGAGAAAACTAAAAAAGTGATAAGCTAGAGAGTGAGAAGTCGTGTTGAATGGGAGTAACAGAGGGTAGTCAGAGAAGGCCTCTCTGTAGTGAGGACAGGAAAACAGAGGAACAAAGAACAGGGAGGACAAATAGAAATGAATATCGAAGATGGTGGTAGACTTAAACATGTCAATAATTACATTAAATGTTAATATACTAATTAAAACCAGAGATTGCCAGAAGGATATAAAAAGCAAAACCCAACTTGAAGTTATTTATTAAAAATTCATTATTAACATAGGACCTATGAGGTACTTGTTTATTTGTTTTATCAATTACTGAAGGAGGGGTTTTAAAGTCTCCTAATATTCATTGTGGATTTGTCTACTTTTCTCCTTAAAATTTTCAATAAAGACAAAAACAGGTTGAAAGAAAAAGGATGGCAAAAGATTTATCATAAAAACGCTAAATATCAGAAAGCTGTTGTGGCTATAGTAATCTCAGACAAAGCAGATATCAAATTTAAGAATGTTACTAAACATAAAGAAAAGCATTTCATAATAATAAAAAGGTCGAATCGTCAAGAAAACATAGCAATGCTGAATGTGAGTGACCTAATAATAAAGCTCTCAAACAGATGAAGCCAAACTGAAATTATTACAGAGAAATGTAAGTAAATCCACAATTAGGAGATTTGAACACCTCTCTCAGCAACTTATAAAACAAGCTGACAGAAAAAATTAGTAAAGATTTAGAAGTCTTGAACTACGCCATTAACCAACTTTATCTAATTGATATGTATGAAACAATACATTTGACAACATCAGAAATCATTCCTGTCCATTGCACATGGAATATTCACCAAGAAAGACCACATTTTGTCTCAAAAAATTTCAAAAGATCAGTCTCACATGGTATGTTCTCTGACTGCAATGACATTAAATTAGACATCAATAGGATATCTAAAACAATGCCCAAACATTTGAAGTTAAAGTAACACATTTTAAAATAACCTATAGATCAAATTAAAAAATCAACAAGGGAAACTTTCAAAACAGTTAAAGCTTATGACAAAATGTAAGCACACATATCAAAATTTATGTGCTAAAGCAGTTCTTAATGGGAAATTTATAGTTTCAAATGCCTGTGTTAGAACAGTATAAAATCAATAAGGTATGCTTCCACTTTAAGATGTCAAAAAAGGAAACCCAAAGTAAGTAGGAAGAAAATAATGAAGTATAGAAAACAACTGTATAAAGAGTAAAGCAAATTTTAAAAAATAATTAAACCAAAATTGATTCACCCCTACAAAGACTGATTTGTGGAGACAGGAAGAAACAGAGACAGACAAAACACAAATTATTTCAACATTAATGATTAATAAGTGGGTATGATAAACAGCTTAAGGGAAATAAATTCAACAACTTAGATAAACTGTACAAATTCTCTCAAAAACAAAACTTACAAAAACACACAAGTAATAATTCGAATGGTTTTATATATCTTTTTGAAAAAATGAATACAAAATTTTAGAACTTCCCACAGAGAACTCTAGACTTAGTTGATTTCATTGGTGAATTCTATCATATACATAAGGGAAAATAATACAAATTCTTTCAGAAATATAAAGAAAGAATAAAACCATTCATTTTATGAGGTCAGCATAACCTTAAAACCAAACCAGAAAAGAACATAGAAGAACAGAAAATAACAGACAAATATCCTTCGTGAACATAGATGGAAAAATCCTTAAAGTACTAGCAAATCAAGTTCAGAAATATATACATGTATTTTTAGAGTATTATATCATAACCAAGTGTATTTTATCTTAAAGATGCAAAGCTGCTTAGGAAAATCAAAGATTTTTATTTACCACACAATAAATTAAAAGAGAAAAATCATGTGATGATATCAATAGATGAAAAAAAAAACCTAAATAAAGGCAACATTAATAAGAAAAATATTTTGTGATTTCATTGTCCTCCTTGGTCTCTATATGAATTTTACATCAAGTTAAAAAAATCATCTGCCTTTTTATCTCCATATGCGATCCCTATTTTAACCACTTCCTCCATTAAGTGGCCGAATTACTGTAACTAACATGTCTCAGTGACTATCCTTAGAATTGTAGCTGACCAAAAAGCAGCAAAGGACAAAAAAGAGTTAGATGATTTATAACTCTTAAAGATCATGAAGTAGAAAATTAGTATATCAAAAAACCTCTAAACAAAATTGGGATAAATCTGCAACAGAGTGGGAAAACATGTTTGCATGGGGGCAGTGGGAAAAACTTGACAGCAATTACACAACTAAAGTCTTTTAAAATACAACAAAAAGACAAGTTAATAGATTATTTTAATTATATAAGTGAATATATTTTTGTTTCAGATTATTCTGAAGGTTGTCACTAATGCAACTAAACAAGAGAAATAAATGAGAAAGGAGGAAGTAAATTATTGTGTTCAGGCCATACATACTGTTTCATACTGCTAAAACACAAAAGAAACAACTGAAAAACTCCAATAAACAATGTAATTTAGAAAAGTGGTTATGTACAATATTCACGTACAAAAATTAATATATTCCTATATAAAAGTTGAAAAGTAATAGAATATTTCATTTATAATTTTAAAGTAAATGGTTGAGAAATATGCAAAATTAATATAAATAATGCTACTGGGAAATATAAAGGAAGATGAATTAATCAAAAACCATAGTCTAATTTTGAATATGAAAATATAATATAAAAATGACAAGTATTCTTAAATTTACCCATAATTAAATGTGATCCTAGTAAAAAAAAATGCCTATATGATTTATTTGGGAATAAACAAATTGATTCTAACATATAGATGGAAAATAAACAAGCAAATATCGCAAAGAGATTGTCTTTGCAACTTTGAGTAGGCAAAGATACCTCAGGCTGCAGAAAGCATTAACTATAAAAGTTAACAAATTGGACTTCATCAAAATTAAAATTCTCTCTTGTCCAAATACACCATTAAGAAATGAAAAGGCAAGCAACAGACTGAGAGAAAATATTCTTAATACATATATCTGATACTTTTCATCAGAATATGTATAAGGAGAACTGCAAATCGATAATAAAAACAAAAATGAAATTATAAAATCAGCAAACATTTAAGGAGACATTTCACAAGAGAAGTAATATAAATGGGCAAGAGACAATAATAATGCCAAGCATCACTAGTCATTAGGGAAATGAAAATAAAAACCAAACCACTTCACACTCACCAGAATAAGTTACATGAACAAACCTACAACATCAAAGGTTAGTGAGGCTGTGGAACAACCAGAACTTTCATATATCACTGATGGAAATGTAAACTGCACATTAACTTTAGAAAATATTTTATAATAAAAGTTAAACATATACCTAACTTATTGTCTCAGCAATTCTACTCCTATGTATTTAAGAGAAATAAAAATATATTCTTACAAAAAGACCTGTAACCCAAATGTTTATAGCAGTTTTATTTATTATAGCCAACTTTATTTCATATTGTTACCCATTTATTATAATGCTATTTATTGAGTGATCCACTTTTTATCCACTAATGTGCACAGCTATTTTTCTTCACATATGAAATTTTCATAAGCATTATAGTCCATTTCTGGTCTCTTTAATCTGTGTGCTGATTTTTCTATTTTTGAGCCACTAGCAAGTACTACATAGTTTAATGGCTATAACTTTTATGTTACTAGTACCTTGTAGCACTAGTCAGTGGCATATTAGAGAGTGGTGGTAAGAGAGGGCCACCCTGCCTACAGGGAATATGGCAGGGGCATATTGTCTGTAAAGAACACTAAAAAGACAACAACAACAACAACAACCACCTAAATGCTGGCTTGCTTATTGTTATCTCCATGTGCAAGCAATTCTAAACCATTTGGTGATAAAGTCCTCCTCCCCATGGGACGGATTACATCAAATCCCTACCCCTTCCTCCATTGTTATACCACTGGAGCTCGATTCCTTACATTGTTCTTCTTTTCTTTTCAAATATTTCTCAGCTATTCTTTATTTCCTTTAAAAAAAATTTGAAGTGTAACCTACAATAAAATGAACAATATTTCAGTTTGATTAGTTTTGAAAAATACATATACTTCCATGTAATCATTACTCTCAAGTTATGTATTATTCTCATCATCCTAGAAGTTCATTCATGCTCTTTCCCTATCAATTCTTCACCCCCATCTCCCCAGAGGCGTGAAATCACCCTTCTGACTTCTATATCATAGATAGTTTTGCCTGTTCTTGAACTTCCTATAAATAGAATAATACAGTATGTTTCATAAATTCTGAATAAGTCAGAATTCTAAATATGTAAAATATTGAATATCGCCTCCACCCCACCCCACCCTACCCTAAAAAAAGCCACAACAAAATGTCAGAGATTTTGTTTTTGGAATCTTGGAGTAAAGATTTTACTACATGTAATATAAAACCTACATGCTATAAAGACTGATAAATTTGACTACAAGGCAGTTAAACATTTCTATATATTAATAAACAAAATAAAAAATACTGGGATATTTGTAGTATGTGTCATAAAAAAATTATATCCTTTAACATATTAAGGACTTATATTAAATCAAAAAAAAAAAAACCTCTAAGACAAATGAGCAAAGAATAGTATATAATACAGAAAATTCAAGTCCTTACTATCATGATAAGGAAAAATATGAAATTAGAACTAAAGTATCCCTTTACTAAAAGAATAAGTAATAGCTGATTAAAGGAAATTTATGAACCAGTCACTTGTAGTGAACACCTTATTAGTTACAAAGACCCATTATGTGAACTCATTAGACTAAAATCAAATGTATCAATTCAAATAGGATTTTTATACCCTAGTTCCATCATGGGTTTCATTCTACTTGACACTTACTTAGCAAAGAAGAAAACAGCTTTCAGATGTACTACAGAATCTGTCTTTATCTTTAAAAACAGAAACCCCATCTCTCCATTTGTATATACATTTGAAACAACATTTGAAAATAAATGCATGAAGTCATAAAACAGTTATATAGTTAGTATGGTTTATAAACTTGTTTATCATTTAAGGAATAAATTACTTTGAAGTGAACTTGCTAGAAAAACTTTCTAAACGGTCATGTGAAAAAAGCAAATGTGCAAAATTATCATACACTTTGAAAAGGGAGTGGACTATGGTGATTTTTCTTCTGCCTTATTCTAGCCCCTATGTTCCCCAGCCCTATATTTAAAAACATAATGAAACTTCTGGTGTTCGATAAAGCATCCTGCATCAATATGAGTATATATTGATAAAAATACTTTGGTGATTTCAGAACTTATGCACAATGCAGAGCTTTGCTCTTCACTGAAAGCATGAACAATACAAAGAAAAAGAATCACAAATAGCTTCTAAACTTAAAAAGATGTTCAACATCACTCATAGTAAGATAAATGCAAATTAAAATTATAATAGAATTGATAAAGATTAAAATTTGGATACATTATGTTGTCAAGAATGTGAGAACAAGTCTTCTCACACATTGTTGGTGAAAATATAAATTAATAAAACCTTTAGAGAGGAAAATTTGCATACTGATCAAAATTTGAAATGTTCTGCAATTCCACTTCAATGAATTTATCCTACATGTACTGTCATATGTGCAATGTGACATTGTACAAAAACATGTACAAAACTATGTCTATAATAGTAAAAAATAGTTTTTGTGACATATGTACAAAAACATGTCTATAATAGTAAAAGACTAGATATAATCTGGTTAAATAAATTGTGGCATATCCATACAAAGTAACAATAAATTCATTAAGATAAACGTGATAATTCTATACATATCAACAGAAAATTTTCCAAGATGTACTTATAAGAGATAAATTTAAGTGCAGAATATTTGTGTAAAAATTGGTTGACTGTGGGGAAAAGAGCTGAAAGACAGGAAAACTGGAGGACTAAGGGCCAGCAAAGAAAAAGAAACTTAGTTTTCACAATATATATTTATTTATCTTTTGAATTTTAAACTATGTCCCTATATCATTTATGCAAATATACGATAATCTTTAAAAGAGGCATGAATGTTTTGCAGATACTGTAACGGCAGTGATGAACTTAAATGCTAGAGAGACACAGAAATTGGAGGATAGGAAGGGAGTAGAGGAAAGAGTTAAGGGAACTGAAAGTACCATTTGAGTAGAGGGGCTTGAGAGTAGATACTGCTATAAAAGAAGAAGAAAATAGAGAGAAGGATCATGAAAATAAGACATGTTTATTCAGCCAGGGATGAGGACTTACACAAAAACAAACCTAGCCCATAATGAGTTCTCTTCTGGCTGTCCTGATCAGGACAAAGCCTAACAGAAACCAAACCGAATCAACAGGGGAATGATACTTGCACATTTACTCCAAATATGCAAATAATCAGGCGAACGGTTTTAAAATGAAAAATTTTCACTAAACTTAGAATGTACAATATATTCAAACATTCAGCAACTTCTCTCTGTCTTTTAATTTACTCAAACTTCTTTCTGCTTTCTTGATGTATTTTTTTCTATATTCTTGTTGAATGGTATGCTGTTTAAATAATATAGTCCAAAATACTTCTATATTGCTGATGAAAAACTCTGGATGCTTATATTGTTCTCCTACCAAACGATGTAAGAATTCTGATATGTGTCAGGCTTACAACAAAAGAGGCAGGATGGTGGTAGTAGTATTTAAACTTGTGATTTTATTATAAGAGTTGGCCCTTACAGTGCTATTATATTCAGTTTCTAGGACAATTTTATTAAGGTCATATTGTATGACTAAATAAAAATGCAAAAGCAAATAAGTTAATCTACTACTGTTAAGACAGCATTTACAGGAATGAAGCTCCACACTACTATTGCCCAGATGAAATGAGACAAAGATCCTTTAACTTAAAAAATACTTTTAAATATATGCTAAATTGCAACTCCCTATGAGAATATATGGAGGGCAGATAAACACATAGGGTACAGAAGTCTGAATAATGTGCTGAAGTGAGAAAAGGCATCAGATTGCAGTGAAAACAAAGAACACATTGCTCTGAAGATCACAGCTGAAGCTGTAACCCAACAGATAATCTTTATGTTTCTGAAATGTGAAAAATACTACAAGACATTTATTATCCTTCCACACCCCTTCATTTCAATAACATTACCATTAGTAACATTTTTTTATAATAAAGGTTAATCGCCTATCAATAATGAGTGAAATTTTTATTTATTATACCGTCAAGAGATACTTGATAAGAGAACTAATAACTATTGTAAAAAGGGAAAGAGGAATAATTTAAGATCCTCATTAGTCTTTATATAAACAGATAATATTGTCTCTAGACAGTGAAATGAGCATCATTTTGTTCACCAAACCATAATTTCACTATGCTCTCACTAGAATGAGTAGGTCAGTAAGTATTAAAAGATGAACAGTTAGATATATGTTCTAACCTATGGCAAATAATTTACCAGGGAAGTTTAATTTACTTATTTGTTCCACACATTCTAAAAAGTTCAACAAATTCAGATTAATTTACTATTTGCTATCTAAAGTAATTTATATATAACATATGAGCAGATGTGTTAAGTGATCCTAATTCTTCAGACATTGATAGAGGCAAAAGTAGATAGACGAGTATGTGGGCAATGATCAAAATGCATTTCTTTACTCCACTTTTATATTTCTGAAAAACAGAAATATAGATGTTTCTAAATGTTTGTAAGGTTTTCCTAGTGCACACTGCATCTCCTCTAATGCTTCCATTAGGTTTGCTTGTAGCTATACGTAATAGAGAATCTGACTACTGGTAGCAGAAACAAATTGGGGTGGGTATTTTTCTCAAAGGTGTTCGACGGTGTTGGATCAGTTGCTCAACAATGTCATGACTAATGACTCAAATATTCTTGACTTTTTCCTCATCTTTACAAATGGCCTGGAAAGCTTAAGACATCATTAAAAAGTAGTTCCAGCTACATCTTTCTTTTTTATCATGACTTTGAGAAGCCCTCATATATTTTCTAACATCTCATTTGCTAGAACTGTCACAAAGCCATTCCCAGTTGCAAAGAAAGCTAAAACATTTTATGTTTCAAGTCCCTCTACTGGAGATTGCAAGAGAGAGGTTGAAAAAAATCTGTTAGAACAGCCCTTGAACAGAGT
>NW_011889003.1:1671271-1676473 GCF_000151845.1 Pteropus vampyrus | reverse complement strand
AATCCATGTTCAATGTTATTGTGACTCATTATTACAAAGACTGAATCTTTATACTAACTCAGAAGCTTCTTTTAAAGTCTCTGATGAGTACATTGATGAGTTTAGGAAAACATTATAAAAGAAATTCTTATCACATTTCTCCTTAAAAAAGAAAAACTAAATTCTAAAGAGGCAAACCTCTTCAAGAATCAAAGTAATCAATTTTTCATCTATAATATGTTTTTCAGTAAAATCAGATAGCATGCTTAAATATATCTTAAAGTATAGCAATTATCATGCACTACAACTGTAACGAAACACTTAGAAATATATAAATTAAATACAGCTATAAAACTAAATTAGCAATAACAATAATAAGAAAAAAAATAATATTAGACAGAAAAAAAGACTCTAACCACTTTGTCCTCCTGGTGTGAATATCCACGAAAGCAAGTCAGAAAGGACAGAAAAGACAAAACAAAAAAAAGAAATAATTAATTCCATTCTTAAAGCAAATAAAAGTTTTTAAAAGTTTGTTAGTGAAATAAAAATTCTGAAAACATCTAATTACATTTTGACTGAAATCTAACATTTAAGAGGAAAACTTTTTCCATACATTTCAGTAAGAACATGCTAGACTATATTAAGATAAGTAAATTAGAATAATTTCTATAAATGCAATTAAATACCCAAACATAAGGAAAAGGAGAATGTTCTTTTCACAAATAAAATCTTAATTAAATACTAAATTCAAGTAAATCAGAGAAACTGAAAAATGTTAAGGAAAAAAAGTTTTATGTACAAAGATGGTAAAACACAGCATCACTGTTTATCTTTAATTTCATCATATACTAGCAAAAGTAGACAAAATGTAATTTTATAGAAATTATGCACATTGCTTCTAAAAGTCATCTATGTGCTGTTAACTTAAGTCTTCTAAACTTTATAACTAAAAAGAAAAAATTAATTAGAAAAAGTCATTAAAGATAAAATATTACTAAAATCGGTAATTTGGGGTTAATTTCCCAATATTATAAATGTGGAAAATAAAATGATAATAAACACGATTTGGTCAAGAGAACGCATTTAGATATAATAAAATTAAACTTAATTGCTGTATTTCTCTTTACTTAAATATAAAATAATAATATAGTAAAAGTGATAATATAATAAGAATGACCTGATATATTACAAGAACTTACATAAATTAAAAATCAAAATCATGTGTTTTGAGGTATCATTTTTTCTAAAATATGGGTGGCAATATAACACTCGTGACTAAGAGGAAAAACTCTGCAATCAGAAATACCTATCTTAAAATTCCACCTTTTAAAACAACACACCTAGCTATATATCTTATACAATTTCCTTAAGCTCTCTAAGCCTTTACTTCCATATCTGCACGATAGGAAATTAATATTTTTTGAGAATTAAATAATATAGCATGAAAAGCTCTCAGCACAGTACCTGGCATATAGTTCTGTATCTGACAGTCTAGCTTATTAAAACATAGGATATTGCATTAAACACATAGGATACAGACTTTGCATTAATGTGTTCTTGACTGATTTGTTATAAATGTTAAAACTAAACATCATATAGAAGCTATTGTACAGTCAAGGACAACTATTTATTGCTAACCATTTAGTCCAACAAAACTCATTTTCAAAGCTCTATTATACATGTATCAAGCACTATACTAGATGTCTCAGATGTAAAAAAAATGAGTAAGACAGTTTCTGCCCTCAAGGAACTAAATGTAATGAGAGAGAAGTAAATCACTGCAGAACAAAGAGATGTTCTGAAAGCAAGGGAATAACAAAGCACTATGGAAATGCAAATAAAAGGAAATAACAGGAACCGGAGAAAGGATTAAGATGTTTCTGAGAGGTAAGCTTTAAAGAGTAATGAAAAGAAGGTCAGCAAGATCAGTGAGGGAGAACATTTTATGCAAAGAATATGGCATATGCAAAAAACACAAACAGGACTGACATATTCGGAACATAAGTAGTTTGGAATATAAATGATATGTTAGAACTAAATCTCAGAAGCATAACACTTTCCCAAGATAACTCACATTGCAGAATTTTTTTTTAATTAAAAGAAAAAAATTGAAGTCATAACTAATTAATTTGCTAATAGTTAATTCCTCTTAATAAATAAAACAAGTTCAATTTTAGCTATAACATATACATGAAAAACTTAGCTATAAAATATAATGAAATATTACTGCCATTATATCTTTATCTCTCAATAGAAGAAAAAGATAAACATAAAACCAACCATATGATTTATAAATAAGGCATAAATTATTACCTACCATTTATTCAGTGTTCACTATGCTACAATGTGCAAACTGACTGGAAGGAGGCAAGTCTGGAAGAGCAGCGAGAACAACTAGGAATTGTTGCAATGTTCTGGGTAAGAAACAAATGTAAGAGTGCTGTGAACACGGACTGATTTAGGAGATAATGAGAAGTAAGGCCCCTTAAGACTTGACAGAAGAGGAAGAAGTGGAGAAAGGCTTCCAGAATCTGGCTTGGTCAACTGGGAGGATAAGAGGACAATTCCTTGGTGGGGGAAAAGAGGGAGAGAAACATGAGAAGCAAATTTAGGGAAAATATTGAATTCAGGTAAAGATGAGGTAAATTTGAGATGCCAATTAACACATCCAAGCAGAGATTTTCAGTAAGCAGCTATATAGGTGGATCTGGAGCTCAAAAATAATCCAGCTAGTGAAATCGTATCTGTAAATCATCATCATATGTTTAGTATTTGAAGGTATAATGGTGAATAAAATCTCCCAAGGAAATTGTTAAAGGAAAAAGGAAGAATGAGGATTATGACTCAAATCAAAATGGTTCTCTTTGAACTGGCAAGGCTTCAGAAGAAAAGAATTTCAAAACAAAAGGACTGGATACTCTTCTTATCAGATTTTAGTAATACAATTAAGTTAGAAGTTTCATTGTATTTATAGAAGTGATATTAATCTCATTAGTAATCAAATTGGAATTGAGTTGTTTGAAAATCAAAGGTAATGTATAAATACAAAATATCATCAAGGACTTTAAGACAAAGACTGATTTAAATCTCATGTAAATATAAATAATAACCCACTGTGGAGGAATATTTTTATTTTAAACATATGGATACTTTGGATTTTAAATTCACTTTCCTTAAAAGTGAATTTCAACCTAAATCATCTGGATATTTCCCTCAGTTTTACATTTAGTCTGTGTAAAAAATAAATAAATATAAAAAACTAAATGGTTCAATTCGAAGATTCAAAATTAAAATCGTTTTATATGTTTTACACATATTCATTATGGCAGATTCAGTTTATATATGCAATAAGAAATGCACTAACCCACAATACAAATATGATTATCTAACTGAAGAAAACATATGTGAGAACATCGCACATAATAAATGACATATACAGTAGGTAAGAAGAAATCTAATAGCATAAATCTTTTAACAAAACACTTCTATAGCATTCAGTGTGCACCAAGTACATGTCCAAGTGCTTCACAAATATTAATTTATTTTATCTTCGCCAATAACCTTTGCGATAGATACTATTATTATTTCTATTTACAGATGAAGAAACTGAGGCAGAGAGATTAAGCATCTTGTACAAGTCGCATAGCTGCTAAGTGGTAAAGATGGAATTCAAACTTAGTGTCTCTTCAGAACTTGCGCTGATATGGCTTCAGCACAAATTTACATGGTGAAAATGTATTCCTTCATGATCAGTTTGTAACATTATTTTGCCTCTTTCCACAATGCTAAAATTTATTAGGAGGTATAAAATGTCCTAAGGTTCTGCAAGTTAGACTGATTCTCATAGTCACTACCTTATCCTGCACAATTAGCAAGGCTAATGACATCATTAGGGGAAACAATTTTCTTTTTCTTCCTTTTAAATTCTACAACCGTTCTCTGATAATATTCTCACACTTTCTAGATTATTCAGTTTACAGGTTTGAAATTGAGGGTCCATCCCACCTGATAAAGTCACTTCCATAATGTTGGGCCTGTAAATTATATAATTCAGATAAGTTTTCCTGCTTTACCTATTCCTCAAATTCCTATAAATACAGTTTTCTAAAACAGTGGTACCCTCAACACTTCCATGTTATATAGTAACATAAGAGAATTAACAAGGCTTCTCGATTACTTTTTTAAAAGTATTTAAGCAGTAGAATATTTGGCTATATGAATATACTTTTCAGGTACTTCAAGAATTGCATGGGTAGTCTAGTATTAATTTAAAAATCATAAAACGTTAAACCCAGAAGGAACTTTATAAATCGGTTAGACTGATGCTTTCATTTTACAGATTTTAACACAGAAGCACTAAGACATAAAGTGACACATCAAACAAAAGTAATAGCAGGGCAGGAACAAAACCTGGTACTCCTAAATTTCTCAATATAGGCCAACTCTCTTTCTGGAGAATGTCAAATTTTTCCCAGTACACTGGTATGTGTAATTCTATAAAGTCTAAAAGAAAATTCATATGTGATATGCTTGCCTTGAGTGTATGGAAAATGATTGCATATTGCACTAGCACACTAGCTACAGACTTACAGGTAATCACAGTTACTCGAAATTTAAAAAAAAAAAAAAAGAACTGCCTAGAGGACTGCAAAATACTCTAATCATTATTTTATCTCTCAGTGTACAACTTAAATGCTAATTATTAAAACCACTCATATAAATGATCCTTAAGTACTCATGATTCTTACACAAGGACATGTCAATATTATTCCATTCTTACCATATAATATACCGAATGCACATATACTAATATATTTTAAAAGACTTTTTTAAGACTCACTTTCTTTTATAATTATTATAATGTTATAATTCACTCTGCTTCAAATCTGATAATTTATTATAAAAAAATCATGTTACATTTATAAATTAAACAATTCGATTCTGAAAATTTTACATTTATTTGTTCAAAATCAGATGAACTGTTAAGCAGATAGTAATCTATTTTTTGCACCAAAAGTAAAAGAAACAAAAAATTAATTTTGCCACACTATGAAACTTAAAATAGTCCTCATAAATAATCTGAATGTCTTTCCTACTAGAGTCACCATTCTAAGATTACAAAATAATTCCTCACTTATAAAGTCATGATTTTTAAATTTGACTAAATATATAGCTTTTATTTACTAAGGAAGTATTATCCTAAAAGGGAATAAATGGAAG
>NW_011889003.1:1658813-1668813 GCF_000151845.1 Pteropus vampyrus | reverse complement strand
TAATAATAATAATAATAATAATAATAAATACATCAAATGATATTAATGGCAGATCTGACACTGCAGAAGAAAAGATTAATAAACTTGAAGACATAAAATAGAAAATATAAAAATAAAACACAAAATAAAATTAGTTTATTAAAAAGAACAGAGGTGAGCTATAAGACAACTTCAAACGGCCTAATATATGAGTAACAGAAGTCCCTGAAAGAGAGTAGAGAGAGCATGGGCCAGCAAAACCTATGAGGAAATAATGGCCAACATTTTCCAAAACCATAAATTCACAGATCCAAAAAACTCAAAAAACATTTGAAGAAATAAAGGCCAAAATTTTCCAAAACTATAAATTCATAGATCCAAAAAGCTCAAAAAACTCCAAACACAAGAAACATGAAGAAATATATACCAAGAAATATCATAATTAAATTGCACATATAACTAGTGATAAAAAATATTCTCAAAAGGAGCCAGAGAAAAAATACACATTATATACAGGGAAACAAAGATGAGAATGATATCATACTTCTCATGGAAAACAGTGAAAGGGAGAGGCATGAAGCAACATCTTTAACATACTGAAAGAAAATAATTGTCAACCTAGAATTCTATACCCAGCAAAAATATATATTTTTTAAAAAGGCAAAAAATTCAGCATAAAAAGTTGAAGGCATTCAACCCAGAAGATTGCCACTACAAAAAATACTGAAGGAAATCTAGGTAGATAAAATATGATACCAGATAGAAATACAGATCCACAAAAGTAAATGACTAGCACAAGAAATGGTAATGATAAAAGTAAATAACTACTATTTCTCTTATTATCTAAAACTCTTTAAAAGATAAAAAATTTAAAGTAAAGGAAAAACCACGTATTGTGAGGTTTACAAAATAGGCAAAAGGAAAATATACGAAACCAATACCACAAAGTCCAAAAGAGGAGAAATGGAATTACACTATTGTAATTTTCTTATACTATATATGAAATGGTATAATATCAGTTAAGGTTGAATATGATGATTTAAAGATGTATACTATAAATCCTAAAGCAGGCAATAAAATATCAAAATAAATAGTTATAGCTCTCAACACGCCCGATCTCGTCTGATCTCGGAAGCTAAGCAGGGTCGGGTCTGGTTAGTACTTGGATGGAAGACCACCTAGGAAGACCAGGTGCTGTAGGCTTAAAAAAAAAAAAAAAAATTATAGCTAATGATCCAACAAAGGAGATAAAAATACTTGGTTAATCCAAAAGAAGACTGAAATAGAAAGATATAAACAAAAATCAGAAGGTACAAGTAGGAAAAAAAGGAAAATGTTATAATAAAATCTAATCATGTCAATAATCACATTAAATGTAAACTGTCTAAACATTCTAATTAAAACAGAGATTGTCAGACTAGATAACAAAGCAAGATCCAATTATATACTACCTATAAGAAAAATACTTTAACATGAAGGTATAAATAAACTTCAAGTAAAAGAATAGAAAAACATAAACCACATTAGTACTGCTCAATAGAAAGTTAGAGTGGCCATATTCACATCGGACAAAGTGAATTTCAGAGCAAAGAATATTACCAGGAATAAAGAAAATCACTTAATAATGATAAAGAGGTCAATTAATTAAGAGGACATAATAATGCTAAACGTTTAAGCACCTAAAAATAGAACTTAAAATCATATTAAATATAAACTGATAGAACCTCAAGGGGAAACAGACAAATCCAAGTATAGTTGTATAATTCAATATACTTCTCTTAATAATTGATAGAATAAAAAGGAAGAAAATCCACAGGGTGATAGTAACTTGAACAACTCTATTAACCAACTTGACCTAATGGAAATTTTTAAAAATTATGTCCAAAAAGAGATGGAAATTTTAAAAACTTATGTCCAAAAAAAGATGGAAATTTTTTAAAATTATGTCCAAAAATAGCAGAACATACATTCTTTTCATGTGTAAACAGAACATTTACCAAAATAAATCACATCTGGCCCATAAAATAAGTATCAATACATTTCAAAGGATTTAAAATATACAAAGTATATTCTGGGACTACAACAGAAATAAATTAAAAATCATTAACAAAAAGATCTTTAGAAACCCCACAATATTTGGAAAATAAATAATATACTTATTAATCATCCACGGGTCAAACAAGAAAAAGAAAGTTAGAAAATATTTTTAACTGAATGAAAATTAAGAGACAACATAGCGGAATTTGGGGAATGCCACTGAAGCATGTTTTTAGAGGAAATTTACAGCATATGCTTCTGTGTTAGAAATGAAGTCTCAAAGCAATGACCTCAGCTTCCACCTTAAGAAACCAGAAAAAGATGAAAAAATTAAACCCAATGTAAGGAGAAGAAAAGAAATAATAAAGATCGAAGGCAAAATCAACAATAGAGAAAATCAATAAAACCAAAAGCTGGTTATTCGATAAATAAATAAAATTTATAAATATCTAATCAGACTGGGAGAGGAACCACAAATTACCAACATCAGGAATGAAAAAACTGGCAACACTACAGATTGTATAGATATTAAAAGAATAATAATGGAATACTGTCAACAAGTTTATGCCAATAAATTCAACAACTTATGAGGAACTGGGCAAATTCCTTGAAAGACAAATTATGAAAGCTCATTCAAGAAAAAATAGATAACCCAAATAATCTCATATCTGTTAAAGAAATTGAAACTCTACTTAAAAACTTTCCCAAGAAATAAAACTGCATGCCTAGATAGCTTCACAAGTAAAATCTACCAAACATTAAAGGATAAATAATACTGATTCTACATAAACTCTTCTAAACATTTAAGCAAAGGAAATACTTCCCAACTCATTCTATTAGGCCAGCATTACTCTGATATTAAAATTAAAGAAAGATGTTACAGAAAAACTACAGATACTAACCCTTACAAACATAGAAGCAAAAATTGTAAACAAAATTTTATCATATCAAACCCATCAATATAAAAAAGGAATAATCCATTACAACCAAATGGCATTTATTCCAAAAATACAGTTTGTTTAACATTTCAAAATCAATCAGTATAGTTCACCATATTACCAAAGAGAAGAACAAGAAAAACACATGCCTAATCCCAATAGATAGAGAAAAAATACTTGTCATAATCCAATACTTATTCCTATGGGGGGAAAAAAAAAACTCTCAAAGACAGTATCTATGAAAAGCTGAGAGCTAACATAATTCTTAATAGTGAAAGACTAAATGCTTTCTCCCTAAAATAAAGAACTAGACAAGGATGTCTGCTCTCACCACTTCTATTCAGAATTGTACTGGTTTCTAGTCAATGCGATTAGTCAAGAGAAAGAATCATAATCAGGTAAACCGGGGAAAAAATTAATAGAGATAAACAAAACAGTGAGAAAAAAGGAGCAATGAGAAAATGCAGAAATGAAATCACATAGGGGAACAAATTCCCACTATTATGTCTAAGTAATGTATGTAAAGATATCAGCTTCCAAGTAAAAAAAACTGATTGATAAGGCACATTAGTGAGGAGAGAAATGAAAATTCTAAAGAACTTATTGAGACAAACATTTTTAAAAATTGCTTTTGCTAATTTCAACACAGCATTCTTTAGGTAGCATTAACATTTTTCTAAAGTGGATAGATTAAACTACAAAAATCTAGTATTAGTGTAAAACACCTCCTTAAAATGTCTCCTTTAAATTCCATAGACTAATGTTTATTTCATTAATGTTATGACAAAATAAAAGGTAATGTAGCTTTAGAGGCTATAAAATTATAAAACACATGATCTCAAAGCTGAAAAGAAACTCCTTCATAAGTAAAAGAAATGGGCCAAAAGAGAAGCATATCTAGAGTTTATAAAATTATGTATAGAAATGGAAAAAATTGTGCCATGACTGATATTAATCAGTCGTGTGACTTTAAGAATGAACCTTAGTCTCTCTGGATCTGAGTTTTCTATACTTATAAAATAAAGGAATTAGACCAACTGATCTCTATATTTTCTTCATAATCTTTGAGAGTCGAAGATTCCAATTCTAAACAAAATCATAAGTTTAAGGATATAAATAATGAGACAAATATCTTTAACTCACAGAAAAAATTTAAATTTCTCTTATCTAAAATGAAGCCACTAAAGAAGGTTTTTGTTTACTGTTTAATCTAAATATTAATTTGTTGTCTTCTGCATTTTAATCACAATAAGCTTAGCTATAAAAGATTATGTGTAATTTTCATTTCTGTACCTTGTTTGAGCGTAATGACACTCGACCTCCACAACGAGCACAAAACTTTGTTTGGCAATATGAACAGTTATGGCCACATCCATCAGCAAACTTTGTTTTGTGGCAAATACCACAGGTTGGGGCATCACCCTTCTGTTCCTGCTGCTGCTGTGATTCTTCTCCCATCTTCTTTACCTGCTCTTTATACATTTCGAACTGCTGATGAAGTTTTCTGCAAAGAAAACAAATGAGAAAAAATTGGTTTCCTGATGATCTCAAAAAAAATAGCTACCACAATCTGTAGATACAATTTTATATCAAAAAAATTCCACAGAGTGAGAATAAAAGAATACAAATTTAATTTTCTGATAATGGAATAACATCTTATATAGTACAGCACATCATAAAACTGGTGTAACCAATTCAACCTTCTAATATAGATTAATTTAAGAACCAATTAATATGACATATACTTATGGAAATATTTCCTTGATTATAATTATATTATATCTACCTAACATTTGCAATATGTTTTCAATCATACACCCTAAAATATTTATAACATTATTTTCAACAGTTTACTTCAAAATGAAGTTGACTTACACAGTGAAGCTAAAACCTCTGAAATTCAAATCACTGAGACAGAATCTCAACTGGAATGATCTTAAGAATCCAGACAGAGGGGAATACATTCGATGAGTGCTCTCACTAATTGTTTAAATCTGTTCAACAGAATAAACAATAGTTGGCTCTTAAAACACTGAAATATTAGGAGCCTACTAAATAAGGCTGTGAAAATAAAAGTAAGGCTGTTTTATTTTAAAAATAAAATTACAGAACAAGAAAAAAAATACCTAGCAAAGGGTATTACTTACTCTAGTTAAAAAAAAAAAAATGATAAAACTTTCATGTTCATTGTTTTTATAGTGAAAAATGAAAATATTTTAAAACTACAATTAATTCTGCTTAGGATTTACTAAACTGTTAATAATGTTACTCCCATTTTAAAAGTGACCAAAAGTTAAATAATCCACAAAATCATAACTTTTCTTGAGCCAATACAGAGTTGAGGATATAAGGGAAACATACTCTGAACTCCAAAGAAAGGAAAGCCCCTCCAAAGAGTAACAAGGATGCACTGCTTCACATTTGGCAGAGCACAGGAGAAAGAAGTAGCCACCATCCAGGCAGGTTAAGAGGAAATCAGTTTAAACTAACAAACTGTAAAAGGCCGAATGTGGGCTAACAAGACAATTTGAAATAGCTAGGGGCCCAGACTCAAGGGAAGTTCACGCTCACTCACAAGTACTTTCTCATAGACCTCCACTGGTCACTCATGAGTAAGACTGGGCAAAGGCCGTAAAAAAAAATAATCCTTTGTCATGGAGGGGTGCACATGTGCCAATGTAAAAGAGATGGCTAGTGGTTCCTGGGGCACAGGCACAATTCCCCAGACTATCTCTCATAATCATCATCATTATCATCAAAAGCTATAAACCACAGGGAAGAGAAATAAATTGTCATCCCCAGCACAAAGGCAAAGAAATAGACAGCCTGACAAATCCTATATCTATTTTTAAAATAATTCATAAGTTAAAAAATCTCAGTTCTTGATGGCATCATTGGTAAATTCCACCAAATAGTTAAGGAACAAGCAATACCAATTCTACATAATCTTTTCTAGGGAATAAAAGAGAAAGAAATATTTTCTATCTCCTAATGCCAGCATTTCTCAAACACCAAAACCATACAAAAGTATAACAAGAAAATTATGGAATTCCGGTAAAGATGGTGGGGTAGATAAATGCCGTGCATGCCCCCTCCCATGACTGCATTAAAACTGCAACTAAATTATGAAACAGTCAAACTGGAGAACAATTTGAAGACTAGCTGAACAAAATTCCTATAACTAGGGGTATAACGAGACTGGTGGGAGGAGAAGAGATATGAAACAGGCTGATCTCACACCCATGTGTGGTGGCTGAGCATTGGTATGGATATGTACGCTGTGGAGGCCCACCCCAGGAGTGAGGGACCCTAGCTCCACACCAGGGCGCTCCAGCCCAGAGATCCAGATGCAGGGAGAGGAGTCCACGCAAAATCTGGCTGTGATAACCAGTGGGAGTTCTAGGCAGCCAGGTGAAATGGAAGGCAACTGTAAAGCCAGACATCTCCTTAAAGGGCCTATGCACAGACTCACTCCCAAGCACTCACCCTGAGCTCTAGCGAAGGGACAGCAGCTCAAGAAGTGTCAAAGACATACAGGGAAAGTTGAGTGGCTTCAGGGCTGGAGAGACAATCGCCACTGTGCCTTTTTGAGAACTCTTCCTGCCTAGCCTGCAGACCAGTACCATATTACCTGAGTTGAACACTCCCCCACACATGGCCAAAACTGAATCTGCATTGGCCTGGTGAGATCTGCTCACCCCATCTTAGTGACTCCCAGAGACTCTGCCCCACCCAACTTGAAAATTACCTGGTGGCAATTCCAGCCCCATCCCACAATCTCAGCAGGAGGTTCCATCACAGCAATCAACAGGCCTCTCTGCTCACACACCTGAGAAGACACTAGGTGACGGGTAACCAGCCCTGGCCCTAGCCGCAATATTTCTTAAGCAAATCTTGGGGGTCTTTGGGTCTGAGGTGGGCAGCGGCTAGTCTCAGTGTGAGCTGAGATTTTTTGCAACTGGCCACAGGCTCAGCCCTGGCAACAAATCTAAATCTGCACCAACCTGGGGAACACCACTTGCCCCACCCTGGTGACTCCCTGAGACCTTGGGGCACCCCCAAGGCTCATTCAGCTGCTGAGCATTATGGGGAGCAGACAGGCAGCCTCGGGATTTGGGGTGCTCTGGGCCTTAGCTGAGTTTCCCCCAGGCCTGGTGCTTGTGGCAGTCAACCTCAGTTCGCTACGTGGCCTCTCACAAACACCTTCAAGTGTACCTCAGGCAGTGACCAAATATAGATAGCTCTATAGCTCCTACTAGGGATCCCTGGGCTGGTCACAGGCAGCAGGTGACCCTGGCCTACATAAGATCATTTCAATAGATGCAGAAAAAGAGTTTGACAATATCTAGCATCAATTTATGATAAAAACTCTCAGCAAAGTGAGAATAGAGGGACTATACCTCAACATAATAAAGGCCATATATGACAAACCCACAGCTAATATCATACTCAACAGGAAAAAGCTTAATGCATTTTCCTTAAGATCAGAAACAAGACAAGGATGCCCACTTTCATCACTATTATTCAATATAGTGTGGAAGTCCTAGCCACAGGAGTTAGACAAGAAAAAGAAATAAAAGACATCAAAATTGGAAAGGAAGAAATCAAACTGTCATGATTTGCAGATGACATGATACTGTATATAGAGAATCCTAAAGACTCCACCAAAAAAACTGTTAGAACTGATCAAAGAATTCAGTAAAAGGGCAAGATATAAATTTATATTCAAAAATTGGATGCATTTTTATACACCAATAATGAATTATCAGAAAGAGAAGGAAACAATCCCATTTTCAATTGCAGTAAAAAAAATAAAATACCTGGGAATAAATTTAATTTCAGACGTCAAAGACCTAGACTCAGAAAATCATAAGTCACTGAAAAAAGAAACTGAAGAAAATATAAATAAAGTATATATTGTGCTCATAGATAAGAAGAATTAATATCGTTAAAATATCCATACTACCCAAAGCAATCTATAGATTCAATGCAATCCCTATCAAAATACCAACGGTATTTTTCACAGAAGTAGAATAACCCAAAAATTTATATGAAACCATGAAAGACCCCAAATAGCCATGGCAAAGTTGGCTATAGCCAAAGAACAAAGTTGGAGGTATCACACTACCTAATATCAAACTATACTTCAAGGTTATAGTAATCAAAACAGCATGGTACTGACATGTAAAAAAGACACATAGATCAGTGGAACAGAGAGCTCAGAAATACATTCAAGCCTATGTGGTCATTTAATAAGACAAAGGATGCAGGACTATACGATAGGGTAAAAGACAGTCTATTCAATAAATGGTGTTGAGAAAACTGTACAGATATATGCAAAAAAAAAAAAGAAAGAAAGAAAGAAACTGGGCCACCTTCTTACACTATATACAAGAAAACACTCAAAATGGATTAACGACTTAAATGTGAGACCCATAACCATAAAACTCCTGGAAGAAAACATAGTCAATAAACTATGTAATATTTTTTCTGATACATCTCCTCAGGCACGGGAAACAAACAAACAAACAAACAAAAAATAAATAAATAGATAAATAAATAAATAAGTAGGACTACATTAAACTAAAAAGTTTTTGCACAGCAAAGGAAACCATCAACAAAATGAAAAGACAACCTACTGATTGGGAGAAGATATTTGCCAATGATCCAGCTGATAAGAAATTAACATCTAAAATTTATAGAGAACTCATACAAGTCAAAACCAAAAAAAAAAAAACCACAAAAAATCCAATTTAAAAATGGGGCAAAGGACACGAATAGTCATTTCTCCAAAAAGGACATTCAGATAGCCAATTGACATATGAAAAGATGCTAAATGTCACTAATCATCAGAGAAATACAAATTAAAGCTACAATGAGATATCACTTCACACATGTCAGAATGGCTATCATCAATAAATCAAAGGACAAGTGTTGGCAAGGATGTGGAGAAAAAGGAACCCTCATGCACTGTTGGTGGGATTGCAAATTGGTACAGCAACTATGATAAAAAGTTTGAAGGTTTCTCAAAAAATTAAAATTAGAACTACTTTTTGACCCAGCAATTCGTTTCTGGGTATTTATCCAAAGAAAACCAAAACACTAATTTGTAAAAGATATGTGCACCCCTACATTCACTGAAGCACTATTTATAATAGCCAAGATAAGGAAGCAACCTAAGTACCCATCAGTAGACGATTAGATAAAGAAATTGTGATACATATACACGATGGAAATTACTCCGCCATAAAAAAATAAAATCCTACCATTTGTGACAACATGAATGGACTTAGAGGGTAGGATGCTAAGTGAAATAAGACAGAGAAAGACAAATATCATATGATTTCAGTTATATGTGGAATCTAAGGAACAAAATAAACAAATACAAAGAACAAATTGGTGATTGCCATATGGGAGAGAGGTTGGGGGGTAAGTGAAAAATGTGAAGGTATTAAGAAGTAAAAATTGATAGTTATAAAATAGTCACAGGGATGCGAAGTACAGCATAAGGAATATAGTCAATAATATTGTAATAATATTGTAATAACTATGTATGGTTCCAGGTGGGTACTAGACTAATGGGGGGAATCACTTCATAAATTATATAAACGTTTAACCACTATGCTGTACATCTGAAACTAATATAAAATAATATTGAATGTCAACTCTAATTGAAAAATACAATGTTTTTAAAATTATACACCAATATTCCTCATGAGAAGACATCCTCAACACATTAGCAAGTCAAATCTAGAAAAATGTTAAAGAATAATACATCACAAAAAGGTGATCATTATCTTGAGAATGCAAAGTTGGTTTCACGTTCGAAATTCAACCAATGTAATTCACCATATTAACAGACTAAGAAGAAGGAAACATATGATTATGTCGAAATATGCTGAGAACACGCTTGATTCAGCAAGCTAGGAATAGGCAGACACTTCCTTAATGCAATAAAGGTATCTACAAAACACGCCTACAGTTAACAACATTTAGTATTGTTAAAAGATTGAATGCTTTCTCCCTAAAATCAGGTACAAAGCAAG
>NW_011889003.1:1644546-1657308 GCF_000151845.1 Pteropus vampyrus | reverse complement strand
GCATATTTTGTTTTTCATACCTAATACCAATAAATTCAAATAGCTATGCCAGTTTTATCAACTTTTTTTGTAATTTCAGATAATACACTATTTTTCCCTGATGATCTCTCTCCAGGTTTAAGTGAAGCTTTGCTAACACAAAACAAGCACCACTACAGGAGTTTCAAGCCCATGAAACATGTACCAGAGCAGGCATGTTTTTAAGTGTGCCATTGATTGAGCTCTGCATCTGAGCTTCTCCCACAATTTAGAATTATCTATGTGAGAGATATGTGTACTTCTACTGTAGAGCTGTTGATACAGTTATGATCTCTGGCATACCTCTCAGTAGATGGCTGAACCTCACTGGGAGAAAGAGAAAGAAGGCAGGAAGAGGAAAATTAGAAAAAGCATTGCTTTGTTTCAGTTCCAGAGAGACTGGAGTACTTGGTAGGCTAGTTACCAAGGGACACTGGAACAAAAAACAGAGTCTAGCTGAATGAACTGTGCTATCATCTATCGTGCCTCAAGGGAAGTGGAAGTCTTGTTTCACACATGGGAAGAATGAAAGTCATATTAGTAGCAAAGTTAGTAATTATATTAGATTAGAACTATTTAAAACCTCTTACTTTACATAAGAACTGTAGTAATCCCAGAGAATGCAGCATTATTAAGGCTGCAGGATGGGATCAAATGGTCCCAGTTATGGGAAGAAAAGAGATATGGAAGCTGCATTCCAGACAGGACCCAACTACAATAATTTGAGATGATAAGAAAAGGTAATAGTTTGAGAGATGTGTATTCATCCTTCCAGTCCTATAAAATGAGCAACTAGTATATGTAGAAGTAGTATATAGGCAGATTCAGGAGCTAAATTACATTACTCGTCAAGAAGAGTATGTCTTGCTTTCCCTTAAATAAATAAGCAAAATTCTATCTGTTCTTCCTCTCCCCGGTCACTCTTCAACCAATCTAATCTAGTTTCTAATCTACTTTCTAATTCTCACAAAGTTTATCAATGATCTCCCTGTATTTAAAGTTAATGAACAAATTCCTTACTTTTCATTTTACTGAGTTCTCAACAATATTTGAAATTACGTTTAATTATGTTCACTGTCCCCTTGGCTTTCATAGCACTCTCCTGCTTTTGTTTCTGTATCTGTGGCTCTTCATTTTCTTTCTCCTTTGAAGGTCAAGACTCAGGCCCTCTTCTCTTTTGATTCTATAGCATCTTTTTAGGCAGTCTCACCCACATCTAAGGCTTCAATTTCCACCTGTATATAAATTACTTATAAATGTAAATCGCCATCTCTGACTGCTCCTCTGAGCTTCAATATTCAATTGCCTACTTGACATCTCTATTTGGAAATCTCAACATCACTTGAAATTCAATTATGTGTAAAATTGAACTCACGATTGTCCTATACAAACCAGTTCTCCTCCAGTGTTCCCTACTTCAATAAACAATGCCATTGTTCAATTATACAGGCCTGAAATCTAGAATTATTCTGGAAATCTCTCTCTCTCTTTCAAACACGTAATTTATTTATCACTAAGTCTTCTTGATTTTACTTCCTACATGTGTCTTGAATCCTTCCACTGTCTCCATATCCACTGTCAATACCACAGGCCTTGTTACCATCCACACCCATCTACTCCCCTAGCTAGGCTACTCACATCCACAGTTCTCCCCTTCAATCTATTCTGTACAATACAAATTATTATCACCCCACTGTTTAAAATGACTCCTGATTGTTCTTAAGAAGAAAAAACTTATGAAGATATACAAAGCCTTAAATGCTCTCACTCACGTTCACTTCTTTAACCTTTTTTACTTTCTCCTTCTCCTGCTAAGACATTTTGGCTTTCTTTCATCCTTTAGGCTCACCATGGTGCATCTCATTACAGGGTCTTCGTATTTTATACATGCTCTAGCCTCCATCTAGGATTACAATACACACCTTCTTTCTCTTTCTCTTAGGTATCCAGAATAGAACTGATCATAAGCTAGGTAGCACTGATCCATGCTTGACTCCTATTTTAATTCTTTTCCCTTCCCCAGTGTGATTTCCCTTCCCTCAGGTAACCAGTCTTGTATATTTACATAAATGGCATTGTGTCATTTACTTATTTCTGCTTCTTATATTTGCCATTCAACTTTACATTTTATATAAACTGTAGCTAATGTATATGGTGCTTACTGTGTATTAGGCAGATAGGTATCATTATTATTCCTATTCTACAGGCAAGTTATTTTTGCTCATGGTCACATAGGTGGTAAGTGGTTAACGCCAGCCCCAAATTCTAGAATCTATGCTCTTAAGCTCTATAGTTTATGCATTTCATTCATGCATTTTAATGGCTGTGTAATGTTCCCTGTTTCCATAAATCATATTTTATTCATACATTTATTTTTTAAAATGTAAATTCATACATTTATAATTTATTACTACATATTTCTGTAATAACATATTTATAAACATACAATTTTTTCTGCAGTATATTTATAGGAATATAGTACACATACTCAAGTTCATTAAATATTTCTAAACTGCTCTTGCATATAGCTTAACCTAGTTAGCACAACAGTACCCAAGGTACGAAGGTTCCAGTTTTCTCTTGTCCTTGCCAATGTGTAATATTATTGAACATTTTAAATTTTTGGAGCTTTGATATATATAACTTGATGTTTCCTTTTTTTTTTTTTTTTTAAGTTCATGTTTTTCTGACTCTTAATGAAGTTCAGCCAACTGGACTGCCCTCCTATGAACTACCTATTCACTCTATCCTTTACCAATACTCTATTGGACTTCTTGTATTTTACTGGCTGATTTGCAGGAGTCCCTTATACAGACTACACGTTAATTCTTTACAAGTTAAGTATAGCAAGTATCCTAGTCTGACAACTGACTGTTAATTTTGTACATTGTGTCCTTTGTTTAACAGAGAATTTTTAATTTTGATGTAGTCAAATACATAAGTTTCTCCGTTCCTGGTGTGTGGTTTTGGTAGCTGGCTATAAAAAATCCTTACTTACCCCTCAGTCACAAAAAATTCTACAGTTTCTTTAATAGCTTTATAATTTTGCCTCTCACATTTAGGCTTTTAATCGATCTGAAGTTTATTTTTATATGTGATGCAAGAATTTAATTTCAATCTTGTCCATATAGAGATTCTACTTTCCCAGCACCATTAAACAGTCCGTCCTTTCTTCCAGTGATTTATAATGGCAATCTATCATATACTATGTTTCAACATGTGCAAAGGTCTATTTATGGACTCTGTAGTCCATTTCATTGGTTTTTGTGTTTGTTCCTACTCCAGAACAACACTGTCAGAATCAAATTCCAAAGACAATGAACGGTCTAAAAGACCTTAAATATATAAGCTTGAATACATAACTTTCCAGTGATGTAAATCAGAGATCAGCTAACTTTATCTGTAAAGGTCCAGAGAGTAGATATTGTAAGCCTTGTGGGCATAGGGTTTCAGTCACAACTACTCAAATCTGCCACTGAGATGCGAGAGCAGCCATAGAAAAACACGCAAAAAGAAATTAGCTTGACTATGTTCCAATAAAACTTTATTTACAGAAACAGGCAGTAGGCAGGATTTGAACCACAGACCAATTTTGCAGATCCTGATATAGATAAAAGAAGCAAAGATATACTCTAATTTAAAACTTTTATTACAAATGAATATTTGACACATATTAATATATTAATTTAGAAATATTGCTTTTTCTACTCTTATTTCATAAAGCTATTTCATAATCCAAATTTTTAATGTGTATTTACTACATCAATGTCTCCATAATCACTAAAGCAACTCGCTGTTTTCCAAAATAAATTTTCATCACTCTGAGTTCTTTGAGAAAACAAAACTTTTCAAACTGTTAGTGGTAATCCTGCTCTTCCTGGCAATTTTATATCCAGCTGCATAAGCTTTTGTTGCTATTGTTTTTTTTCATTCATCTGACAGGTATGCTTTCATGATCTCCACAAACTAACCAATTATATTACTCTTTTTTAAAAATAATCTTTAAAAGATTTGTTTATTACAACTTCTAACACTAGCCATTGTGAGGTCATACCCCTGAGAATTTCTAGACTGATGCTAAATTTCTTTATCTTACTTTTCACAAATTCCTTCAGATACAGTACATCACTTTACTCATGCAGAATACATTCCAAGAACCCCAGTTGATGCCTAAAACTGTGGATAGTACCAAACTCAATTTATATATACTATGTTTTTTTCCTATACATACATACCTATGATAAAGTTTAATTTATAAGCCAAACACAGTAAGAGATTAACAATAATAATAAAATAGAACAATTCTAACAATACATAATAATAAAAGTTATAAGAATGTGGTCTCTCTCTTCTCCAGTAATTTTTATACTTTTCAGTCCAAACCTATTCCTGAATCTGTATAACCATTCCTTACTCGCAGTAAATGGCTTGGTGTCACTCATTTCAGGGTATTCCTCACTGAAGTCTTTGTATGGGCCCAATGCTTTCTTGCACAACATGTTTTTCATGTCTTACATCCACAAATTTGATGCCTTTCCCATCTTAATTAATAAGTACGTAAACACACTGTGGCCAACATTTGCAGTTTAAAGTGCAACAGCAAAACTAACACGAATTTCTTTTTCCTTCCTCATAATTTAAAATATAGATGATTCCTTCTTATTGTAGATCTTAGCAAACTCGGCATATTTTATTTTCCTTAATAAGTCTAGAACTTCTACCTTTTCACTTAAAGAAAGCACTTTTGGCTTCTCTTTGGCATGTTCAAATTGCCAACATCACTACACTTATACTTTGGGCCAGAATTAAGTAAATAAGGGTTACTTGAACATAAGCACTGTGGTACCACGACAGTAAATCTGATAACTGAGATGGCTACTAAATGGCTAATGGTTGGGTAACACGTACAGTGTGGAGACACTGGACTAAGGGATGATTCACATCCTGGGCAGGACAGGTGGGACAGTGCAAGATTTCATCACAGTCAGATTGATGCACAATTTAAAATTTATAAATTGGTTTTTTTTTAGAATTTTCCATTTAATATTTTCAGACCGCAGTCAATAGCAGGTAAATGAAACAGCAAAAAGCAAAAATATGGATAAGGCGGTACAACTGTAATCTCTGTATGTATCGGTATGTTTATTTGAGATCCTTTAATGATAATGTGTCTTCTCCAAGCAATACTTTGTAGTTTAAAGAAATTGGGGGCTTCTCATAATAAGATAGATTTTATCAGAACTCAAAATAAAGCCATGAATTTTTATTAGTGGGATGACTTCAGAAAAAATAAAGAGCACCATAGATTCAGACTATGTAGTACTTTGGCTTTGTAACTTGTTTTGATATCTGGCAAATGGATCCTCCTTTTTGTTCTTGAAAATTGTTTTACTATTTGTAAAACATTTTTCTTCCAAATAATCCTTTTATCCAGTTCTCTTGAAAATCCTGGTGGAATTTTTATTGAAATTGCATTACATTTATACATTAGTTTTAGGAGAACTGACATCTTTACAATGTTAAGTATTCCCTCCTACAAACATAGTAAGTCCATTTATTGCCAATCCTCAACAATATATGGCTTTACAGGCAATCTTTTAACTCAAATTTTTCAACCTTTAACTTGAAATCCACCCTAAGGAGTTCATGGATAGACCTGTATTTCAATTTAATTAGCACGCTTTATAAGTGCTTGTATTATATTTTATGTATTATGTTTTATTGCTTGTATTATATTATATTTTGTATTTGTTTTCATTGTATTTCAAAACATTATTTTGAGACAGAGTCTATAGGATTCAACAACTTGTCAAAAAAACAGATTAAGGACCTCTATAAGATATTCTCATATTCTATATGTTGTTTCAGAATAAAAGTAAAAGAAAGTTCCTCAACAATTTCATGAAGCCAATATAACCCTACTACTTCCTACTCTTCATTTCCATAACTCCTCATTATTCTCACTGCACTTCAATATCACTTCCTTGAAAAGGTATTCCTTAACATCCCTATGCCAAATTCCTCCATTCAATATTTTCAAAGCACTATAGTATATTGCATTTCCACAGGTGCACCTTTTATTCATATATATGATTATCTGATTAATGCCTAGCTCTCTAATTAGAAAATATACTCCATGAGGATTGTTTTATCTGTTTCCTTTCTCCATTGTATCCCACTGACTGGCATAATGCATGGCTCATAACCAACTTCTCAATAAATATTTACCAAATGCTTGAATTAATGATGAATAAACAAATGTGTATTATGTATGTACTATTTTATAAGTGATGTAGCAAAAATAAAATGTAATGTTAAATATGACCCAGTCTTGTTGTCATCAATAAGATAGGTCATACATACACACACATATATGTGTGTGTTTGTGTGTGTGTGTGTATAAATATATATGTATAGAGAGAGAGAGACAGACAGAGAGAGAGAGAGACAAGAGCTGACATAAGATGAATATAAATAAACTATAATACAAGGCAAAATGAAACATATGCTAAATAAATATATAAGAAAAATGGTACTGGAGCACAAGGAGCCATTAATTGTAAATGGTGTTGGCATGACTTCATAGAAGAGGGCCATAGTTTTTAAATATCCTATATATCTTGGACTTAAAGGATGTGCAAAATTGTGATAGACAGAAAATGAAGAATGATTCAATGTGAAGTATTTCATAAGCAAAGCATGAAGCAGATGGAGAATTCAGTAAGTTGAAAGTATTCTCATTTGGCATAAAGTATGTATGAGTTACAAATGGCAAGAGAAATATAGTAATAGTAGCTGGAAAGACAACTCGAGGGAAAATATCTCAAATTCCATGCTAAGGATCATTTCCCATATTATCTGATATCCAACTTAGTTTGTGACATCAGACGTTATAGAAATCAGTAAGACAAAGATAAAAAATATTATAAAACTACCTCAAATAAATATTTGGTTCACTCTTTTTAGGCTAACAATATTTCTCCGCAACAATTTGTAACTACTGCACCAAAAAAAAAACCACACATTAAAATATGCTTTATATCAAAATTCACATGAAGTTCTTTATATAATATTAATCCTTTATCTTTAATATACATATTTAATACAAATGGCTTTGCTTCTGTTTCATGATGCCACCATAACCAGTATCCAAAAGACAATGAAATTCAGAAGATCTATTTCTTCAAAAAAAATAAATAAATAAAGCTTTTATATAATCACTAGATATACAATTTGGAAGTGAAATGATTAGTCCATTCACAAAATGAAATAATCGATGTCAGAGACTGAGATTTAAAATAACTAAAAGTACACTCATAGCTTATTACTGACATTAGGAAATGATTATCCTCAATATGTGGATATCCCTCTCTGAAGCTAAAAGAGTGTTTCATTGCTTCTCTAAAATTTGTTTCTTAAAGAAAAGTATTTAAGAAATTCAATCCTGAAAAAAAAAATAATGATAAATAGGAGAAACATTTTAAGATCATTATAAATATTCTACTTTCAACTTCTTTCTGCTTAACTAAAATAAAGCACCTCTTTGAAAGACAACAGAGAGTAAAACACGTTTATGCACTACTGCCTGGGTAACACCAAGTGCCCATCGTATAAATAAATAATTTTTTAAAACCCTCTGATTACATTATTTACATTTTTTATGGTTTGTTTGAACTTAATTGAATTTAGAGACTGGTGTCAAAAACTGTAAATCTTGAACTATTAAATGATGTAGCAACACAATTGCTACTTATCTTGCTGGCAACTAAGATAGCGAAATAATAACTAATATAAGTAAATATATGAGGATGTACTTTTTAAAAGTTGAATGTAAAAACTGCAAATTCCCTGAATCTATACCAAACCTAATCAATTTAAATCTCTGGAATAGAAACCCAAGAATCTGATTTCTTAAGAAGCTCCCAGATGGTTCTCAGAATTACTAGTATACAGAATCATTTATGATTTGAATCCTGCTTTGTTCTACAGTTTAATCCATGGCTGCTCCTCTTCTAACATTTACACTAGGACAATAACCAGAGTTCTTCAACCATATCATGCTCTTTCACAGCTTTGCATATGCTGTTCTATCAACTACAAAACAATTTACTTTTGTTCGTAGTTGATAGAACAGCATATCAACTACAAGCATTCAAGACCTCGTTCAGTTTTCAACAACCCCATCTGACCCCCACCAAGCAGAGCCAAACATTTACTCCTATGTTGTTCCTCTGAACAATTTATTATAATTATTCTTATGTACATTGTCTGTCTAGGACCATTCATCTTTTGCCTGGCACAGTGTCCTGCACATACTAAGAAGTTAATGTGTGTTTTATTTAAAATTGAGTTGAGATATTTTAAATAAGCAAGAAAAATGCAGTATTTCTATGGTGGAGAAATAATGAAAACTTATTTTTAGACATGTTTCAAATCCTGGTTTCATTACCCATTACCTACATTAAACAACTAGCAAGTTACTTAACCTGAGTACCAGTGTCTACATCTGTCAAGCTGGGATTTTAACATAGACTTCATAGAGTTACTATGATGACTGCAATAACATATGAAGGCAACCTAGCTAAATGTTTCTGTTTCTCCATTCTCTCTTCTCATTTACATGTTCTTTATGTCTGGGCTTGGACTTGGCTCTTTTCCTTATAGGAGAAGCAACTGCCCCAAGTTCTACATTATCTATAATACAATTCAAGGTTTTAGTATCTGGTTGGGTTTTTTTTTTTTAATCATTAAAGGAACTAAAATTGTATATCTGATTAATCAAATGGAAAACTGTATTTCTATATTATCACTTTTCTTAACTATGATTATTATTCCAAGGTTTAGGTTGATCAGATACTATAAAGATTTTTCCTTTAACAGTCAAATCTGTGAAACTCTTTAACCTTAATATATGACTTGATTATTAACCAAACTGAAGTATTCAAATAAATATCATTTTAATACTGATTGTCATCATAGAATGAATTTAAAGTAGTGCTTTTTACAAGTCCATTAAATGTGGTCATATATTGTTATGGAATGCTATCATTAAATGTAGTCACATACTGTTTTTAGAGTGCTTTTCAAACTGCAGAGGGTAACCCAGTACTAGGACATACAATCAGTTTGGCTGGCCAATACAATTTTTTAATGAAACAAAATAGATCAGAGCACTGGAAAAAGTGTAAGTAAGCATTTCATGCGAATCTTGTTTCTATTACACACGTACACATCATCATATGTAGGTATGTGAATACTGGATTATAATGCAAAATATATTTCTTTTTATGGATGGAAGTTAAAATTTTTTTAAGTATGAAAGCTACTGCTTTACTAATCAGCTGAAAGGATTAGTGTCCTTTTATGATAAAAAGATAGATGGTCATACCAAATAAACTTCTAAATAGCTCCCTAAATGACTATTGCAACTCTGATGTTTGTTCTAAAATACAAATCAGATCATATCATCTTATGTGCTGTTCCTCTGCCTGAAATGCCTTCTCTCCCTTTTTCAGCCAGATGCAGAGGCACCAAAACATCAAGCAGTAGAGAATGCTCGACAAACAGTACATATAGCATTACCATATAAATTAATGGGAAACTAGAGACATAGAGACCTTGACATAGTAACTAGATTTAATATTTTAAAATATTTTAAAAGAGCTGAAGAACTTCACTTTCACAAATAACTACAAAATTCTCTTCCAAAGTAATAGGAAAAAAAATAATGACATCAGAATATATGCAGTAGCACTATTCATAATAGTCAAATATTGGAAACAACCTCAATATACAGCAATAACAAAATAGATAAATAAATTGTAGTATATTCAGATACTAGAGTACCACAAAACCATGAGAATGAATGAACTACAACTACATGCAATCATGTGGATGAATCTCACAAACATCATGTTGAACAAAATAATACAGACCCAGTAGAATGCATACTATATGGTTCCATTAATATAAAGTCTAAATATAAATAGGTAAAAATAATCTGTGGTGCTAGAAAGAGGTCAGGATAAAAGTCACCCTCTGGGGTAGAATGTAGTCCTCCCTGGAAGTAGGAATGAGGAAGAGATCCTAGAGGGCTGGTAATGTTCTGCTTCATGTTCTTGGTAATGGTTTCCAGATAAGTTCACTGTCTAGTAATTCAATGAGCTATATATTTTCAATTTGTTATGTTTTAATAAAAATCTTTACTTGGCAATAAGCACTTTGCTACTTTTATCAATTTTTCTAAATTCATTCTGAACAAGCAATCTATCATTCACATTAAATTCACAATAAATTTTTATTTATTTATCCTCCTTTGAGACAAAAGGAATTTAAGGTGGTTCTAAAGTACATGACAGATGCAGTCAATTTTATATTATTCGGATTGAAAAATATCTATGTTGGACCTGGAAACACACCTATGCGCAGGAACTGCCATCACCATTTCTTAACTCATCAACTGCATTGACCTGTGAAGCACCAATAAGAAGCACAGAGCTTACACGAAAACATCTTTGTCCATATCACGCTCAATTTAAAAAAAAAAAAAAAGAGGAATTTTTAAAGTAAAATTAAATTAACAATATTCTCAAGGATCCTTCAATTTCCATTGTCATTAGCCTTCAAAACAATAAAACAGACCCTTTTGAGTTAATAATAGGCTGCACATACATTTAGAAATTTCACCTCTGATCCTAGGCTCAGTTCTACTGCAAGTTAACATGATTAAGTACAGCAAAGGAATCATGTGATACACTAGGTCTTATCAATATGTACAAGCAGTGTTTCCAAAACTCTCTATGACCAGAAACCTAGAGATTTAGTCTGGAAGAGGTAGGAGAGAAAAACTGCCCCAGAGTCTTAATGGAAAAGACCGTAATAAGTCATGTTAACAATTAACACTTCAGCGAAAGCCTCAAAATGTTGATTCTAAAAAGACATAAACAATTTTCCCTGGACTGTTGGAAATCTGCTTTATCAGAAGACTGAATAGGAGAGTATTAAGAATCCTTCAAAGCAAATGATCTTTGGAGAAAAACAGCTAACCAATGACTCTTGGATCAAGCAGATGACAAACCAATTAGGCAGCTTCCACTCAAGAACAGAAGAATGATTTCTAATATCTCTGCTCTTCCTTTTTAAAATCGCTGTTTACTATCCATCTTATTTTTATTACACTTTGGCATCTCTGATGATTAACTAAAGGTTTCTCAGTATGCTTCACACATTTTCAGTTATCATATTTTTAATCTACTACAGTCTTTCACTGTCAACAAAAACAATGCAAAAGCCTTCCTGTAATCCCCATGACAAAGTTTAATAGGTGTTCTCTGAAACTCTACATACAAATTTCTTCCTTCCAGAGGACACTTCTATATTTGAATTTTCTTTATATTATTAACTCTAATCTTCAGTCTTGTGAAAATTAGACCCTGATCCCATGTCATTACAGCAGTTTCAGTAGAAACAACAGGACCAGGAGTAGAGATTAATATTGGAGTCATACTTGCTATAGTAGTATTCTTTTGGCAAATCTTTATCTTTCAGCATCCTGAAATTTCCATCTCATTGCAATAAATGAGAATCAAATGTAAAATAATTGTAATAAATGTTATGACTACTCATTATATAGAGTTGCCTCTCTTCATGAGAAATGGAAAGACTTTCTAGATGTCTTTGTGGTTAGTTAAGAGCCTTGTGACATGTTTTGGGCAATGAGCTGTAAGCAAAAGTGGTCTATGGCACTTCCTGTATTACAGAGTTAAGAGTATGTGTGATAATGTCCATTCTCTCTCTTCCTCTGATGCAGCAAACCTGATAGCTATGTGTTCCAGCTGGCTTATTGACAAGATGAGAGCAGGCTGGCTCCCTGGGCTGCCACTTGAAAGAGAAGCATTCTATAACTTATAAATAAGTCTCAGTCATTTAGTGGGCTGTGCTGTTAGGCTATTACCTTCACAAATGCTTCTCAGCTTTTTTTCTCCTTTTGGTGAGACAGGAAGGCTAACGGGGACTGAAGTTGGCTATTTCCCTTCTCTCACATTGGTTGGTTAGGCTCTAATAAATTAGTTTCCCTTTAGAACGAAAAGCTCTGGGAATATTTCAAAATGGTTACTTTCCTCCTCTTCCTGCTGGAAATACGAGAGAATTTTCCCCTGATCCTCATTTTGGGAACCTGGTGAGGTTCCTAAAAGTAACACTCACAAAACTGGAGGTTCCCCTAAGGCTGGGCTCCCAGGAATTTTTAACTCCGAAGTTAGGCCACACTCAACCTTCAGTAGTTCATCAATTATAGTTTAAATTTTCCTACCAGATCCTAGCCCTAGTGGTTTCTGTTCCCAGTAAGCTATAATTCTCTTTATTCACCTC
Organism: Pteropus vampyrus; assembly: GCF_000151845.1. Taxonomy (NCBI): domain Eukaryota; kingdom Metazoa; phylum Chordata; class Mammalia; order Chiroptera; family Pteropodidae; genus Pteropus; species Pteropus vampyrus. The sequence goes on along the minus strand of NW_011889003.1, from coordinate 1,644,921 downwards.
TATCTCCAGTTGTTGGGGCATTGATTTGCCCTGTGACCTCAATTTTCTGATAGATCTAAGAAAATTAAAGAAGAGTTGTTAATAATTAGTTTGTTCAATTTTTTTCCTGTTGTGAGGATGGGAGTGACAACTTCCATACTCTACATGTTGAAGGGAAAACCCTAAGTCTTCACAATATTGTTGTTAATTGCTTATCAGTATGTCTTTTTCCCACTTGAAATGTGAAATATTTGATAGTAGGTACCATAGTCTTTTTATCTCTGGATTCCTAGTACCCTGCACAGTGTGAGAATTCTTCAGGGCTCTGTCATGGACCTTCTTATCTGCTCTTTATCTCTCTCTCTCTCTCTCTCTCTCTCTCTCTCCCCCTCCTCC
>NW_011889003.1:1642347-1643933 GCF_000151845.1 Pteropus vampyrus | reverse complement strand
CTGCTGGAAATACGAGAGAATTTTCCCCTGATCCTCATTTTGGGAACCTGGTGAGGTTCCTAAAAGTAACACTCACAAAACTGGAGGTTCCCCTACTGGAGAACCTCCCAGGAATTTTTAACTCCGAAGTTAGGCCACACTCAACCTTCAGTAGTTCATCAATTATAGTTTAAATTTTCCTACCAGACCCTAGCCCTGGTGGTTTCTGTTCCCAGTAAGCTATAATTCTCTTTATTCACCTCTATCTCCAGTAGTTGAGGCATTGATTTGCCCTGTGACCTCAATTTTCTGATAGATCTAAGAAAATTAAAGAAGAGTTGTTAATAATTAGTTTGTTCAAATTTTTTCCTGTTGTGAAGATGGGAGTGACAACTTCCATACTCTACATGTCAAAGAGAAAACACTAAGTCCTCACAATATTGTTGTTAATTGCTTATCGTATGTCTTTTTCCCACCTGAATTGTGAAATATTTGATAGTAGGTACCATAGTCTTTTTATCTTTGGATTCCTAGTACCCTGCACAGTGTGAGAATTCTTCAGGGCTCTGTCATGGACCTTCTTATCTGCTCTTTATCCCTCCCTCTCTCCTTCCTTCCCTCCCTCCCTCCCTCTCTCTCTCTGTCTCTCTGTCTCTCTGTCCCTCTCTCTCTCTGTCTCTCTGTCTCTCTGTCTCTCTGTCTCTCTGTCTCTCTGTCTCTCTCTGTCTCTCTCTCTCTCTCTGATCTGATGTACCACACTGACAACTCCAAAAGTTACATCTCCAAGCAATCTATATCTCTCCTTCAAAGTTGGCTTATTTATAGACATTTTAAACTTAAAATGTTTAAAACTTAAGTTTTAGTTTCTACTCTTAACCTGTTCACCCTTTCCCCTTCTTGATCATAAATAATGCCATCGCCACCCAATTGGCTCTTCCAAACAGAAATCTTGCAGCTATTTTTGGTTCTTTTCTCTATCTTATTAACTTCCTTCAAACCTACTCCACTAACAAATCGTATCATTTTGACTTCCACATATAATCCCATTATAATTCTCTCCATCTTCACTGTAATTAACTTGGTCCATGTCATCATGACCTCTAGCAGAGATCTTCACAAAAGCCTCCTCATTGCTCTCTCCACCTCTACTCTCACTCATTCATAGAGCAGCCAGATTGATCTGTTACACAAATTAAATCATATCACTCCCAAGTTTAAAACTTTTCAATATCTTTCCTTTATACTAATACTCAGCTCCAAACTCTGTATCATTATATATAAAAACACTACTCTATCTGAGTCCTATTTCTGGAGCCTCATCTCCTGCCACATTTCCTCTTGTCCACTATATCACAGCTACATTGGTCTTCGTATCTCTCAAGTCCTTTGCTACATAAAGACTTTCACATATGACGTTCCCTAGGTTTAAAACTCTTCTCCTTAGCATTTTTTCCTATTAAAAGATCACATAATCAAAGATTACTACATTAAATGGTCATCTGATTCCAATAATTCAAATTTTAGATTTTCCAAGTATTTAAAAGTATATTTATTATTTATCAAATCACAATGAGTGAAACTGTTATTGCATGAAAATTAAAAACTAA
>NW_011889003.1:1625431-1642297 GCF_000151845.1 Pteropus vampyrus | reverse complement strand
TCATAGAGCAGCCAGATTGATCTGTTACACAAATTAAATCATATCACTCCCAAGTTTAAAACTTTTCAATATCTTTCCTTTATACTAATACTCAGCTCCAAACTCTGTATCATTATATATAAAAACACTACTCTATCTGAGTCCTATTTCTGGAGCCTCATCTCCTGCCACATTTCCTCTTGTCCACTATATCACAGCTACATTGGTCTTCGTATCTCTCAAGTCCTTTGCTACATAAAGACTTTCACATATGACGTTCCCTAGGTTTAAAACTCTTCTCCTTAGCATTTTTTCCTATTAAAAGATCACATAATCAAAGATTACTATATTAAATGGTCATCTGATTCCAATAATTCAAATTTTAGATTTTCCAAGTATTTAAAAGTATATTTATTATTTATCAAATCACAATGAGTGAAACTGTTATTGCATGAAAATTAAAAACTAATCCAATTGACTAGTTTGTATTTTAAAATTTTCTTTCTTACCTTTGACATTATGGTAGTTATTGGGGATACAATAACTGTTAAAATAACAGTTGCATTACAAAATATTTATCATTTTTTCCAAGTATGCCCATCCTTAATTATCCAGGAATATGTTTTACACTTTACATATAACTTATATTATATTGCCTTTATAGACAACTTTCCCTCATTTTGATGGTGATGCAAAAAAATAGTAATAGAAAAAAGATAATACTATTTAATTTCTATATTAATTTCTGCAAGGGTTAAATGAACTGACAATTGAAACGAATAGCTCAATTTTCTATGCCTCCAAATGTATGGAAAGTCAAAGTTAGATACATTGTTCTTCTTATACCTACAATTTCACAAGAATTATCCAAATTATATTAAAATGAAATTCCTCAGAAAATATTAGATTTTTAATACTATCTGATAGAATACTTTGTTATTCTACTATAAAAATGATTATACAGAATACAAAAAAATATAAGTTCTTTTCAACATTTATAAATTAAAATGAATACATGAAATTTAGCTCTCAGAAACAATTTAATGGATGAATAAACAGAAAGTAAGCAAAGAAGTTATTCCACTCAAATGGTAGTCAAAGAGAGAAACAAGTAAGGTGACTCAGAAAGGAGTCTTAGAACTCTGATTGAAGAGAAGATGAATTAAAAGAGAAGATTCAGAAGTAATCCTGGTCTGTGGATCAGAAAGTTAAAAGGAAAGCTCTTACCAGAAATTTTCAGCGTAACAAGAAGATAAAGAAGGTAACTACTGAGAGAATATATTAATTCTGAATTCTTAATTCTGTATATATTACAGAGCAGCAAGAATGAATGAATTGTCCAAGAAACTTTAATGAAAATACCTATTAATGAAGAATTAATTTTTAGAACATCTGAAAGTGCTAGTCTTTCCTCTTACCATCTTCCTATATAAAAATCAAAGCAAATTGAATTGTATTTATTATTGAAGTAAAGCTATTTCTTTTGTATTTTGCCTCAATCTTTGTCTATGCCAATCAAATATCACTATTTCAATAATTAGAGATCACTTTTAAAGTTACTAACAAAATACCTATTTTATTTAATGCCCATCATAATCTACTAAATAATAAGACTTAATCTTGATTATTCTCTAAAACTCGCAAACAAGAAACAAAATTGAAGTAATTTAAAATTGAGGCCAAGTTTTATCTAATTATATTTTGCTATTGATTTTACTATTTTAAGTTTCAGTGCCTTAGGAAAAAAACAGCCAAACACTGATACCGTGTGTCATTTTTATATAATTTTTGCTAATTAGAGATTATTAAATTTATTTCTATTCCTTGTGACGCAGTATTACTATATCATAAAAGTATAAAACATCTGAATCAATTGTAAAGAAATAACTGAGTTCTTATTATAGATTAGCCTCTCTGCGATGCCAAAGATAAAAAAGAATACAAGACAAACAAAGGCCTTGACTTCAACTACCTTAAGTATAACAACAGTTCCAATTTTAGAACTACATATTAACTATTAGGAGTGGTATATCAGAACATATTTCACTTCATTTGAAACTGAAACGGACAAAATTTTAAATAAAATGCATTTAAGGTAACAAAAAAAAATGGATAAGGAGACTACCCTCATCTATAAGACAAAAAATACATTTATCTCCCAGTTTGTATTTAAAGGCAAAACTGATGCTTTTCTAAATATTTCATCTTAGGGCTCCTAAAAGTCATTCTCGTTCTCTCCTAGAGGTCATGTCGCTTTTCAATCTGTCCATTCCTACAACTAAAGCATCTTCTCCACAGACATAGCTCCTACTTAAAAAAAAGCACAGAGGCAAGATGGTAAGAGCATTTCTGAGTAAGATAGTTTTCATGAAGAGACTGGAATTTAAACACATGCAGTCTTTCTCACATTCTCAGAGTTACTTTCACTTCACAACATAAATAATATTGTTTACTTAAATTAAAAAGATATAAGTGTGAACAACTTATTAAAGAATGTTTTTTAATCTGCTAACAACTGAAATAAATGGAATGGACCTTTTTTTTAATGTTTCAGGTCAATGTGAGAATAAATTTTTGCATTTCCTAAATTATGGTTCATAACCTAATGAAATGTTCAGTGAAAACAGGATTCAGTAGTCAAATAAGATTAGTAAATGAATGTTCTAACACCTTGGAGCATGTTTAGACAGTCAGAACTATTACAATAAAGAAACCTGCTTAACCTTTCTTAAAGAACCTTTCCAAATTACTTAATCACAGATTGAATTTGGGGATTAATACCTCTTAATGTCCTCTGGAATTATTTTTGAAAGAAATATACTTTGGAATATATTTCATTATTGGAGAAAGATATTTTACTGGATAAATACAGTTTACGTTATTTATACTAAAATTGGGGGAAGAATTACTTCTTTGTTTTTATTACCCTATAAATTATCCTTGTTTTCGTTTTAGATTTCCAGGGCATAATTAAAGTGAAAGTATAAAACTCATAACCTAACAATTTTAATTTCTGAGGAATAATATTTCAAGGGCAGTATTTTAATACATACTCATCAGTATGTTATACTATCAGAGATAATATTTAGTCTATACAGATCAGCTTACTTACGTCTGGGGCTCCTTTTCATTTTGTTGTTTTTGCTGGGGCTGAAGAACGTTATTTACCAGTTCAGTGATCCCACTAAAGGGAAACCACCTGTTTAAATAAGCAAATAATGTGACTGAATAACCAAATGAATAACAACGTAGGTCAAATGTTTTCATATTCATAATAATAGAATACACAGGCACAAAAGCTACAGCCAATGGAAATGTGAGCTCCAATTATCATCCAGGCAGTCAGAGGTAGGGAAATTAAGTTTGAACACTTAACCAGTCCACAAGCAGGCAGCAATAACTACATCCAGTCAGTATGTGGATGAAGTAAGAAACTGCAAGCAGCTCTCCTACAAGCCAGAGAGTCAGAAAGCAGAAGACACACTAGCTGCAGCCTATCCAGTATTAGTATAAGCTAATACCATCCAAGGTGCAGAAAGCAGAATATGGCAAAAGTACAGAAGTCAAGCCTACTGCACTCAATACATTTACTTACTGTGTCGGTTGTGGTTTGTGTTCTTCTTTGATCCTAAAAAGATAAGTTTGCACAACTGAGTGCACTGTACTACGAAGAAATTTCTATCTACATATCTGTGGTCATATAAAAATGAAAAGTGAGGTTTGTTACATAAAAAAGCTTAGTGCTTTGCTACATACTGGAATTATACATTTAATTCATTTGACACAAAAAAGGGAAGTTGAATCATTTGTTCTTAATAGAGGACTGATATTAAAACTCTACTACTGTTCTAATGATTTCATGATTTAGTCCTCAAGTTTTCTATATGTTTTTATTGATATTAATATTGATACTTTTAAATAATTATTTTAAAGTACCATATTAAACACATTTGGTTTACTGAAGATAAACAGATTTCCTCTTTATTTTTTAAATTTCTTCATTAACATAAATTGAAGTAAAGGTATAAAATTTTAAATAAAATATAAGGTTTTATAAATGTATTTTAAAAGACATACAAATGATTTTATTTACTGTTTAAAGGAGTAATTAAAGGAATTAGGGGAAGGGAGGTTATGTATCCACTCTATCTAAAAATGGCTACTGAAATAACTATGTATATTAAATTTAAAATATTCATAAGCTTACGTAAATTATTCATATAACAGATGAAAAATGCATTTAAACTATAATCAACTCGGTGCTTCACTGAAATAGCACTGGATATTTAAAAGGTAAGAGAAAGATCATACACAAGAGTAATGATGCCTCTGAACTTTGGCTTCCCACAGTTTGCCTAGGATTGATCCTATGAGGTAAATCCATGATGATTTGATCAGTTTTCACTTTCCCAAAGAAAGACTAAGAATTGGTAACTAAAACTGGTCACCAAAATTTAGGACCTTCATTAGGAAATTATATGAATGCTATAAATTAAATTCTTTTTTAAAAAAATTGATTTTCTTTTCCAGAATATTCTTATTTTTATGATATAAGTAATAAATGAAAAAGTATACCCTTATACATCTTTGTTTCCCAATGAATAAATATAACTGATAATTATATATCTCTATGTTAACCAAAAAAATTCTGTGTTCTCTGCATAAACTTCAAAAAGTACAATAGTTTTAGCCTAGAGCTAAAACCACATCATTTAGTATATAAAAAATTATATAATGGATTAGTAATAAAAAATTATGTTTAACACCAAATATCACATTAACAAACATAAGCAAACTATAGTGACATTGGATTTTATCTAGAAAACTTGTCATTGTATTTCTTTAATAATAAGACAAAAGTCTCTTAACATTTTAGAACAAAAGGGGTCCCATACAGATAATGACAAAGAAAGATTACCATACCAACTCACCAAAATGGAGAACAATTCAAGATTACCCTTTGCCAAATAATAAGGATTTTCTAAAAGGAATCATCTTGTTCTCAGTGACAAAAGTTTTTACCATAAATTAATATTAATCTACAAATCAGTTTCCAATTTCAAATCTTTACTTGAAAAAATAAACATAAAAATTCTAATTACCAATTCAGGAATAATTTCTGGGTTTTGCAAAAAATCTATATATAAAATATACAAACATTTGCATCAGCTTCCCAATTAAAATATGTATCATAATATGGCAATATACATATTTATCTTGTCTTTAAATGAATCACAAGTATAAGATTATTCTCCTTTCCAATATTTTAGATAAAAATCAAACCTCAAAGTATCCAACCATAATTAAAATTCATGTTGAGACAATAACTTAAGAACTGATAATATGAAAAATTATATACTTCTTTGACAATACAGTAACATTACTGACAATGAACTCCTACATTCCTGCACTCAAAAAGTGTATGAGAGCAGTCCAGTTTCAATCTGATACATAAAAAGCATGGAAACCATTACTCCCACCCTTACAAGAAAAAAAGCTGAACAAACTGAAAATCAACAACCTTTCTTAAAGCCATGAAGAATTTAGGTCACAGAGCAAACTGCAGCCCCTAAAACTAGAGAAATAAGCAAACAGATATAGAGCATCACAGTGTACCAAGAGTACAGGCCCAGGAACAGAAGCCCACACCTGGAGCCAGTATCTGTAGGAATACTTTTAACTATAATTGAGCAATTGCTGAAGCTTTAGTGTGGATTAGGAGGTTAAAATTCCAGGAGTTCAGTCACACCTCCATAAATTTTACCTCCAGGAGCCCTATCAGTTGCTCACTGAAATCAGAAAAAAATCTCCCCCTGTACCTAGCAGAAGGAGGGGAAAGTAACCATTCTGAAGCACTCCCAGAGCTCTGTACTCCCCTAACAATATAGCGTCAAGGGAAAATATTTTACCAGAGCCTAACCAACTGGGGATTTACTGAAACCAAACAAGACTGAGGACTGTAAATACCCAATTATATACCCCTCTAGCCTTTGTTATGGAAGAAGGAAAATATCAAACTACAGGCCCCTCTAGCCTTCTACATGAACGGAAGGGAAACACCCAACTCCGGCTCACCAAAAGACTGAGATCTAATTATAGGACTATTGAATGCTTCTCCTATATAAACACCTTACCACCAAATCAGTAGAATTTCCAAATAATAACAGGGGATCACAACTAAAAGAACTGCAAACTTTAGACACTATTTAGTAAGGAGTCTCTAGGGAAACACAAAACTGAATGACAAAAATAAAGACAACAGAAGAGAATATTCTGGAAAACTGAGTAGAAAGCAACAGAATTCAGTCTCCCCACCTAGACAGCAATGGCAGAATCTGTCTGACAAAACTATTCTGGAAATCTGGAATCTACTAAGGCTTTCAACTTCAGGAGAAGGCTTGAATTATACATTGCAGTTAATTTCAGTCAATTTGAGCTTTTAGCATGCTAGCAGCTACCCATTCCCAATCCCATGGCAGGTAGTTGTACACGTGTTCCTGGAGCAACCTGATACATCTTAAAGGTTCCAGGGTGAGTAAAAAGGATCCTGTCCTCCAACAGAAAACAACAAAACTGGATGAAGGAGGAGAATATATATTTCCCAAGTTATCACAATATTAGATTCAAATGTCCAGTTTTCAACAAGAAAAAAAAAATCACTAGGCATACAGAGAAACAGGAAAGTATGACCCACTCAAAGGAAAAAAAAAGGATCAACAAAAGCCGTCCCTAAAATTAACCTGATGGCAGACCTATTAGATAAAGACTAAAACAACCATCTTAAACATGCTCAAAGAACTAAAGGAAGATGTGGAGAAAGTCAAGAAAACAATATATGAACAAAATGGAAATATCGATAAAGAGATAGAAAACCTAAAAAGAAACCAAAAAGAAATTTTGGAGCTGAAAGTACAATAATTAACATTAAAAAATCTCTAAAGGGATTCAAAAGCAGATTTGAGAAGGAAAAAGAAAACAGCAAATGTAAAGATAGAACAAGGAAAATTACTGAATCTGAGGGACAGAAAAAAAAAAAAGATTGAAGGAAAGTGACAGAGCCAAAGGGACCTATGGGAACATCAAGTGGACCAACATAGGCTTGATGTGGGAATTCCAGAAGAAGAGAGAGCTAGAAAGAGAAGGTAGAGGGAAAATTTCAAAAAATAATGGCTGAAAACTTCCCAAACTTGATTTAAAAATAAATATAAACATTCAAAAAGATCAACGAACTCCAAGATGAAATCACTGACACCAAGACATAATAAACCAATTAAATCTAACAAACATGCAGAATCCTCTATCCAATAAGAACAGAATAAACATTTTTCTCAAGTTCACATAGGACATTTTCCAGTACTGACAATATGTTATGGCACAAATTAAGTCTCCATAGATTTTTAAACATAGAAATCATATAAAGTATTTTTTCTGACCACAAGATGAAGTGAAAAATCGATTAACAGAAAGAAAACCAGATAAGTCACAAATTTGTAGAAATTAAATAGCACATTCTTTAAAAAAAAACAATGGATCAAAGAAGAAAATACCAGGGAAATTAGAAAATACTCAGAAACAAGTGAAAAAAAAAAAAAAAAACAATCTGCCATAACTTATGGGATTTAGCCAAAGAACTGCCGAGCAAGAAATTTATAACTATAAACACATCGAAAAACAAAGAAGGTTTAAAATCAATAACCTACCTTCACAACATAAGAAACTAGGGTGAAAAAAAAATTAACCCCAAGCCACCAGAAGAAAGAAAATAATAAAGATGAGAAGTAAATGAAATTGAGAACAGAAAACAATAGAAAAAATTAATAAAACTAAAAGCTGGTTCCTTGAAAAGATCTACTGAATTCACAAACATTTAGTTAGATGGGCTAAAAAAAAAAAAAAGAGAAGACTTAAATGACTAAAATCATAAATCAAAGTGGGGACTTTACTATTATTCCACAGAAATAAAAACGAATGTGAGAGTGCTATGAACAATTGTATGCCATCAAGTTGGACAACCTAGATTAAATGGACAAATTCCCAGAAACACAAAACCCTCCAGGAAATCACAAAGTAATAGAAAATCTCATTAGACCTATAACTAGTTAAGAACATTGAATTACTAATCAAAAATCTCTATTAAAGAAAAACCTAGACCCAGCACCTTCACTGGTAAATTCTACCAAACATTTAAAGGTGAATTAATACTAATCCTTTTCAACTTTCCCAAAAATTCAAGAGGAAAGAACACTTCTTTATGCATTTTTTGAGGTCGCCATTACCGTAATACCAAAGACAGACAAAGACTCAAGAAAACTACAGATAAATATTCAAATACTATCTAAAGTGATCTACGGATTCAATTCAACTCATCAAAACCCATGTTTTATGCAGAAATACAAAAATCCATTCTAAATTCATATGGAATCTCCCCCAAACAGCCAATGTAATCTTAAAGAGGAAGAATAAAGCCAGATTCCAAACTTACTACAAAGCTACAGTAATCAGTGTGGTACTGGCATAAAGACAGATACAGATCACTGGACTAGAATAGAGCCCAGAAATAAACCCACACATATAAAGTCAAATGTTTTTTGACAAAGGTTGCAAGACCATTACATGGGGAAAAGATAGTCTTTTCAACAAATGAGAAAACTGGATATCCACATGCAAAAAATTAAGTTGGACCCTTACTTAACACTGGATGCAAAAATTAAATCAATCAGAGGTGTAAATGTTAAGACCTAAAACTATAAAATTTGTAGAAGATAATATAAGACAAAAGCTGCAAAACCTTGGATTTGGCGATGATATCTTGGATATAACATCAGAAGCAAAGGCTATAAAAGAGAAAAAATAGACAAAGTGGACTTCGTAAAAGTTTTTAAATTTTGTTCATCAAAAGACAATATCAATGGAGTAAAACAGCAAGCCACGGAGTGGGTGAAAATGTTCACAAATCATTTTTATCTAATTAGCAATGACTCCATAAAGAACTCCTATAACTAAACAAAAACAACAATAACAACAACAAAAAAAACAATTCAAAGGAAGACATACAAACGGCCAAGAAGCACATGAAAACATGTTCAACCTCACTAATCATTAGGGAAATGACTGTTGTTGCAGTTTTACAACATTAAAAACATTCTTGATATAGATGGTAGTAATGGTAGCACATTATAAGTGTATTTAATATCACTGATCTGTACACTTAAAAGTGGCTGAGATGGTACATTTTATGTTTCTGTATTCCACTATAATTTTTTAAATTAGAAAAAATATATATATAAGGGTAATAGAAGAAATTCTAGCCTCTGATACCACAGCTACACCACATAGTAAAAACAGCCTAATTCCTAGCCAGATAAATATAAAACCTGACACAAAAGTGCTATCTATATACTTTTCTTTTACCTGATAAACCTTGTATATATTTCAACAAAAAATACAATGTATTCTAAAAGGCAAGAAAAAACACAGTGGAATAAACAAAGCACACATCAGAACCAGTTTCAAATATGGCAGAGATTTTAGAGTCATCTGATTAACAAATGTAACTAGAGTTAATATGTTTAGGGTTCTAATGGGAAAAGTGGATTACATGCAAGAACAGATGAGTAGTATGAGCAGAGAGATGGAAAGTTTAAGAAAGAATGAAAGAAAAGCTAAGAATAAATAACACTGTAATGGAAATGAAGAATGCCCATCAGTAGACTGCATTCAGCCAAGGAAATAATTAGTGACCTTGAAGATATGTCAATAAAAACTCTCAAAACGAAAAGATGAAGAGAGGAAAGAAAGAAAAAGATGGAACAGAATGTCCAAGAACTGTGGGACAGTTACAAAAGGTATAACATACATGTAATGGGAATAAGAGAATGAAAAGAGAGGAAGAAACGGAAGAACTATTTGAAGTAATAATGACTGAAAATTTTCCAAAATTAAGATAGACATAAAACTATCACTCCTAGAAGCACAAGGAACACCAAGAAGGATTAACATTAAATAATAATAATAATAATACAACTAGGCAAATACTATGTAAATTGCAGAAAACAAAAGACAAAAAAAATTTTTTTGAAAGAAGCCAGAATGAAAACAAATACCTTACCTACAGAGAAACAAATACCTTATTGGACTTCTCAGAGACCGTGCAAACAAGAAGAAAGCAGAGTAAAATATTTAAAGTGTTGAAAGAAAAAAAACCACCAACCTAGAATTCTGTATCCAGTGAAATTATTCTTCAAAAGTAAAAAGGAAATATATACTTTCTCAGAAAAACAAAACTTGAGGGAATTTGTCATCCACAGATATGTCTTGTAAGGAATGTTAAAAAGGGGTAAGAAAATTATAAAAGTTGGATACATATCTGCATAAAATAAGAAAAGCATTAGAGAAAGAATAAATGAGAGTAAAATCTTTCATTTTTCTTATTCTTAATTGATCTAACAGATAAGTTTATTCAAAATAATAGTAACACTGTATTTGGTGATTATAGCTTATGGATAAGTAAAATGAATGACTAATTTTTAAGGAATAGGAGGGAGGAATTGGGAATACTCTGTTATAAGTTATTTGTACTATCTCTAAAATGGCTCAGTATTATCTGAAAGCAGACTTTGATTACTTGTAAATGTACCTTGCAAACTCTTCAACAACCATTATAAAACATTTTAAACATTTTTAAAGGAAGTATAATTCGAATGCTACGAGAGATGAGAATATGGAATCAAATCATATAAAATGCTGAATTTAAACCAGAGAAGGGAGAGAAATTGTAGAGGACAAAATTTAAAAATAAATAAAAGAAAAAGGCAATGAATAGAATAGTTACAAATATGGTAGCTGTTAATCCAATTATATTAATAATCACTTTAAATGTGAATGATCTAAGTATACAAATTAAAAGATAGATACTGTCGAAGTAAAAAATAAGAGCCGACAATGTGTTGCCTATAAAAAACCCACCTTAAATATAAAGACATAGATAAATTAAAAGTGAAGGGATGGAGAAAGACATACTGTTAACACTAGTAAAGAGAAAGCTGGAGTACCCACATTAACTTCAGAAATCAACTTCATAACAAGAAAAATTAACAAAGATAAAGAGTGGCATTCCATAATGATGAAGGGGTGAATTGTCCAAGAACATAGAATAATCCTTAATGTGTCTAACAACTGAATGTCAAAATAAAAGAGGCAAAAACTGATAACCAGCCACAAGGAATAGACGAATCCACTGTTACAGTTAAAGGCTTCACACCTCAATCAGTAAATAACATATCCAGCAAGCAGAAAATCAGTAAGGATATAATATCAGTAAGGATTGAACTAAAGTGCATCATCAATAAAATGGATCTAATTGACATACTATAACACTTCAGCTAATAACAGCAGAATATACATTATTCTCAAGCTCACATGGAACATTCACCAATATAGACCACATTCCAGACCATAACACACTCTTTAACAAGTTTAAAAAAATACAAATCATACAGAGTATGTTCTGAGTTCCCAGTGAAATTAAACTAGAAATCAATAACCAAACTGCAGTTCCAAACTATTGAGAGATTAAACAACATGCTTCTAAATAACACACAGATCAAAGAAATCTCAAGAGACATTTTAAATATTTTAAATGAATTGGAATGAAAAATAACCTATCAAAATGTCTGAGATGCAGCTAAATCAGCGAAATCTGCAGCACCTGACCCCTCCCAGTACCTGTGAGGCCCAAGCCACTGTGACACGCTAGTCAGAGCTGAGCCCCAACTGAGCAGAGGGTTTGCATTCTTCTGATCCCTGCCCCCTACATGAAGAAATGAATGGTGAATTGGCCCCAGGTAAAGCACAGTATATTTTCCAAGTATGGCAAAGTTATAAAGGTTACTAGAGGGAAAGATAAAGACACCAGGAAGGATAAAGGGGTTGCATTTATTTTATTTTTGGATAAAGACTCTGCATAAAACTTTACCAGAGCAATAAACAACAGTTATTTGGTAGAGTGATAGAAGCCAAGCATGGCTATTGGCAATGTTAGAGCAGCTGAGTTTACCTGAAGACAAAACTGCTTTGATAAATCTGAGCGTTATGAATGTGGAGAAAGTGGACACTTAAGTTATACCTGTCCTAAAAATATGCTTGGAGAACATAAACCTCCAAAGAACAAAGAAAAAAAGAAAAAAGAATACCTGAACCAGAAGAAAAAAACTGAAGTAGAAGAAAGTGAAGATGAAGGAAGGGGAAGATCCTGCTCTTGACAGCCTCAGCCATAGCTTTCCAGCAAGCTAAAAGCAAAGAACAAAAAAAAAATAGAAACCCAGCCAGGGGCTCCCACAACTTCAGATGATTCAAGATGCCCAAGGGTTCAAAAACAGCATATATTTCAATGATGAAGAAGAACTTAATGATTAAAATTATATTTATTATGTAAATATCATTAGTTATTTTTTTAATCTTGGAGTACCAAGTTTAGTTCGGACTAAAGATTACTTTTAGAATTTGAGCATAAGAGAGCTTGTGCTTTGGTGCTGTTAAGTCCCATGAGCTCCGCTGGCAATAAATTCTCCTTCCTCTACCAAAGCTGTCTGAGCGTCCAATTTCCTCCGGTGGGTGTCGCTTCCTGCAACAGATTTCTGGTGTGTTGGCCGGGAAGCGTGGAGGAACGGTGCCCACATTTGGCAGAATTTGGGTACCTCACTGGGGAAACCCCTACTGGCCCTGTAGACACGCTGGCTGAACGCACACCAGGGATTACCCCGTGTGGACACCTCACAGGACAGAAGGGGAAACCCCATCTGCCAGTCACTGCAAGGATCAGACAACAGAGGAACAAGAAAGCTAGGATGTGTCAGGGACACGGTAAGGAAAAACAAGGCACAGGGTAGCTAGCTCAGGCCCTGCCCCATAAGGCAGAAGGGGAGACTGATCATCTCCCGAGGTCACCTGAGTACTCTACATTTGTTAGGGGAAACTGTGACCTCACAGGTACATAGGGCGGAGAGTGGAATGTGTTTGGTTAACACTGGGCAAAAGGAAGGCCCAATCCCTGTCCAGAGAGTAACCAAGTGTCCTCCACGGGTTAAGAGGAGCTACTGCTTAGTCTCCACAGGACAGGTGGGAGGTTGTATGAAAGAGAGTGAGTGCTGAGTGACTGAGACATGGCCTACCCGCGAAGCAAGAGTTGAGCCCCTATCCGCGGTTCTGTGACAAACCTCATACGGCTTAGGATGATGTCACTGGATCTCCGTGAGGAGTCTACGCCAGTGATCCAGGTCAGGGGTTTATACCAATCCACCAATTGCCAAGAGGAGCCTGAAAATTCCCCACAGGGGGAGCAAGTGACGTCCCTTCCAAAGTTTCCCCAACCTTATCCCCCAACACTCCATGTGGCGTGATTGTTGCCTGTCGTAGGAGGCATGGGGGGTACACAGAGAAAGCCTACTCCCATAGCCACGATGGTCAAAAACTTCAAGAAAGGGTTATCAGATTATGGAGTTAAACTCACCCCACAGAATCTCCACACCCTTTGTGAGGTAAACTGGCCATCTTTTGGTATTGGATGTTTGGTAGAGGGAGCTCCTAGTCTTCAGTTAGAAGACACAGGTCAGGGTCTTCCCGGGCAGCGAGGAGGGGAGACAAAGTTCAGGGCCTTCCACAAAGAGGGAAGCAAAGGAGGCCCTATTCTAGGAATCTACACAACAGAAGGCCTTTGGGGGAAAAAATCAAACGGGCACTCACTAACACTCCAGAGAGAACTCCCAGACCTGTGCTGCCACCCGCCGTTCTCCTTCCGCCTTTCCAGGCGGCACCAGCACCAGGCCAAGGGCACACGTACAATCCTTTCAGGGTAAGTAACATACTTTCAGATTCAGATAGAGCTGGGATTGTGTTCCCTGATGATCTAGTGTTTAGGATTCAGTGCTCTCACTGCCGCGGCCCAGGTTCGATTCCCAGTTAGGGAGAAATATTCTTTCCTCCTTCCTCACCAGCAGCAGGAGCATTTCCCAGCTTGTATCCCACAGGGAAGGCAGGAACCACAGCCCCACAGCCCAGCTGTCAGTGAAATACAGTGGCAGCGAGGAGCAGCGAGGACCTATAGGCCACCCTCCTACTTCCAAACAAACTAACGATGGGAGGGGGATCAAAAAGTTTGGCCTGTAAATGATTCTCCAGATAGGAGAATAGCATTGCACATCAAGAAACTGGAAAATAGGAAGAAGCCCTCTATGTACAAGCTTCTATGCTTCTTTACCAAGACCCAGACTTATTAGATGACCCAGTGATAAGAGCACCAGGTGGAGATCTCAGGAGTTCTCTTCTCCCACTTCACTCTCGGACTCTGAAGGGGCCCAGCCCAAGTTCTCTGGGGACTCCATCTATTTCATCACTCCCTGAGGAAACTAGATAAGCACCCCCAGGGAAGTTACAAATACTGATGATGGGGAAATATGAGTATGTGCATTACCTCTGAACTATATTTGTCGGTGTTATATGGAATATGGTTGTTGAGTTAAGAACTCTAATTATGATGGAAAGGAAAATGTGTTTTTGGTAACATAAGGTATAAAGTATGGGTATTTATTTTGAAGGACCCCTTCTAGGATAGGATGATCTCAGTGTCTTTGCAGGCAGACCCGGAAACCCCCTAACCAATTTTCCTGCCTAACTCTTTTCTAAGAGCCATGAACCTCCTTATTATTAACGTTATTATTATTATTATTAGCAGAACACCATTTCTGCTAACAATGGGCCGATGACCCTTATCAATAAATAGCCAGAGGATCTGAGTCACCAGTTTCGGGCAATTGTCAGGATTTGAGGGAGAGGGCTTCCCCATCCCCACAAAGAAAGGAAGAAAGGTGTTTGTTTTAAAGTTGGTTATTTCTGAAAGCGTGAGAAGAAGCAAACTGAAGGAATGAAGAAAGTGGCAGAAGGTCTGTGAAAAGAAATTCTCAGAGGAAATTTTATGTGATTAAACTAAACAAGATTAGAAATTTAAATGCCAAAAGTAAGCTAATGCAAAATTAAAATTACCTTTTAATGTTTCTTAGACTATTAGTCTGCTACTAATGTTATGGAAAAGTTTTCTGAGTAGAAAACTAGGATTCCTTACTTAATCAAAATAACTTCTGTATTTTATATTGCCTTAACCAGTTTTCTGAGGCTTTTAGAGAATATATTAATATCAGCCCAAAGTCTGAGGGCCAGACACTCCTGGCTATACATTTCGTAACTTAGTCTGTGCCCAGTATTCAAAGGAAGCTCCAAAAGTTGGAACATAGACCCCAACCCCAAAGGCTGCCTTGGTGCCAGAGGTCTTTAACGTGTCCGATAACTGGGACTGTGCAGAGAAGAAAGCAGAGTACAAAAAGGGCGCAAATTTTAGCTGCCATAATACAGGGACCATCTCAAGGTGACCCTAGGCAGTAAAAATCTTGCAGGCTTGGAGGGCCTCGATCTTGATAGGCCATAAATGGCACTGTTGGGACTGAGACATAATCAATGCACATATTGCAGAAGGAAGGGCACTAGAAAGGCGAGTCGGAAGCTGCAGAGGGGTAGACCTCATAAGCCCTCGCCTCACATAGCAAGCCTCTCATGAAGGGGCTGCTCTCTCCTCCAACAATGGAGGCTCAACCGCTTGCAAGTTCTAATCCTAGAGAAATCCATCACGATCACATCAGTGGAGCCTCATGTCAGGGTTTCCTACTAGCAGAGGAACTACCTCCTCGCAATCTTTTGAAAGTCAGCCCACAATGCAAACAGAAAGGGCCTCACTTGAAACTCAGGAAGGATAAGGCTATGCTTTCTTTAAAAATTTCTACTATAACACCAGCAGAAAAATGTGTGACATTTACTAAGTGTGCTAACTAATGTTTTAACATCTCAGATATGAACTTGAACTGCAGCTTCACGACTTCTGTAAGCTATACAAATGCACATGTTAAATTACCTGCTGGATGATTTCTTATTTGTGGAAAAACTGTTTATTCTTATGTTCTTTGGGAAGACTAATTGTATTTATGCCTCAAAAGTATCCAACTAGGGGCCGCAGGGAATTCACCCTTGACTCCCACTTAAGGTCAGGGAGAAGTTGAATAAAAAGATCACACAAGGGAATTTTCAGGGTGTTAGAACTGTTCTGTGTGACGCTACGTTGCTGGACACATGACTATATATATTTGTCAAAACCTACAAAACTTCACATCACAAAGAGTAAATCTTAATGTATACAAATTTTTCAAAAAATCAACCAGAAGGGCAGAGGAATCCTAGAATGGAATGCAGAATGTGACAATCCAACTCTATGTAAAATATATATCATAACCTCACCGACAAGGATGTCAAAAAAAAGTTGCCACCCTAAGTAACATTGGGAAAGGATACTTTTAAGAAGATAATTGTAATGCTAAAGACAAAAATGAACTATGCATAAACCTTGTACTCTAATTGACAAATTTGTTTTCATACTGCACAGATTAGCAATTCTTAAACTTCTGTACATTTAAAGTCAAGATATTAGTCTGAAGTCATGCATATTTATATACTATAGGTAAAAATGATAGATGATTGATAGGTAGATAGATAGAAATATAGATAAGTGTTATCTACACAGGTTAGTATGTATACATTTATTTCCTCATTTTGTCCACTGAAAGGACCTGAGACTAGTGGCACGCCTAACACCAGATCTTGGCTTCTAAATACCACTGTCCAATCAGAGGAATCAAGGCTGCTTGCAGAAATGGCTGATTTTCAAAGTAGGCAAGGAAAATATAAGATGTATTTAGATTATCTTGTAATACCAGAAAGCAAGGAAGTAATATATACAAACATGCATGTGTGTGTGTATATGTGTATGTATATATTATATATATACATATA
>NW_011889003.1:1621041-1624386 GCF_000151845.1 Pteropus vampyrus | reverse complement strand
CATCTTTCACAGTTACTTATCTTTCACAAAATCACATTTATTTTTCAAAAAATAGAAAAAGAAGGAATACTTTCTATCTCATTTTGTGAAGCCTGCATTATTACTGTATACCAAAATAGAAAAAGAAAACAGCTAACTGATATCTCCCATACACATAAATGCAAAAAATCCTTAATCCAACAGCAAATTTAATCCAGCATATATTAAAAAAAAGATAATAAATCAGGACTGCGGCAGGCTGAATTTACACTGATCTACAAACTGAAAAAGAGAACAAACTGGAAAGCACATACCATCTGATCAGAGTTTTGAAACAGAAACGATGTGCCAGTTATTGAGTTATTATTTCTCAGCTCCAAACCTACACTTTACACTTGATTCTCTGACTCATGCTGGGGCATTACACACCACATGTCTGCTTTGCCAGCTGGAGCCATGTTGGCTCTGCCAGTAGGAGGTACTAGTGAGAAGACTGTAAGGCTGGAAGAGAAAGAAGGAACTTATTTCCTGTTCTTTCATGTGTGCCTTCTGTTTGCTTTCCTCCTGTTTTCATGTTCTTGTGAGCAATATGCTAGTAACATCTCTTTACTCTGGTAGTAGTCGGTCCTCTTTAAATCAGTACTTGAATTGCCTTTGCAGTTTTTCTAATATTTGCTGAGGCAACAGCACCAGCTAGTTAGTGTTCCTTTTCCGAGATCCCAGCCACCTGGGGCCCATCCTCCAAGCTTCAAAGCTTTAATAATTCTAACCTCTTCACTTTATTTCCCCAGTCCCAGAAGTAGAAGCAATTTCTAGCAATTGCTATTTTTAGGATAATGTAGCATTATTTTTTTTGCTTTCCAATTTCATGCAACCTTAGTTAATTCTTTACATTACTCTTTCTATGTTCAAATTACTGGTATGGTTTCTGTCTCCTGGCTGGCCTTTACTGATTTGTACAAAGATTTGCACAAAAATGTACGAAGATTACATTTTTTTGAAATAACCATGAAAAACAACTTAAGGGAAAAAAATATTAGGAATACTAGCCAAAAAAAAAAAAAGATCACATGGACACAGACAAAAAAAAACATAACAGCTAAAGAACAAGTCAGTTAATCAAATCAATTAATTTAAAGCTCAGATTGAAGAACTCTCTCAGAAGTTATCAGGAAAAGATAAAGAAAAAGGAAATATTAAAGAAAAGATTTAGAGGTTAAAAGTAAAGGTGAAAACATTTAACCAACAAGAGTAACAGAGAAAATTTTTACATGAGACAACATGTGAAGAAATAATAAGAACAAATTTACCAGAACCAAAGATGAAATACCTCAAGTTAATAGAATCTATAGATTTCAGAACAGATGACATGGAGGGTCTAGACTAGGAAAAAATTTAATAAATTTTAAAGGATATAAAAATCAGGAAAAAATCTGTATGATTATAGCGAGAAAGAACAGATCATCTTCAAAGAAAAAACAATCAGACTTACATTAGGCTTTTTGAAAACAAAAAGTCTAAAGAGCATTAGTTTTTAAAACATTGAAGGAAATAAATTTTGAACTCGGAATGTTTATATCCAAACTATCATTCAAATAGGAGGGCGTAATCAAATATTCTCAGTTATACAAGATCACAAAAGAAGAGTTGCTACACAAAAACCTCTACTGAAAACAGTGAGTACTTAGAAAAAAGCTCTCCAATAACAAGAAAATCAAAAACAGATATGACAAGGTATATATGGAATAAGGGTGACCAACTATCTTAGTAAAGTCTATTATTGTCCATTTTGCAAAAACTTTATTTTAAAAAATAAAGCAAAAGTATATTTTTAAATGACTAAAATTCTAGACAAAAAATCAACATTGCGAGTAGGGAAAAATAAATTTTACACAAAAGGAACACGAGAGTATGTTAAGATACTTGTCTTATTAGAGAAATTATACAGATACTGATATATTAAAATGTCAGGAGATATAAATGAACATAACTTTGGTCTTAGGATATGGGCACTCTAAGAACAAAACTAGAATGTAACTTTTATTGAAGTACGGCTACACAAAATATTATATTAGTTTTAGATATACAACATAAGTGTTGGTGAGGCTGCAGAAAAACAGGGAATCCTCGTGCACTATTGGTAGAAATGTAAATTGATACAGCCGCTATGGAAAACAGTATGGAGGTTCCTCAGAAAAATAAAACTATAACTATCATACGATCCAGCAATTCCACTTCTGGGTATTTATCCAGAGAAAACAAAAGCACTAATTTGAAAACATATATGCACCCTTATGTTCACTGCAGCATTATTTACAATAGCCAAGATATGAAAGCAACATAGAATATAACTTTTAAGCAATAGAACAAAATATTTATCTATCCAAGATTGGTAAACAATGGAGAAGAAAAACACGAGCAGTAAATTAAAAATATAGAGATAAAAAATTAAGTACTATCTTAACAGTAATTACAAAAAATGTAAATGTTTTAAACTCACAATTAATATATTAAATTTATTAAACTCATTTCCAAAATAAGAAACACACAGGACACAAAAATTTTGAAAACAAAAACAAGGGAAAAAGCTGGAAGATAATCTTAATAACTGACTATGCCAGTTGTCAATTTATTACTTCTCATCTCCAAATCTACTTTTCACTTCTCTGCTTATGATACTAAAACATTTCTGCCTTTCTAACTGACATAATGTTAAGCTTTGTCTGAAAGGGAAAGGGGCTTGGGGCTTGGCTTTAATATGTTTTCTTTCCTCCGAGTTCCTGTGGAGCTTTCATGGTACACAGGATACTGTAACCACACTGTACCCGCATTTAAACTTCACTTCATTTCTTTAATATAGATTTTTTTCTGATTCAAGCTGGTTTTGCCCAAATAATGGCATTGGGACTCACTTGCTTTTTGCACCCTCTCCCTCTTTACCTTTGTATGCCTGCTCCTTTAATCATTAAGCCTTAGGACATAAGATTTATCAAACCTGAGGTCTACAATCATGAGGACTCAGGATAACATCCTAGCCTTAAATGTGTTTCAGCTCCAGACACATCAAGGCAAAACAACAACCCCACCGGCTACAGGACCAGACCAGACAGGATGTGACTATGGCTGATTCCAGAAATGAACATAATGATCAATTACCCCAGCCCTATCCAGTCGTCCAATCAGTAGCAACCATGTCCCCAACTCCCTTAGTTTCCATGAGTACTGATTTTTCCCTTTTCCTTAAGTTTCCATGCTATGATTTTTTTCCTTCTCTCTATATAAATTGTACTTCTGAGACACCTGGGGGGATAGGGGCAGGTTTTGAAAGCAATAGCTTGCCTGTGTCTCTGGGACTTGTGACTCTCT
>NW_011889003.1:1620662-1620991 GCF_000151845.1 Pteropus vampyrus | reverse complement strand
TCTCTATATAAATTGTACTTCTGAGACACCTGGGGGGATAGGGGCAGGTTTTGAAAGCAATAGCTTGCCTGTGTCTCTGGGACTTGTGACTCTCTGAAATAAACCTAACTTTGTACCTGCACGTGTCTCTTCTTCGTGCACAGGCAGACGGGCCCCTTTGGCTCTGGTAACAATATACTAGTGTGGCTAATCCCGTGAATTCATTCCGCAGCACCCCCACAGGTAACTCTGCAGCCAGTTCTGTGGGCACCCCAGCTGGCCTCGCAGGAAGAGTTCCTCAGCACTCCAGTGGGCAGCTTCTCAATAAGGTCCACAGGAACCCCAACTGC
>NW_011889003.1:1617785-1619854 GCF_000151845.1 Pteropus vampyrus | reverse complement strand
AGGTCCATCCAAGTCACAAATGGCAGATTTCATCTCTTCTTATGGCTGAGTGATATTCCATTATATACATGTACTACAGCATCTTTAGCCAATCATCTATTGTAGAACACTTCGGTTGCTTCCATGTCCTGGCCACTATGAGTAATGCTGCTATGAACACTGGTGTGCAAATATCTTTTCAGATAGGGGTTTTCGAGTCTTTGGGGTAAATACTCAGTAGAGGGACTGCTGGATCATGTAGTAGATCAATTCTTAGTTTTTTGAGGAAACTCCATACTGTTTTCCATAGTGGCTGTATCAATCTGCAGTCCCACCAGCAGCATATGAGGGTTCCTTTTTAAATAGTTCATTCTTTACATGAAAACTTTCTTGTTAAAATTTTTGTTTCTCCGGACTGTACCCTGACTGAGAAGCTGACTAAACAGAGTTAAAGGGACTAAAACTTATTTATCTGTATCTATAAAAGAAACAACAAAAGAGGATATATCCATAATACCCATATATGTACCCATATATATCAAACAACAGACAAATCTTCAGAAATAAACAGAAAAATCAACAATTATAACTAAAAATGTAAACATAGCCACCTCAGAAACTGCTAAAACAGACATAAAAAATAGATAATAGATAAAGAGACAGAGAGGAAAAGAGAGGGAGGGATTAAGGTGATTATGGTACACACACGTACATACGTACAAAAATATATATATAATTAATAAACCACAGCTATTATGCTGAAACTATTAGATTAACCAAAAGTGGAGATATGAATATAAGCATTTAGTTTAATTTTCTCTCAAACTCTCCTAAAGAAACAATAGCAGAGTTTATTTGTTTATCAATATAATGGGTTAGGACCCAATTAATGTAGGGAAGAGGCAAGAGAATTAAATGTTACTAAAGCCACGATCAGAGATTACAGTGGGCTGATCAGCCCTGCAGCCAGGCCAGGACACCTGCAGAACAAAGAAAGATTTCTGCTGGGATTGCTAACAACCCATTCCCCACGTCTGTGAAGGGGAAAGAGGAAAAAGAGAGTCATTCCCTATGGCTAGAACCTTGGGGAACCTGTGGATTAAAGGCTGGGAACTGCTGCAGGCCTTTCACTCAACATATTGTTTCTTACCTTTTCACATTACATACTCGCCCCCTTCCCCTTCCTTACTATATGTCCATATCAAAGGAAATGGGTTACCAAAGCCTTTTAAACTAAAACTCACAGGAATTAAAGAATGACATATAAACTGAATTCCCTGAACACTCAGGGTCCCTCTCAGAGCCTTTACCCTGTCCCTCTCATTGTCCCTCTCACTGTCTCTCTCACTGTCCCTCTCACTCTCTGCCTCTGAGAGAAGACCACACTCTGTCTGTGGAGCATTACCCGTTTTCTAGCAAACTTTCTACACTCTCTGCCAAAGGACCCTCTTCTCTCGGTACAGGGCTTGGTCAGTACCAACCCCACCCCACTCAGAAATAGTTGTCCTGTCCTGCATCACAATGCAGCAAATTTTAGCAAGTTACAAAGCAGACAGACAAGTACTATCTTCAGCAGTCCTGAAAAAGCTGAATCCTAAACCAGCAGTGAAGAAAGCAAAGAAGCAAATTCATATCACAGAACCCCAGAAGGCTCAAGATTTGACAGCACCAGGTATCTCTAGAAGTAGGGAATAAACGTGGAACTAAAAATAAGTTGAAAGTCTCTTTAAGAACAAGGTCAGGCCCCAGGTTCCCTCACTCACTTTCATGCCTTTCCCTAAGCTCAGCAGAAACTGGACAGCATTTTCTCTGAAGAGGGTAAAACAATGATTAAACTAGGAGATATCGGACAAAAATGAGGGCAGGGGCAATATACCGGACACAGGAAAATTAAGTGAAATCTTATGAAGTGAATGTTAAGACTCTAGCTTTTCTCCCATCGTGGCCCCCAGAGCACTAGCAGCCAGGCATATGCTCTCTAGAGCATGACTTCTGGAAGACTCTGCTCTGGGAACTCTAACTGGCCCAAGAGAAAAGAACTGTGCTAACTGTGCTCTCCACAGAAGCAGCACAGCTAGATCACAGACTAT
>NW_011889003.1:1607959-1615875 GCF_000151845.1 Pteropus vampyrus | reverse complement strand
GTAAAATTGTAAAACAATATGCCCCCAAAATATTAATCAAATAAATGAGGCATGTAAAGTCCTAATAATTTTATAGAAGTGAACGGGGGCTTATAAAATTATTCTTATTCATCCCTGGAACCCAAGAATTTTGAACAATGCTAGGTACATAGTAAACATCCAAAAACATCAAGAGGAATGAATGCATAGTTGAGACCTCTATGTGCATTTTAGTCATATTTATATGGAAGAAAAAATAAGATTGAAAACGGCTCGTTGCAGGAAGCAACACCCACCAGAGGAAATTGGACGCTCAGCATGAGCATGTGGGGCTTAACAGCACCAAAGCACGAGCTTCCCTTGTTTAGATTTATTACAGCTTATATACCCTTGCAGTGTCCATGCAAGGGGCACGTGATTCCTTTGTCTGAGGTTCTATGTGCACCTCCTGACTCAGGATGGGGAGAGGGAGTTTCGGGTGGGGGCTGCAAGGGGGAAGGAATTCCCGGACTACTGGTCCTATCTATTTACAGATCCCTTGTCTTGCAGGTGTGGCAAGAGTTTCTAGAAGGCCATTTAAAGATCTATAGGATGTGGTTAATCTATAACCAGCTGAGTTGGGCATTTCTGCAAGCTCTTTCTTTTGCATTTTTCAGATGCCTCCTCTCCTCTCTTAGCTCTCTACAGTTTCCAGCCACCTAGCTTACATAATAAGAGTACAACAATTTAATTAACTGTGCTATCAGGGAAACCAAAAATAATCAATCCTCAAATGATATATTTAATGTCTGTATATAAGACAATCCAAAAAACATGGTGATTTACCAAAGCATCAAACTTTTTTTAAAAAACTATCATTAATTTCTAGAGATTTACAGAGAAAAATATATTTCTCACAAATCTAAAAACTGCTCAAAAGAAATAGGGTCATTACTTTTTACAACTAAAAAACCAAGTAAATCATGAAGACTGAAAAACTATTTTTCCAGAGTAGATTTAAAAAACATATAAATTTTGAAATTCACTGGTGTCATCACTATAAATCATATAGCCTTGCATACAGAAAAGATGTTAAGATATTATTTAGAAGATTAGCTGTAAGTTGTTTTTTTTAATGCATAAGATAAAAAAGGCATGAAACACATCAAAATATTTTTAGTATTTCTATTAGAGTGACAAGATTGTGGGTGATTTTATTCTTCCTCTATTTTCCAAATTTTTTCTAATGGAATTACATTTTCTCATAATTAAATAAATATAATATTTTTAAGATAGCACCTGATTTAAAAAAGAAAAAAGCATCCAGTATACTCTATGCTTATAGGCAGTTCAAAGATTAAAGAATCTTATACATACAGATGTAAAATCCATTTTCGAAGTTCCCCAAAAAAGGGATTTACAATTAGCACCACCTGTTCAGCAAAGAACCTTGCTATGCAAGTTCTTCCAGCCATCATCACAATAACTTAGAGTTACTCAAAAAACATAAGTAAATCATATATTTCTTTTTGACTCTTTGATATCTTTTGGTGATTCTCTGTGGGGGTTGTTAGAGGAGAAAGGAGAAATGGTGATGAGATTCAGTAAACTGATCTTGTTTGAGAAATCTAATTTCTCCTATCATTTCAGCTATCAAATGGAGCACTCGCTGTCCACAGGCAATTGGCCAAGCAACCAGGTGAACTGCTCTAGTCACTCAGGCATTTGTACATGTCTAAAACACTTTGAATCTTTTTATGATAAAATTACTCAAAACATAAAGAAAGGAAGTAGCAGCAATAAATCATGCTGGCATAGCTCAGGCTATTTATTCTGAACAGGATGGTTGACAAAGAAACCTGCTGTTACAACATATGAGAGAACTCAAAATAATGAGGTTTTCAGAAAAAACTTAAAAGGAATAAGGAAAGACACTCTCAAAGAAATGAGGATGATGAGGAATTGGATCTGACATATTGGAGATTCATAAAGAAACAACACGATCTTCCATTTTAATTTTGTCAGCTTTTATATGGAAGCGTATGAGCTTTGGAGTCAAGTAGACAGGTTTGAATACTGGCTCCAGTGTTCACTACTTGGCAAGTTATTTAATCATTTTATAATCCATTTGTAAAAATGGGGACTAAAATAGCTACCTCATAGAGTGGTAGTTAGGATTAAATACAGTAATGGATAAAAACACATGGTTTATGTTTTATTATTCTCTAACCTTTCCTATATGTTTGGAATATTGTTAAAACACATAGTGTAATTTAGAGTGGCACATATGGGCTCTCAATAAATGTTGATTCACTCCCTTGTTACAGTCATGAAAATTAAACCAGAGTTCTTTTTAGTAAAAAAAAAAGGAAGGAAAAGGAAGGGACTATAAGAGGTCGCCAAATTCAGACTTCTACCTCCAGGCAGATTTATTACATTAAATAAACGTCATGTGATGACTTGCAGTATAATGATGTAAGAGGGACTTTTCTCAAAGTCTAAGAGAAAAGGATTATAAATAAGAAAATAATAATCAATTATATCCAGAATAGACAAAGATAATGCTGATTGCAAATAGGACCCTTGTAGTTTAAATGGCTAAAACTTACAAAACCATAGTGAATCAAACAAAACTCATAGAATAGATTGTATCACAAGTCAGTGGAAGAAAAAAATGGATATTTTGGTTGATGATCTAACAGAAACTAATTCACCGTAAGCGGAAAAATAAAATTATATCTTTATATCAAGGACCAACAAATTGTTCTGTAAAGGGCCAGATAATAAATGGTTTATGCCTTGCAGGCCATACAGTCTCTGTTGCAACTACTCCACTCTACCGTTTTAGCACAAAACAGCCATCAATAATACATAAATGAATGAACATGGCTTATTTCCAATAAAGCTTTATTTATGAACACCAAAAACTGAATTTCACATAATTTTCATATAGCACAAAGTAGTGTTATTCTTCAATTTTCTTAAACCATTTAAAAATATAAAGCCATTCTTAGCTCAAAGGCTGTACAAAAATTCAGCCATATTTGAGCCAGATTTGGACTGTGGGTTGTAGTTTGACAAACCCTGCTTCACACCATTAAAAAAAAAAATCAAATTGGATTACAGTACTAAGTGTGAACAATAAAACTATATAACATTAAAAAAATTTTAAACATCTCATTGACATCTTGTAGTGAATAAAAATTTCTTCAAATCACAATGAAGTAAAAAAAATTGTGCAACTGACTATATTAAAATTCAGGATATTTGTTTAATGAAGGACAGCATAGAGCACAAGTAAGAGAAGATAATCGCAACATTAAAAAAGCATTAAGGTCGAGACTATTCAAAGAACTCCTACAAATCAATAAAAAAAAAAAGAAAACCCAATTATATTTGAATACTGATTAATGTCATTTACTCTGTAAATAACACCGGGAAGATTATGTTTCTACTTCATTGTTTAACAAGGTTCATTATCTCAATTCCTTTTCCTCACTATCACTGTGAATATTCCTGAAGGAATAATCTAATCTCTGGTGTATATGTGTATGTGTGTAATATGAATAATGAATGTCTTTTGCTTGTGGGATTCTATTCTATTTTAGTACACAAACATCTACATAGCGATTCACTGTGTACTAGGCATTGTTCTAGTAATTTACAAAATAAACTTGTTTACTCCTCTCAACTCTCTGTAGGTATTAGAATCCTCATTTTAAAGATGTGAATGGTTTTAATTTTTATACTTATCTGTATTTTCTAATTTTTAAGCAATGTACATTTATACACATACATAAAAAATAAGCGGTGTACAGAAAAACACTGTGCCCTTTTCAGGGGGAAGAATGTGGAGGTGTCGAGGAAAGTAAAGAATTCGAATGCAATACCTAAAGGCAATATTCTTGCTTATATCAACAGAACTTGAGTTTATGTGTTGTCAGACTCTTTTATCTAATTGATATTTCCTGCTTCCATTAGCTATCCTTCATGTTCACACTGCTATTAACATATACGATGTTTTTCAGGAAGAGGAATTAGGTATTTAAGAAGCCAAGAGGTTCTGTTTATTTGTTTCAAAGAATAATGAAACCTTCTAACTACAAAGCAAAGCTGTCCATCAATAAATTTTTTTAAGCACTTTCTATATCAGGCACAGTTCTAGGCACTAATAACATAGCAGTAAGACAGATAAAGTATCTGAACATCTGGGGCATATGGTCAAGATGGCGGATTAGGTAAATGCTGTGCTTGCCTCCTCCCACAACCACATCTTAATTGCAACTAAACTACAAAACAACCATTATTAAAAATCACCTGGCATCTAGCTGAACAGAAGTCCTACACCTAAGAACATACAGAAGAAATCAACTCAACACTGGTAGGATGAACAGAAAACGATGAACAGACTGATCCCACATCCATGTGTGGCAGTGGAGGGTATTCCGAAGGGCTGTCTCAGCTGCAGAGGCTCCCCCCGAAATGTGAGGGGTCCCAATCCAACACCAAGCTCCCCAGCCCAGGCCACGAAGAGAAACCCCTATATTGTCTGGCTGTGAAAACCAGCAGACATTGTGGTTGAGTGAGATGGAAGGGTGCTAGATCTCAGGCGTTCCTTTCAAAGGGCCCACACACAGACTTACTTGCTGGTGGACTTACTCACTTTGAGCTCTAGTGCTGGGGCAGCAAGCAGCTCAAAAGGTGCCAAGGACATACGGGAGAAAGTAAATTGTCTGGCTTTAAGGAGAGGGATGGAGGGGCAACTTTCTCCCAGACAGAAGTGCTGGCAGAGCCATTGTTTCTTTGTTTGGCCCTCCCCACATCCAGCAGGAAGATACAACATGGCTAACACAAATTGCCTCACCCTGATGATACCCTTAGACCCCACCCTACCTTATTTATGGGCCTACCTCAGCTCCTTCCAGTGGCTTTTCCATACAAATGGCCTCTCTTGGCTTATGCTGCAGATTTTCCTAAAATCTCTCAAAGGTTCACAAATCCCAAACAAGCAGCATCAGGCCTTGGTGTGCCTCATACCTATTCCTGAGCAAACTCAAGCCCAGCACTAGCAGCTGCTAGCCTCCGTCTGCAGCTTAGCAACTGCCAAGAGCCTCCAAGCCCAGCATAAGTGGCGCCCATCTTCAGATCACTTTGTAGCACATAGCAAATGACCCTGGGCAGGGCGCAGGCAGCAGCTTACCTTGGCCTGCAACAGAGCCCCTCCCAAGAAGTCATAACACCAACACATCTGATGTCCAGCCTCAGAAAACAAAAGAGCACCCCTAACCACCTCCACAAATGACGCACCCAAAGGGCAGACTGGACAGGCACCAGAGACCTGCTAAAGCAAACCCTACTCTGTAGGGTCAGCTCCTGCACAATAGCTCCTCCACTGTAGTTACAGCCAGTCCCCACAACCAATCAGCCTGAGCATCAATCCCTCTGATTGATGTGCAAACAGCAACCAAGGCTCAACTACAACAAGAGAGTACAGACAACTCACACAAGGAACACACGTGGAGCACCCAGCTCAGGTGACCACAGAGACTGCGCCACTGGGCCCCAAAGAACATCTACTACTAAAGGGCACCTACTAAAACCAGGAGACACAGCAGCTCTACCTAATACATAGAAACAAACACAGGGAGGCAGCCAAAATGAGGAGACAAAGAAACATGTCCCAAATAAAGGAAAAGAACAAAGCTCCAGAAAAAGAACTAAACAAAATGGATACAGGCAATCTACCAGATACCGAGTTCAAAACACTGATGATAAGGATGAACAATTATTTCACTGAGATCTTCAGCAAAGAGATAGGAAAAAAAAAAAAAAACATAAAAATAGAAAACATAAAAAAGAACCAGTCAGAAATGAAGAATATAATAACTGAAATAAAGAATAGAGGGAATCAACGGTAGATTAGATGAAGCAGAGGATCGAATCAGTGATTTGGAAGAAAAAAAAACAATCAGAACAGCAAGAAAAGAGGAGAATCTAAAAAAATAAAGCTAGTTTAAGGGGCCTTTGGGGCAACATCAAGCATGCCAACATTTGTATAGAAGTACCAGAAGGAGAAAAGAAAGCAAGGAATTGAAAACCTACTTGAAGAAATAATGACAAAAAACTTTCCTAACCTGAAGAAAGAAATAGGCATTCAAGTTCAGAGAGTCCCAAACGAGATGATCCCAAAGAAGCCTATACCAAGACTTACCATTATTAAAATGCTATCGTTAAAAGACAAAGAGAGAATCTTAAAAGCAGCAAGAGAAAGGCAGTTGTACCAGACGAAATTGACTTTAAAACAAACGTTATAACAAGAGGCAAAGAAAGATCCAGTAAAACCACTTTTGGGTATTTATCTGAAGAAACCAAAAACACTACTTTTGAGGGACATGTGAATCCATATGTTCACTGCAGCATTATTTACAATAGCCAAAATATGGCGACAGTCTTGGTGTTTATCAATAGATAAATGAATAAAGAAGAGGTGGTACATATGCACAATGTTAGTCAGGAAAAAAAAGAATGAAATCTCGCCATCTGCAACAATATGGATGGACCTAGAAGGTATTGTGCTGAGTGGAGTAAGTCAGACAGATAAAGACAAATGCCATATGATATCACATACATGTGGAATCTAAAGAACAAAATAAACAAACAAAACAAAAACAAACTCGTAGACACAGAGAACGTTCTGATGGCCGCCAGATGGAAGAGGTGTTGGGGGTTTGGTAAAAATAGGGAAGAGATTAAGAATTACAAACTAGCAATTACAAAATAGTCATGGGTATATAAAGTATAACATAAAGAATATAATCGATATTGTAATAACTATGTATGGTGTCAGATGAGTCCTCGATTTATCAAGGTGATCACTTCATGTAAGTTATATAAATGTCTAATCACTATGTTGCACACATGAAACTAGTGCAATTTTGTATGTCAACTGTAATCACTAATCAAAATATTTAAAAAAAAAGACTCAGGATATCCTGGCCTCAAAGAGCTCATGTTCTAATTCAAGAGCTACATTCTACAGATAACACATAAGTAAGACAACCCAGAACTTTGGAAAGATCTTGAAAACTAAAATGACATTGTAACCACAACCCAAAAAAGTGGGCCAAGATGTGTATCTTGATCTTAAATAGGTTGAATAAATGCTAAAATAAAAAGAAGCCAGACAGAAGAGGCTCAGAATATAATATACAAAAGGTTTGAGATACAATTAAAAATTATTTGTCATATTCAGAACTATGAAAATTTCAATTCAAATGAAAAAACACAATCAGAAGATGTCAACATTGAGATGACACAGATGTTAACTAACTCTAAGTATTTTAAAGTAGCTATCATAAAAAGGCTGCAATAGCAATTACACTATTCAAATAAATGAAACCAAAGAAACGTTCAGCAAAGAAATAAAATAAAAAATATAAAAAGAACCAGGGAAGGCATTCTGGGAAACATGGCAGAGTAAAAGACATCCTCAGATCTCTCCTCTTGAAACAACAATAAGCTGAACATCTAAAACGGAACAAAAAAACACCCAAACTGCACGCCAGCACATCTGAGTGTGGGATCTGCGCATAAGAGCTACCACAGGTCAGAACTCTGGGTGTCAGGAGGTGGACTGGGAGAAATAAAGAAGCTCCTTCTCCCAGCTGCCAGAGCTTCCTGCAGGAGGAGAGGGAGGGGAGAAGGAGTAGCGAGTTCCCTGAACAGCCTGCCTGGGAAAGCTGTGAGCTCCCCACGGCCGGCCGGAGGCAGAGCCCAGTCATCAGGGCAAAAGGCAGAGAAGCGGGATGGCAGAAAAACAACAGTTAATTTTTACCAGCCATGGTTACAAAACCAAGGCTGAGCTGCAGCTCCCAACTCCCAACCCAGAGGGTCCCTCCCCACATACCCTCCGAGACCGAACACCACGGAGCCCCAGGGGAATCTGAGCACACACTGTC
>NW_011889003.1:1605726-1607909 GCF_000151845.1 Pteropus vampyrus | reverse complement strand
ACAATATGGATGGACCTAGAAGGTATTGTGCTGAGTGGAGTAAGTCAGACAGATAAAGACAAATGCCATATGATATCACATACATGTGGAATCTAAAGAACAAAATAAACAAACAAAACAAAAACAAACTCGTAGACACAGAGAACGTTCTGATGGCCGCCAGATGGAAGAGGTGTTGGGGGTTTGGTGAAAATAGGGAAGAGATTAAGAATTACAAACTAGCAATTACAAAATAGTCATGGGTATATAAAGTATAACATAAAGAATATAATCGATATTGTAATAACTATGTATGGTGTCAGATGAGTCCTCGATTTATCAAGGTGATCACTTCATGTAAGTTATATAAATGTCTAATCACTATGTTGCACACATGAAACTAGTGCAATTTTGTATGTCAACTGTAATCACTAATCAAAATATTTAAAAAAAAAGACTCAGGATATCCTGGCCTCAAAGAGCTCATGTTCTAATTCAAGAGCTACATTCTACAGATAACACATAAGTAAGACAACCCAGAACTTTGGAAAGATCTTGAAAACTAAAATGACATTGTAACCACAACCCAAAAAAGTGGGCCAAGATGTGTATCTTGATCTTAAATAGGTTGAATAAATGCTAAAATAAAAAGAAGCCAGACAGAAGAGGCTCAGAATATAATATACAAAAGGTTTGAGATACAATTAAAAATTATTTGTCATATTCAGAACTATGAAAATTTCAATTCAAATGAAAAAACACAATCAGAAGATGTCAACATTGAGATGACACAGATGTTAACTAACTCTAAGTATTTTAAAGTAGCTATCATAAAAAGGCTGCAATAGCAATTACACTATTCAAATAAATGAAACCAAAGAAACGTTCAGCAAAGAAATAAAATAAAAAATATAAAAAGAACCAGGGAAGGCATTCTGGGAAACATGGCAGAGTAAAAGACATCCTCAGATCTCTCCTCTTGAAACAACAATAAGCTGAACATCTAAAACGGAACAAAAAAACACCCAAACTGCACGCCAGCACATCTGAGTGTGGGATCTGCGCATAAGAGCTACCACAGGTCAGAACTCTGGGTGTCAGGAGGTGGACTGGGAGAAATAAAGAAGCTCCTTCTCCCAGCTGCCAGAGCTTCCTGCAGGAGGAGAGGGAGGGGAGAAGGAGTAGCGAGTTCCCTGAACAGCCTGCCTGGGAAAGCTGTGAGCTCCCCACGGCCGGCCGGAGGCAGAGCCCAGTCATCAGGGCAAAAGGCAGAGAAGCGGGATGGCAGAAAAACAACAGTTAATTTTTACCAGCCATGGTTACAAAACCAAGGCTGAGCTGCAGCTCCCAACTCCCAACCCAGAGGGTCCCTCCCCACATACCCTCCGAGACCGAACACCACGGAGCCCCAGGGGAATCTGAGCACACACTGTCGAGACTGATGCTACCTCTCACAGCCTCTGGAGCTCCCTGCAGGAGGAGAGGGAGGAGAGAAGGTGTGGCGAGTTCCCTGAACAACCCTGCCTGGAAGTGCTGTGACTTCCACGCAGCCGACAGCAGGGCCCAGTAATCAGGGCAGAAAGCCCAGAAGAGGGATGGGACTACAGAGAAACAACAGTTGATTTTTAACTGAGGCTGAGCGGCAGCCCCCAACTCCCAACCTTAAGGTCCCCTCCCCCATACCCTCTAAGACTGATCACCACGGAGCCCCAGGGGAATCTGAGCAAACGTTGCTGAGACTGTCACTGACGCTGACAGGACTGAAACTGAGGGTAGTGAGCATGATTAAATATCTACAAGAAAACACAAAAGGCATTATTAGGCTTCATATAAAGCAGGGATGCAAGAGGCTTAGACGCCACCTACTGGAAACCAAAAGAAAAGCGCCTTCTTTGCAGCAGGCTAAAGAAAGACCTTTATATAATAAATCCTCTTTCTGTGGGGGAAAGAAAAAAGCAGAATACACTTCCATAGATGCCCAGGTGGAGAAATAGTCCATTAAATACCATGAACAACCAAGGTGACAAGGCAACTCAGAAAGAAAGCGAAAACTCCAAAAAATAAGCTTACAGACACAGAAATATACGACTTAAATGACAGAGAATTCAGGATGGTAGTTCTGAAAAAACTCAGTGAGGTCTGAAACAAGTCAAACCATCAATTTCAGGAATTTAAAAAACTACTAGATGAGCAGAGAAAGGAGA
>NW_011889003.1:1603015-1604399 GCF_000151845.1 Pteropus vampyrus | reverse complement strand
CAAAATAAAGAAAACAGAAACACAAGGACAAGGAAGCAATGGAAACACAGAGCTACCAGAAAGCAAAAGATAAAATGGCTATAAGAAGACCTCATGTTTCAATAATCATCCTAAATGTAAATGGACTGAACTCATCAATAAAAGGCACACAGTTGCTGAATGGATCAAAACACAAAACCCAACCATATGCTGCCTCCAGGAAACACATCTCAGCTCCAAAGACAAATATAGACTCAAAGTGAAAGGGCAGAAAATGATATTTCAAGCAAATGACATTCAGAGAACAGCAGGAGTAGTGGTACTAATATCGGACGAAATAGACTTCAAAATAAAAAAAGTAAAGGAAGATACTGAGGGACACTTCATAATGATAAAGAGAATCATGTACCAAGAAGACATAACACTTATTAATGTCTATGCTCCCAATCAGGGAGCCTCAAAATATGTAAAGCAATTACTAACAGAACTAAAGGGATAAACAGATCAGAACGCTATCATAGTAGGGGACCTAAATACCCCACTGTTAGATATGGACAGATCATCCAAACAGAAAATCAATAAGGAAATAACATCCTTATATTTTTATTACTATTATTATTTATCCCTACAGCACCTGGTCTTCCTAGGTGGTCTCTCATCCAAGTACTAACCAGGCCCAACCCTGCTTAGCTTCTGAGATCAGACATCGGGCTTGTTCGGGGTGGCATGGCCATAAACCATGACTGGTGGCTCCACTGGGGGTGTGAACCCAGGACTTTCTGCGTGTCAAGCAGACATGCTAACTGCTACACTATGGAACCACGTCCAAGAAGTAACATCCTTAAATGACACGTTAGACCAACTGGACATAATTGACATATACAGAGCCTTCCATCCCAAAACAGCTACTTGTACTTTCTTCTTTAGTGCACATGGAACATTCTCAAGAATCGACCACATACTGGGACACAGAGATAGCCTCAACAAATATAAGAGGGTCGAAATCATACCAACCATATTCTCTGATCATAATGCTTTGAAACTAGAGATCAACTGCAAATAGAAATCAGGAAGAACCACAAATACAGAGATTAAACCACATGCTACTGAAGAATAATTGGATCAGGGAACAAATAAAAAGAGAGATCAAGAAATACGTAGAAACGAATGATAATGATAGTACAACATATCAAAACTTTTGGGACATGGCAAAAACGATCATAAGAGGAAAGTTGTTATCATTACAGGCCTCTCCAAAAACAAGAACGAGCTCAATAAACAACCTAACGCTTCATCTTAAAAAACTAGAAAAGGAAGAACAAATGAGGCCTAAAGTCAGCAAAAGGAAAGATATAATCAAAATTAGAACAGAAATAAGTGAAATTGAAAACGAAAAAAAAGAAAT
>NW_011889003.1:1600353-1602965 GCF_000151845.1 Pteropus vampyrus | reverse complement strand
AAGGAAGAACAAATGAGGCCTAAAGTCAGCAAAAGGAAAGATATAATCAAAATTAGAACAGAAATAAGTGAAATTGAAAACGAAAAAAAAGAAATGGAAAAGATAAATACAACAAAGAGCTAGTTCTTTGAAAAGGTTAATAAAATTGACAAACCTCTTGGCTAGACTCACTAAAAAAAAAAAAACAGGAAAGACACAAATAAACAAAATCAGGGATGAAAGAGGGGAAATTATGACTGACATCGTAGAAATACAAAAGATCATGCAAAAATACTACGAAAAAGTATATAATACCAAATTTAATAACCTAGAAGAAATAGACTAGTAATTGGAAAACTACAATGTTCCTAGACTGAATCAAGAAGATCTGGAAAATCTAATAGATCGATCAGCAGTATGGAAATTGAAACAATCATCAAAAACCTACCAAAAAGTAAAAGTCCAGGACCAGAGGGCTTCCTCAGTGATTTCTACCAAACATTCAAAGAAGATTTAATACCTCTTCTCCTCAAACTCTTCCAAAAAATCAAAGAGTAGGCAATACTCCCCAACTCATTTTATGAGGCCAATATTACTCTAATACCAAAACCTGGTAATGATAACTCAAAAAACAAACAGTACAGACCAATATTTCTCATGAACACAGATGCAAAAATCCTAAATAAGATACTAGCAAACTGAATACAGCAACATATTCAAAAGATTATACACCACGATCAAGTGGGCTTCATCCCAGGGCCACAGGGATGGTTCAACATACACAAATCGATTAATTTGATACACCACATAAACAAATTAAAAAATAAGAATCATATGATCATATCAATAGATGCAGAAAAAGCCTTCAACAAGATACAGCATCCATTTATGATCAAAACACTTAACAAAATTGGTATAGAAGGAAAGTATCTTAACATAATAAAGGCCATCTATGACAAACACTCAGCTAACATTATACTTAATGGTGAAAAACTAAAAACCTTCCCGATAAGATCAGGAACAAGGCAAGGCTGTACACTATCGCCACTTTTATTCAATATAACACTGGAGGTGCTAGCAAGTGCAATCAGACAAGAGAAAGATATAAAAGGCATCCAAATAGGGAACGAAGAAGTCCAACTGTCACTATTTATGGATGCATGATTCTCTATACAGAAAACCCTAAACACTCCACAAGAACACTACTAGGAACAATAAGCAAATACAGTAAAATCTCTGGATAAAATATCAATGTTCAAAAATCCATAGCATTCTTATACTCTAATAATGAAGTATGTGAAAAAGAAGTCGAAAAAATCATTCCTTTTGCAACTGCAACAAAAAGAATAAAATACCTAGGTATAAATTTAACGAAACATGTGAAGGAACTATATAATGAATATTACAAGACCCTATTAAAAGAAATCAAAGAAAATACAAAGAAATGGAAACATATTTCGTGTTCTTGGATTGGAAGAATCAACATAGTTAAAATGACCGTATTACCTAAAGCATTATACAGATTTAATGCAATTCCCATCAAAATCTCTTCGGCATTTTTTAAAGAAATAGAACAAAAAATCATCAGATTTGTATAGAAGCACAAAAGACCCCGAATTGCCAAAGCCATCCTGAGAAAAAAGAACGAAGCTGGATGCATCACTCTGCCCGACTTCAAATTATACTACAAAGTGACAGTAATCAAAACGGCATGGTATTTGGCAGCAAAATAGACACACAGACCAGTGGAACAGAATCGAGAGTCCAGAAGTAAACCCATATTTATATGGGCAAATAATTTTCAACAAAAAAAACCAAAAACATACAGCGGAGAAAGAAAAGCCTCTTCAATAAATGGTGCTGGGAAAACTGGAAGGCCATCTGCTAAAGAGTGAAACTATAGACTATTGTCTATCCCCATACACCAAACCAAAATTAACTCGAAATGGATTAAGGATCTGAATGTAAAACCTGAAACAACAAAATACATAGAAGAAAACATAGGAACTAAACTCAAGGACCTTGGACTTAAAGAGGATTTTATGAATTTGACCTCAAAGGCAAGGGAAATAAAAGCAAAAATGAATGAATGGGACTACATGAAACTAAAAGGCTTCTGCTCAGCAAAAGAAACCATCAACAAGGTAAAGAGACAACCATCCAAATGGGAAAATATATTTGCAAGTAACGCTTCTGATAAGAGCCTAATATCCAAAATATATGGAGAACTCATACAACTCAATAACAACGACAAAAACGATCCAATCAAAAAAATGGCCGAAGGACCTGAACAGATACTTATCCCTAGAGGACATACACATGGCCAACAAATACATGAAAAGATGTTCAACATCGCTAACTATTAGGTAAATACAAATCAAAACCACAATGGGATGCCATCTCACACCTGTTAGAATAGCTATAATCAACAGGACAAGTAATAACAAATGTTGGAGAAGATGCGGAGAAAAAAGAATCCTCATACACTGCTGGTGGGACTGCAAATTTGTACAGCCACTATGGAAAACAGTATGGAGGTTCCTCAAAAAACTAAGAATTGATTTACCATATGATCCAGCAATCCCTCTAACTGGGTTTTTACCCCCAAAGACTTGAAAACCCATATCCGAAAA
>NW_011889003.1:1595156-1599648 GCF_000151845.1 Pteropus vampyrus | reverse complement strand
GCATTCATTCATCAGAGTGAAGGAAAAAGAGTACTTTCTGGATTGAAAAGGATTGAAAAAGTGTTAAAAAGAAATATAACCAAATATTTCTCAAATTGGGAAAAAAGCCATAAAACTACAGATCGAAGAAACTAAGTAAACCACTAACAGGATAAACCAAAAAGAAATCCAGGTTAAGACAAATCATAATCAATTTTCTGAAAACTAAACATGAAGAAAAAAAATCTAGAAAATCTTGAAAGCATCCAGGGGGAAAAGATTCATTACATAGGGGTAATAATGGTTTGAATAGGGGAAAAACAGTTTGAATGACAGCAGATTTCTCATCAGAAACCATGGAGACATAAAGTAAAAGTCATAACATTTTTGAAAAGATGAAAGGAGAGAACTATCAATCAAGAATTCTATATCTAGTGAAAATATCCTTCAGGAGGAAAGGTGAAATAAAAGACATTCACATATGAAGGAAAACTAAGAAAATTTGTCACCAGCAGACTTGTTCTAAAAGAACGACTACAGAAAGTTCTAGAGACAGTAAGGAAATAACGACAGAAGAAAAGTTGGAATATCAGGAAAGAAGAAAGAACGATAGAAAGAGTAAGTATACAAGTAAATGTTCTTGAGTTATTTAAATTGTTTGATGGATGAAAGAAAAAAATTGTGACACTAATGTGTTTCTCAATGTATGTAAAGAAATATTTAAGACAACTGTATCATAAAGAGAGAGGGTAAAGGGACCCAAAAATAAGTTTTCTATATTCTCCTTAAAGTGATAAAATGTTGATTGAGGTAAGTTACATAAATTCCTAGATAAGTTACATATATATGTTACATATATTCCTAGAGAGTCCACTTAAAATACTACTTAAAAGATATACTCAAAAAACTATAGATAAAATAAAATGGAAAACTAAATTATGCTCACTTGAAGTGGTAAAATGTTGATTGACTGAGAAAAGTTGCATACATATTTCTATACATCTATAAAAAATATATGAGATAGGTTGAAAAAAAAAAAACTTTAGAAAAAAAATATACACTAAAATATGTTCAAGTAACTCACAAGAGACCAGGAAGAAGAAACCAACCAGGAAAAGAAAAACAAAAATA
This sequence comes from Pteropus vampyrus, assembly GCF_000151845.1. Lineage (NCBI taxonomy): Eukaryota > Metazoa > Chordata > Mammalia > Chiroptera > Pteropodidae > Pteropus > Pteropus vampyrus. The sequence goes on along the minus strand of NW_011889003.1, from coordinate 1,598,538 downwards.
ATAAATGGAACACTGGGGTTAAAAAACAAAAACAAAAAACCTCGACCTAAACTTCACATCTTATACAATATCTAACTGAAAATGTCAAATAAATCTAAATGTAAGATGTAAAACTATAAAACTTTTAGAAAAACACAGGTGAAATTTTTCATGGACCGGAGTTAGGCAAAGATCTCTAAGATATAACACCAAAAGCATGATCAATGAAAGAAAAATCAATAAATTGGGCTTTAATGATATAAAATTTTTGGTCTGTGGAATATCCTGTTAAGGACTTAAAAAGACAGGTCATAAACTATGAGAAAATATTTGTAATCATATATGCAACCAGGACTTGTCAGAAGATATAAAGAATTTTCTAAAATCGATGTTAAGAAAAACAATTTAATTAGAAAATGGGCGAAAGATGAAAACAAATACTTTTCCACAGAGGCTATATCGATGGCAAATAATTATATGAGATTATTTTGATTACGGAAATGCAAATTAAAGCCATAATATCACTAGATAACTTATAAAATGGCTTAAAAAAACATATTGACAATACCAAGTGTTTACAAGGATGCAGAGTAACTGGATCTTTCATACATTACTGATGGGAATATACAATGGTACAGGGATTCTGGGAAACACTTAGGCAATTTCTTTTAAAGTTAAATATACATTTACCATTTGACCCATCAATTACACTTTGGGTATTTTTCCTAAAGAAATAAAAACTTATGTACACACACACACACACATATACACACACACACACAAAAGCTACATGATTGTTCATAGTAGCTCTATTTGTAATAACTAAAAGCTGAAAATAACCAAAACATCTTTTTACAGGTAAATGGATAAATAAACTGCAGTATATCCATACAGTAGATCACTACTCAGCAATAGAAGAAAGGAATCATTGAGATAAGCAATTACTTGGATAGGTCTCAACGGCATTATGCTGAGTGAAAAAAAAAGCCAATATTAAAAGTCTATATGTATTATTGATTCTATTTAAATAAAATTCTCAAAATGATAAAATTATAGTGATGGAGAAGAGACTGGTAGTTGTCAGAGGTTAGGGTAGGGAAAGTGTGTGACTATAAATAAGTAGCATAAAAAAGTGTCTGTATGCTGACTGAAGTGGTAGTTAACAATATATAAAATGATTTTTAAAATTCAATAGAATTATACACCAACAAAGTCCATGGGAAATCTAAATAAAGTCTGCAATTTAGTAAAAGTAGTGCATCAATATCAATTTCTTTGTTCTGTTAATGTACTATAGATACTTAAGATATTTTAATGGGGATGACATCAACAAAAATAGCAGAGTAAGAACCTCCAAGAATTATCTCCTTCATAAAAGAAATAGATACTCTGGCAAAAATTGTCAGAATCGACTTTTGCAAAACTCATGAAATTAACCAAAGGCTTACAGCAACCAGGGAGCTTTTTTCCTAGAAAATAATGAATAAATAAATTTCAATAAGAAAAGTAAGCTTTGTAGCATTTTCACTTGCAGTATTCCCATCTCCGTCTCTCGATTTCCACAGCAGCCTTGAAAATCAACAACCCACAATCACAATAAAAACAGCAAACTGACAACCACTGGAGGGAAAAGAATGAAGTTGGAGGTCTTTCAAAGCCTCACTCCTAGAGAAGTGTCATTATTTGACCTATCTGCTGCTCCCTGTAAGATCCCACTTGCAAGGCTGTCCTTAACTTATCTGACTTAGAACTTGCCCAGTGGTGGGGGGCGGGGGGCGGGGGAAGAGGGATTTTGTCAAAAACAATTAGAGGCTGTAGATAATAACTGCAGCAAATAATAGACTAACCAAAACATTTTAAAGGAATGACATGCTCACAGGGGCTATGAAAGGCTCTTAACATATTCCTTGGACTCTAGAAGACCACATCTGCATGGGACTGTGCCCATGCTCTGGAAAGACCTAAGGTGGCTCTAAGCTCTCACCTTCAGCTGACCTTTGGGGTTCAGTGCAATCAGGAAATTATAACACATGAGTAAGTGTGCCTAGTATCCACTCATTCTGTAATTCTGTTCTTCTAACTCTGAAGGCAGAGTCATCAACCTACTTGGCTGACTGTTAAAGGCATGTACCAACACCCATACAGAACCCCTTGGCAAACATTGGGAAATTTATTGGTTCTAGGCATTTAAGAAAATCTCTGTCCAGTCAAAACATAATAATAAATATAATGATGCCTACATTCAGAGGGGGAAGGCAGCATAATTGAGGTCAATATTTAAATAAAACAGATGAATTACCATGTTGGGTCAATCCCGTTTTCACTGAGTCTAAAATACTGTCTTTAACAATGATATCCTTGAGTGAGTCGTTGGAGCTCAGTTATCCTTCATGATGCTGTTAGATAAGACAAGGATCTCAAGATCTGAGTGGTTCTTACTACATGATTTTCTTTCTAAATGTTAAAATGTAACACAATGTTTTGCAGATGCAGCTGTAAACAGGATGAGCCTGACAGGAACTCGATGCGATAGGTATAGCCAACTGCGAAGAAGAAATCAGTGAGTAATTAACCAGATAGTGTATTATATAAGCAATGGCTAAGCCTCCCTTAGGAGAGCTTTGGATGTGAATCCTGTCTCCTTTACTTGCTGCAAGTAAATAAAACTACTTAAAGACAACTACATACATCCAGTTCTTGAATAGAACACCCAAAGCAGCAAAGCCCTTGAGTTGGGTAACAATGCGAATCTCGAAATGTAAGGATGTACCCTGCCCTTCAAATCGCTAATATTTCCTACAAGGTATTAGTGACCTAAAATCCTTATTTTTATATCTTTCATCATATTTCAAGGGAGGAGTTACCTGTGTTTTGTGATGCGAAACTTATTTTCACTTGAAGCCCCAAGATCTACCTATAAAGAGGGAGAATCCAACTAAAAATTGGCATGCATTGAGATATGGCCACGACAGGGAAGTCAGTGCCTATTATTTGTTACTTTTAAACCTTCTGATATAAGGTACTTATTCTCAATTTATCTCCTTAAACTTGAAGAGAAGTCCCTTGTCCTTATTAATTCATTCATTTACTGGTTATTTAGATTTTAGTTCTATCCCGTTTAAGCCTCATTTTTTCAGACTGAATTTTTAAAATCTGACCTCCAATTTTAGCCCCATTCTCTCACAGATATCAGTTGATCTTGCCTGGATCTTTTATAACTACGTATAATGTCTTTCTTTTAATAACTACCTAAAACGTCTTTAAAAAAAAAGATATAAAGACGGAAAGAATGTAAAATGTTGGTTTAAGGAAAGAGTACCATAATTATTTTTGTTTCAAGTGCATTGGTGATATCCTGTTTTCTGGTGCTGATTCTGGTTATAATAGAACTTTATCTAAATGA
>NW_011889003.1:1582707-1591996 GCF_000151845.1 Pteropus vampyrus | reverse complement strand
AAGAGTTTTATTAATGCAGCTATTATCCAGAAAGAACATAAGATGTAAACATAAATAAAAGAGAACATCTAATTAGTACTTGGATATGAAAGAGAAATGTAATGACATACATAGTTCTCAAAAAAACACCAGTTCTTTAGTAAAATCAAGTTTCCAATCTCTGTTAAGAATTTGTCACAAGGGTCTTCATATAAAGAGCAGTGAACCAAATATTAAACAATATCCTCAATAACATTACCCAAAACATATTAAAATGACAGTTAATTTTATGGGACTTCGGTAACTCTCAAGAACATATTACTAAATCTATTTTATAGGAGTAAAGAGATACACTTATGTATACTAAGCTAATAACACACTTAGATGATGTTTTATTACAGAGATCAATTTTGGAAATTTGAGAAGAGAATTGCCATAATCACCATGATTTAAGAATACAAGCACTGGAGTCAGACACACTAGGTTTATATCCTGATTTCACCACTACCCATGATACCTCAGACAATTCCCTTCTCTCTCTGAGCCTGAGTTTCCTTGTTTGTAATAATGGGGATTAAAACGGTATCTACTATTTTAACAATGTTAATTCTTACAATCCAGGAATAGGGAATATCAATTCTTTTTTTCCTCTTCAATTTCTTTCAATGATATCTTATAGTTTTCAATATAGGTCCTTAACTTCCATTAAGTTTATTCCTAGGTATTTTAGCAATTGTAAATGGGATAGCTATTGTAAATGAGATTGTTTTCTTCATTTCTTTTTCTAATAATTCATTATAAGTATATATGAAAAAATGAAATTTTTTATATTGATTTTGTATCTTCCAACTTTCCTGGATTTGTTAATTGTTTCTAATAGTCTTTTGATGGAGTCTTTAGGGTTTTCTATATGTAATGAAATCTGTAAATAGGGATAACTTTACTTCTTCATTCTCAATTTGGATACCTTTTATTTATTTCTTTTGCCTGATTCCCCTGCCTAAGACTTCCAGTACTATGTTAAATAATAGTGGCCAAGAGAGGGCATCCTTATCTTGGTCTTGATCTTAGAGAAAAAGCTTTCAGCTTTTCACCATTGAGTATGATATTAGCTGAGGATCTGTTATATCTGTTATATCTGTTATATCTGCCTCTATTAAGTTCCTTCTGTACCCATTTTATTGAGCATTTAATCATAATCATAAATGGATGTTATATATTGTCAAATGCTTTTTCTGCTTCTATTGATATGATCATATGATTTTATCTTTCATTTTTTGTTAATGTGGTATATCGCATTGATTGATTTGCATACATTGAACTATCTTTGTATTCCTGGAATAAATCCCACTTGATCATGATGTATTTGATTTGGTAGTATTTTGTTTAGGATTTGAAAACACTTATTCATGAAGATATATGTACCCTCATGTTCATTACCGCATTATTCACAATAACCAAGGCATGGAAACAACCTAAGTGTCCTTCAACCAATAGCCAGATAAAGATGTGGCACATATATACAATGGAATACTACTCAGCCACAAAAAAGATAAAATAGTTTTCGCCATTTGCGAAAACATAGATGGATCCTGAGAGTATCAAGCTAACAAATAAATCTAATGGAAAATGACAATAACCATATGATTACACTTATCTGGGATATAAAATAAAAAGCAATAAAAGAAATAAAGCAAAACAAACAAACTCTCAAACATAGACAACAGTATGGTGGTTACCAGAGGAAAAGGGGAATGAGGCAAGGACAAAGAGGGTAAAGGAGGTCAAATACACGGTGATGGAAGGAAATTAGATTTTAAGTTGTGAGCACACAATGGAGTATACAGATGCTGGATTATAAAGTTGTATACCTGAAACTTATATAATGTTATTAACCAATACATTTTAACTACCAGATACCTAGATGGTAAAGATAGTAATTTTTGTAAAAAATAAAGATTCTATTTAGACATCCCACTTCTGCATAGAAGCAAACCGTAGAACTACCTGTAGTTAACGCCAGGACTTTAAAAAAAAAAGAAGCTCTATCTCAAGTTTTAGAACAAGTATTTAGTAGTTGAAACTTCAGATTTCTGTACCTTAAACTACTCAAGAGATGCTCTTGGTCTGGAAGATTTTGAGAATCAGACTTACTGCTGAAAACCATGTACTATCATAATGTCAAAGAACACTCCTCGTTCAAGTAGGTGACAAATAATGTAAACAAACAAAAAAACTTAATGAATTCAAAGTTTGTATGATTATGAATAGGAAGATAAGTAAAGACTTCAATATCTGTGCATCTTTGCATGCATTCCTCTTAGCCTAGTCACTTCCAAGTGTAGCATAGGACCAAAGGAGCTACAACAGAGCTCCAAATGCTTTGTAATTCACAGTGGCTTCAGAAAATTAAATTCTCAGCTAGGTATCTCAGAGAGGGTAATGTTGTTCTGGGGCTCATGCAAAGACTGTGATAAAATTCAAGAACGTCTACTATAAATCTGATTTAATTCAGACTCACTCTCAAATTTTTGTATCTATGCCCCTAAAGATGATCACAACCATGTGGAGCGATCTCTTTGGATAAGTATCATCTGAAAGCAAACGAGACTAAAAGTAAATATTTTACATAATGACAAACATTTTTTAACTTGACCCACAGTAAGAAATATATATTATTTTTGTAATATATTTTACATATATTACATTTTACATATTTTACATAGTAGTATACACAATTATATAAATGAATATAATAAAATTCTATGAAACAATACTTACTAAGCACAACATACAATGACATCATCTATTCTTTTCAATTTATAAATTTGTTTTTAATAGTTAGTTGTACTCACACTAAATTGATTTCATCACCCAATCTGAAAAACACTCTTCTACAGTAACTACAGATAGTTCATACCTATAAGCTCAGGCCAAATCCACATCTTCTGAGTTTCTCATGACTTACAGAAGATTTCTAAAGTTTAAGAGAGCAGGTTAAGACTTAAAAATAGCCAAATAACATGAGGTGCCTTTATAATCACCTTTTATGCATGCAGATGTGATAGTTGGGTCACCCTGTAGGTTTCAGATTATTGTAATTCTATGTGTAAACGAGTGCAGAAGAGGATAAATCAGAGGAAGGAGGTTTATTAGGGCCAGAAGGTAAGCATAAGTACTGAGCAGAAAAAAGGAAATGAACACTAAGTAGGCAAAGAGGTAGGAGGTGTGGAGCCTACTGGGATGACAAAGGAAGCAGAGAACAGAAGATAAACACAGGCAGAGCCAGGAAAACAAGTAGAAGCTGAATCAGGAGGCTAAATGGAGCCAGAGCCAGAAGGGAAAGCAGACACAGGCACACAATATGAAACAAGGCCAAGAGAAAAGATGTGCTATGCCAGAAAGGAAAAAAGGCTGATGGCGTTTGGTTGCTTCATGCATGAGAGCAGAAAGGCACAGCACTGTACTATTATCTGTGTTCTCTCAGGCTATGAGAGAACTAGAACTTTATATGCAACTAAAACTCACTGTAGTTTTAAAAAAATGTGATTTTTGTTTATTATGCTCTATTAATTAGCACTTCTTTCCTACCAATAATTTTGACCTATTTTTATTAAAATGCTCTACTGAGTAAATAAACATATGTTCCTTATCTATTTGATAATTTTTAATTGCCAGAATTTAGAATCAAATTTAATTTCTGCCACATTGTCTCATAATTTTTTGTGGATCCAAATGGTTTCCTAATTTCTTTAATACGTCATGCATACAACTATGCTATGGAAATACTTATGTTGTTTTAGTTGAAAAATACATTAAAATTCATACTGCAAGAAGCTAACTTTTTATTATTCTTTAATAAAAAATTGTTTCCAAGGCAGTTTAATAAATTAGTTATGCAATTACTACATAGTAATTGGCAATGCTTAAGCTATGTCTTTGAAAAATTACTAATAGTTTTTCCTTTTTCTTTCTTTTTTATTTTTTAGGGAAAAAAGAATCAGTAATTATGTAAAAAATTAAAAGAAAGTTCAAATTGAGGTAAGATTTAAATTTATCAGAATTAGCCAGACATTTACATTTATGAGCAGAACTAAGTCACCACCTAATATTTCACCAAAATCTATTCATTCCAGATTTAATCATTAGGCAAATGTACCACAAAAACAAAATTTTTTAATAGGCCTATGTAATATTAGCTGTCCCTAAATTGATTGGCAAAGTATTATTTACAGTTAAATTTTGGTAACAAACAACTTAACAGACTAAAAAAAGACTACCGATTTAGATAATTAAAGTTTTTCATTAAATAAAATGTATATAACACTCATAATTTACTCAACAACTTTGAAATTTAGAAATTGTTCCCAGCCAACTGATTCATTTAAGTAGGACATTAAAAAAACTTTCACCAAAATGTTTTTGTAAAAGAAAAAAGATAAATTCAATTAAAAGATAAATTAAAAGATTAAGAAAAATTTAAAGAAGTAAAAGGTGCAAATACCCTACAATCCAAGATTGTTACAAACATGTTCACTGCAACACAGTTTGTAAGAGAAACAGTAAAAGTAACTTGTCGTAGGAGATACAGGTTTCCAAAAACAACCACCACCATCTCCCATTTTTTTTCCATTTGTTTTGGTTTGGTTTCTTATTGCAATATAACTGACATATAACATTGGGAAAGTTTAAGGTATCCAACATGTCGATTTGGTACATTTGTATATTGCAGTCTGATTACAACCTTAGCATTAGCTAACACCTCTACCGCATTACATAATTATCATTTCTTTTTTTGTTGAGAACATTTATGATCTAGTCTCTTGGCAATTTTGAAGTATAAAATATTGTTGATGATAATCACTATGCTGAGCATTAAGTCTCTGGAACTTACTCACCTCCTAGTTTTTACACTTTAACATCCCAATTACCCCATGCCCCAGCCCCAGGTAACCACCATTCTACTGTTTCTACAAGCTCAGTTTTTTTTACAGTGCACATATAAGTGGTATTATACAGTATTTTTCTTTCTTTGTCTGAATTATCTCACTTAGCATAATTCCCAGAATTGGAATTGCTGGATCGTATGGTAGTTCTATTTTTAGTTTTTTGAGGAACCTCCAAACTGTTTTCCATAGTGGCTAAACAAAGTTATATTCCCACCAACAGCACATGAGGTTTCCCTTTTCTGCACATCCAGGCCAACACGTTATCTCCTTCTTGTCTTTTTGATGATAGTCATTCTAACAGGTTTTAAGGTGATATCTCATTGTGGTTTTGATTTGCATTTCCTTGATGATTAAAGATGTTAAGCACCTTTTCATGGACCTGTTGGCCATTTGTATGTCTTCTTTGGAAAAATGTCTATTTAGTTCCTCTGCTCATTTTTTAATCAAATTATTTGTATTTTTGTTATTCAGTTGTATAAGTTCTTTATATAGTTTAGATATTAACACCTTATCCAATATATGGTTTGAAAATATTTTTCTCCTATTCTGCAGATTATCTTTTCATTTTGTTGATATTTTCTTTTGCTGGGCAGAAGCTTTTTAGTTTGATGTAGTCTCAATTCATTTATTTTTGCTTTTGTTGCTTGTGCTTTTGGTGTCATATCCAAAGAATCATTGCCAAGACCAATATCCAGTTGCTTACTTCCTATTTCTAGGAGTTTTATGGTTTAAGCTTTTATGCTCACGTCTTTAATCCATTTTGAGTTGATTTTTGTATATGGTGTAAGATAGGGAACAGGTTTCATTCTTTTGCATGTGGCTGTCCAGTTTTCTCAACATCATTTATTGAACATACTGTCTTTTCCTCATTGTATATTCTTGGCTCCTGTGTTGATCTATGTGCCTGTTTGTCTTCAAATAACCTACTGTTTTGATTACTATAGCTTTGTAATATAGTTTAAAACCAAGAAGTGTGGTACCTACAGCTTTGTTCTTTCTCAAGATTGTTTGGCCGTTTTTGTGGTTCCATAAATTTTAGGATTGTTTGTTCTATTCCTGTTAAAAATGCCATTGGAATTTTATAGAGATTGTACTGAATCTATGCATGGCTTTGGGTAGTATAGACATTTTAACAATATTAATTCCTCCAATCCATAAGCACAGAATAACTTTCCATTTATATGTGTCTTCTTCAATTTCTTTCATCAATGTCTTATAGTTTTCAGTAAACGGATCTTTCACCAGCTTGGTTAAATTTACTCCTAGGTATTTAATTATTTTTGATGCAATTGTAAATAGAATTGTCTTTTTAATCTCTAATGGTCTATTAAGAGTGTATAGAAACACAAGTGATTTTTGTATATTGATTTTGTATCCTACGACCTGACTGAATTCCTTTATTAGTTCCAACAGTTTTTTGGTAGATCTTTAGGGTTTTCTGTATATAATATCATGTCATCTTCGAATAGAGACAGTTTTACTTCCTCCTTTCTTATATGAATGCCTTTTATTCCTTTTTCTTGCCTAACTGCTCTGGCTACTACTTCCAGTCCTATACTGAATGAAAGTGTGAGAGCTGGGATCCTTCTCTTGTTCCTGATCTTAAGGAAAAGGTGTTAGCTGTGAGCTTGTCACATATGATCTTTATTATATTGAGATATGTTCCCTCTATACCTAGTTTGGTTTTTATCATAAATGGCTACTGAATTTCATCAAAGTCTTTTTCTGCATTTATTTAGATGATCATATGATGTTTATCTTTCATTTTGTTTATGTGATGTATCACAGTTGTTGATTTGCAGATGTTGAACCATCATTGTATCCCTTGAATAAATCCCACTTTGTCAAGGTATATGATCCTTTTAATGTACAGTCATACACTGCATAACAACATTCTGGTCAATGATAAATCACATATGTGATGGTGGTCCGATAACATTATAATGGAGCTAAAAATTCCTATCACTGTAGCCATTGTAATGTCATACCACAATCCATTACTCACATGTTTGTGGTCATGCTGGGGTAAACAAACCTACTGCACTGCCATTTGTTTAAAAGTATAGTATATACAATTATGTATAGTACATAATAGTTAATAATAAACAAATGTTACTCATTTATTAATTTACTATACTATACTTTTTATCATTATTTTAAACTGTGCTTTCTACTTATAAATTTTTCAAAGTTTGCTGTAAAACAGTACGCCATGTTACACCAGCAGCGGCCTCATACATTTCATCGTACATCTTTACCACGTCTCTTGATGGCATCATTTTCTCCTGTGCGTGATATAATTGAAGTTATTTTATAAATTTAGTGTAGCCTAAGTGTACATAAAGTCTGCAGTAGAGTACACTGATGTCCTAGGCCTTTACATTCACTCACCACTCACTGACTCACCCAGAGCAACTTCCAGTCCTGCAAGTTCCACTCACAGTACGTGCCTAATATAGATGTGCCATTTTCTATCTTTTCTACCATATTTTTTGTACCTTTCTGTTTAGATATGTTTAAATACACAAATACCATTATATAACAATTGCCCAAAGTATTCAGAACAGTAACATGTTGCACAGGTTTGTAGCCTAGGAGCAATGGGCTATAATGTATAGCCTAAGTGTGTAGTAGACTATACCATCTAGGTTTATGAAAGTGCACTTTATGATGCTTATAAAATGACAAAATCCCCTAACGACACATATCTCAGAATGTATCTCTGTTGTTAAGTGGCTTATGACCATACTGCTGAATTCAGTGTGCTAATATTCTGTTAAAGATTTTTGCATCTATGTAGTGTCCTTTTCTGGTTTTGATATAGGATAATGCTGGCCTTGTCAAATGGTTTTGGGAGTATTCACTCTTCTTCAATTCTTGTAAGAATTTGAGATGGATTGATACCAACACTTCTTTAAAGTTTTTGTAGAGTTCACCAGTAAAGCCATCGGGTTGTGGACTTTTGTTTGTTGGAAGATTTTTGATTACTAAGTCAATCTCCTACTAGTAATTGGTCTGTTCAGATTTTCTACTTCTTCTTGATTCAGTCTTGGTAGTATGTATGTTTCTTGGAATTTATCCATTTCTCCTATGTTGTCTAATTTGTTGGCATATAACTGTTCATAGTGGTCTTTTACGATCCTTTGTGTTTCTGTATTATCAGTTGTAACATCTTCTCTTTCATTTATAATTTCATTTATGTGAGTCCTTTCTCTTTTCCTCTTGATAAGTCTAGCTAAACGTTTGTCTATATTTTTTTCTTAAAAAAAAACAGCTCTTAGTTTCATTTATCTTTTCTATTGCTTTTTTAGTTCTTATTTGATTTATTTCTGCTTTAATCTTTATTTCCTTCCTTCTAACTCTGGGCTTAGTTTGTTCTTTTTCTAGTTCCTTAATGTGTAAAGTTCAATTGTTTAAGTACTTTCTTTTTTCTTAATGTAGGTGTTTATGACTGTGAACTTCCCTCTTAGGACTTCTTTGATGCATCCCATAAGTTTTGGTATATTGTATATCCATTTCCATTTGTCTCGAGGTATTTTTTGATTGTCCTTTTGATTTCTTTTTTGACTTACTGGTTTTTCAGTAGAATGTTGTTTAACCTTCACATTTTCTGAATTTCTCAGTTTTCTTCTTATAACTGATATCTAGTTTCATGCCATTGTGGTCAGAAAAGATGTTTGATATGACTGCAATCTTCTTAAATTTATTAAGATGTATTGTGGCCTAACATATAATCTACCCTGGAGAATGTTCCATGTATACTTGAAAAGAATGTATATTCTGCTTCTATTGGATGGAATGTTTTGTATTTGTTTGTTCGGTCTGATCTAACATGTAGTTTAAGTCCAATGTTTCCTTGCTGATTTTCTGTCTGAATGATCTATCCGTCATTGAAACTGGGGTACTGAAGTCCCCTACTATTATTGTATTGCTGTGCTGTCTTTTTCTCCCTTTAGACCTGTTAACATCTGCTTTATATATTTGGGTGCTCCTTTTACAATTTCGAGATTCAATTTTTCTCCTTTGTTTCCTAAATGCAATAAAGGATATCAACATATAGCCAAATTATTCACTATACCTGACCTCTGAAATTTAGTCAATTTCAAATCTGATATACTTTCCCTAACCTATTCCCTCTTATTGTTATCCTGATTTTTTTAATGTTTTTATTTCACTGAGACTGTTTAAAATTTCTGTTAATCAAGGAGGCTCTGTATCTCTTTTTTGGTGGATGCTGTGGTGCACTGCCCAGCTTATCCTTCAGGGCAAAGATACACAATCCCCCAGTACTGTAAAGAGTATTGCCTGATGACAGCTTGCAATGGAATGCCTCCCCAGAAACTTCCCTCAGCTGAAGAGAG
>NW_011889003.1:1580529-1582322 GCF_000151845.1 Pteropus vampyrus | reverse complement strand
AACCCAGCCCAAGATATTCTTTCATGGCTCTCCTCTAGTTATTCTGCCATGTACATGAAAATTGACTTTTCTATTTGAATCATATCTATGCCCTCTTCCTCAATGTTATTTTCAAAGAATTTCACTTCATTACTCTATGTAATTTACTTCTCTTGCCCCCCTCATGAGTAAGCATTTAGCTACATAAAGTTGACTGGAAAAAAGATGGTACTCCCTAAATCAAACATTTATAATTAGAAGTCATAGTTACTCTGGGTTTCTTTACTAGGATATAATTTAACTTACAGAACATTGCACCAATCGTATGTGTACGGCTCAATTAAGTTTTACAAAGTGAGTGTATACCTGTGTAATCAGTACCAAAATCATTAAATAGATTATTACCAGCACTCCAAAATCCTCTTTGGGCTCTCAGTCTCAATGTTAACTACTTTGCTGTCTTCAATAACTACAGATTAAATCTGCCTGTTTTTGAATTTTATATAAGGGGAATCACAAAGTATAAATATTTTTTGTACCTGACTTATTCCATTATCATTGTTTGTAAAAGATTTATCCATGCTTCTGAGTTTAGTATTAGTTTTGTATTTGTATTACTGTTTAGTATTCAGTTATATAAATATACCACTCTGCATTTATCCATTCTATTTTCAATAAACATTTGTGTTGTTTCCAGTTTGGGAATTACGGTAGGCCAAATAATGACCCTTCGAATCTGTCCACGTCCTAATCCTCAGAATCTGTGAATGTGTTATCTTACGTAGCAAAAGAAACTTTACTGATGTGGTTAAGGATCTTGAGGTAAGAACATAATCCTGGACTATCCAAGTAGGCCAAATGTAATGACAAGGGTCTTTATAAGAGGAATACAAGAGAGTCAGAGAAGGCCATGTGACAACAGAAGCAAAAGGAGAAAAGTCAACACAGTGTAAGGCTACAAAGTAAGGAACTAGACACCCTGTAGAAGCCAGAAAGGGCATGGAAAGGAATTTATTAATCAGAGCTTCCAAAAGGTAGCAGCCTGCCAACACCTTGACTTTAGCTCAGTGACACCCATTTTTGACTTTGACCTCAAGAACTATAAGAGAATAAATATGTGTTGTTTTAAGCCACTAGGTAAGTGGTAACTTGTAATAGCAGCAATGGAAAACTAATAAAGGGACATTACAAATGATGCAGCTATGGGCATTCTTGACTCTTCTTTTAGTTTGTATATGAACTCATTTCCATTGGCTATATTCCTACAAATGAAATGCTGGGTCACAGGGGTATCATATGTTCAGTTTTAGCAGGTATTGCCCATTTTTCAAAGTGGGTGAATTAATTTAAACTCCCAAAAACAGTATATTGGAATTGTAGTTATTCCACATCCTTATAACACTTGGTATTGTCATTTTTTAAAATTATGATTTGGGCCACTCTGGTGGGTACATAGTACAGTTTTGTTGTGGTTATACTCCGTATTCACATTGTGACAATTGACGTTGAGCACTTTTCGTGTTTATTAGCCATTTGTACCTTCACAAGTGCCTTATGCATTTTTTAACTGGGTGGTTAGTCATTTTATTGATTTGTGTGAGTTCACATATTCTGGATAAGTCCATCGTCACATAAATTAAAACTTTTAGAGAGTTAAAAAGGAAGCATTCATTCTGCTGGCTCTCCAGGGGATTCTTCCTTGTAAGAAAAATTTGATAGCTACAATGCTGACACTGTGATTTATCAGAAGCATTCAATGTAATAGCTTAAAGTCTAAATTAAAAGGTACTTCAGAGCAGGGGCTAAAAATATCT
>NW_011889003.1:1568169-1580479 GCF_000151845.1 Pteropus vampyrus | reverse complement strand
GCACTTTTCGTGTTTATTAGCCATTTGTACCTTCACAAGTGCCTTATGCATTTTTTAACTGGGTGGTTAGTCATTTTATTGATTTGTGTGAGTTCGCATATTCTGGATAAGTCCATCGTCACATAAATTAAAACTTTTAGAGAGTTAAAAAGGAAGCATTCATTCTGGTGGCTCTCCAGGGGATTCTTCCTTGTAAGAAAAATTTGATACCTACAATGCTGACACTGTGATTTATCAGAAGCATTCAATGTAATAGCTTAAAGTCTAAATTAAAAGGTACTTCAGAGCAGGGGCTAAAAATATCTCCTATCACCTTTGTATCTTCTGCAGAGCCTAAGCACTAAGTACACATTTAGATTTCATATACATTTCATTGAAAGAGTCCTGTAGGTAAACCGAGTTCATTTATTTTCCAAAGTAAGGACTTCCTGGTAACCAGCCAGTCACAATTAACTGAAGCTCAAGCAAATGTATACTAGCCAAGTACCAGGGAGTCGCAGGAACCAGCTGGACCTAGAAGCATATTTTTACAGGGCAATCAAAAACATCTTAGAAAGAATGAAATTGCAGTGAATGCAAACATTGTAGACAGAGAGTATTACATATCACACGAATAAAGAAATAAATAAGAAAATACATCTCTAGAAATAACAAGTCAACCATGATAAACTAAGGCAAGAAGGAGTTCGGGATAAGATACCTGTTTTTATGTGACAAAGTCTTAGTGGAAAGTATACAAGGGAAGACTGGTACAGGGAAGTATTGTCTTAAGATTCACTATTGTAAAAAGAGTAACAAGAGTACTCCTCCACACCAGAATTATTATGGTTGTTAGAAATATCTGTTGTCTAAATATCTTTTTATTGAATAAACTGGGTAAGCTTAGGGCAAATACGATATCCAAATTTTCCTTGAATAGCATCCAATAAGTATTGTCTCTTAGATAGTTCCATACAGGCAAGCAGTTCATCTCACAAAAGAATGAAGCCTACATACAGCGGGCAGATAACAGACTTTTTGATAGGATAAAAAATCAAACAGCTTACTGAAGTCAATGGCCAATAGAAACAAAATTATGGGAAACATGCAGAAAGTTGAAACAAATGAACACAATATTGACACACCAGTGAAAATAATACAAATATCTAAAAATAAATTCTGCCTTAATCATTGAGGTCTTCCTAGTCATTTGCTTTAAAACAAGCTTAGTCATATCCAGACTAAATTTAGTTGTTGTTTTTTTTTAAAAAAAAAAAAGCCTAAAAATGTTTTGAAAAATCTTTTGTCATTATTTTATTTGCTTCATTTTCCTTTGTTCCAATCTAAGACTCTCATTTTAAATCAAAAATCTTTTAAAATATAACTTTAAAGCATCTTGAAACTGTCTGAAGCGTTTTGTTTCAAAAAGTTTATTAGTCTAAGATTTTCATAAATAACCACTCAAATGTAGTACTAGCAAATGGTCTCACCTACAAAAGAAACACATTTAAGTAGTCTATAATCAAAACTAAAGATACTGTTAGCCTCTGACAGTTGCAGCTAAGCTTTTCAATGTTTAATATGGAACTCTCTGTTGCTAAGCAACATAGTCAACATAATCTTTGTTTAGTGGACATATGTGGTTTTTTTATACGTCCAAGATCATTTTCTTTGGGGAATCACCCACCCCCATGCTATGTGGCTCTAATAAGGCTGCCAGTGGGGCCAGGTAGATAACTCAGCTCTGAGTAAACATGGCACCATTATTTTTTGCAAATAGTAATTAGTCAGAGAATGGGCATGTGACCGAAGCAAAGATAATAAGAGTTCTTCCCTGGGTTGATACTGCGTAGACAGTATAATGTAGTGGTAAGCACACGGCATCTGCCTCGATTTAAACTGCTGGTTTTATCACTAACTAGCTGAATGATTAAGCAAGTTACTTAATTGGTCTGTCTCTTAATTTCCTCATCTTTAAAATATAGCTGCTAATAATAACTTCCTCATAGAACTATTAAGAAAATTAAATACAGTAAAACACATATAGAACTTAGCATAGTAACTGGCATACAAAAAGCATTAAATAAATTTTAATACTACCTATTAATACCATTACTATTGCTATTACCATTGCTTTTTTTATTGGTGTTATAAATCCGTAAGACTGATAAATTTGGACAATGTGGTCTAAAAATGCAAGTAGTCTATCTTTGTCACTTGCAGAACAGATAGAAAAAAATTAGTCTATCTTTGTCAGTTGCAGAACAGATAGCCAACAAATTAAAGGAAGCAGAACCAAGAGAACAGAGAGTCCTAAAGACACTGTGAGCCCCTGGTTCCAATCAGCTACTGGACTTCCTAGTTATATGAGCCAGTAATTCTTTTTCCTTAAGCTAACTTACGTTGGGTTTTTTTAACTCAAAGAAAAAGTACTAATGTAAAATCTTACGTCTATAAATCACAAAATACATGATAATATAAACACACACGTCAGATGGATTTTATTTGTTGCTTTAGGGCACACACACACACACACACACACACACACACTCGCACAGGAAAGCAGTTTTATTCTATATACCCAGATGATAAAAGAGCTAAATATAACTCTACTAGTTAATATCTGTTGCCTTAGAATCTTAGCCAAATCTTCAAATTAATAACCTGTTTCCCTTAATGTCCTATTGCACTATTTTCAGGAAAACTCAAGCAGACTGAGGTGGGTAAGGTAGGGAAAAGGGAAAAATGCAGATGAGGTTGGAAAGGTAAATTGATTAGACATATTGAACATCATATTAAGAAATTTAAATTTTATTCTGTTAAAAATAGGGATTCACATTATTTTTAAGAAGATACAAGACATTCATTTATTCATCCAATACCTATTTACTCAATACCTACTATGTGTCAGGAACTATGTTAGAGCATATAGACACATGAGAGCTGCTTTAGTGGAATTTATAATATAGCAATCAGGTCTGTATTCTTTAAATATAACGCTAACGACAGATAAGAATGAATAAGAAAATGGATGAGAATAGATACAGATAGATAAGAAAAAGGAAAAATTAAAAGTAAACCGATTAGTCACTAGGACAGTCTGAGAGCAATCAAAAATGACTCAAAATATCTATTTTGAGTAATTAATATTAGAAAACCAGTAAAAAGCAACAACTTGTATCAATAAATATTATGCGCTTAATTTGAAAGTTTAAGTTCCTCCTACTAGAAAGTAAGCTCCATGAAAGTTCTAATCACTAATAAAAACCAGGGTCTAGAATAGTGTCTGGCCCTTGGTAGGTACTCAATAAATATGTTATTTTTGAACAAGGTATCTTTAAGATTTACAAATAGAAACATTCACTCAATAATGAATTTGTTGGTAACTATTATGTGTGAGGTACTGTGCTAACAATAAATAAAACACTATTCCTTGCCCTTTAAGGAATTCATAGTCTGGTGGAAGATTCTTAATCTTTTCCATCTCTAAACACATTTGCATCTCCTGCCCAAATTTTTCCTGAAAAAAATGTTCACAGAAGTAAAGTATCAGAGAATTAATAAAGTAGGAAAAAAACTATTCATAAAAACATTTGATATACGCATGAGTTTAGTTTAAGGAACTAAAAAAAATGCCACTTTATCAGGAATAAATAAGTGATGAAGAACAGGAAATAAGACTCACAGTAATTTTTTAAATCCTGAACTCTTATTTTTCCAGAATTGGTCTTTTTTCCCAAAACTCCACTCTATAGATATTATAAGAAAGATGAGTGAATGAGTGCCATTGAAATATAGAAAAATAAAATTTTGTTGTCTGACTTAGATTTATAGAGTTTTAATGTTAGCTATTATTAAGTAGTAAGTAAATTCACAAACTTCAATATTTCAGAAATACCTGGGACATACCTTCTCAGTAAACTTGGCACACAAGTGTGTTACAACATCAAAACAGAGTCAATCTAGTAATTTAGATAATAGGTTTAGAAATAAACCTACAACAACAAAATAGCATAGAAGTACATTACATAACGAGGGCTAGAGATTTATAGCAACACAGAGAAGGCTACCTCATTCAGTCCAAAAGGGTCAATGAAAAATTCCAAGAAAAGGTGGTATTTAAGAAGAGTCTTAACTGATTAGAAGTAATTGCAAGATTGAAAACCAAAATACAAAAATCAATAGTATTTCTATACGCTATCAATGAACATTCCAAAAAATTAAATTTAAAACTACATTTAAAAATAGTAACAAAAATAAAATATTTTTGTATATATTTAACAAAAGAAGTGTAAGACTTGTACATTGAAAACTGTAAATTATTGTTGGAAGGAATTAAAGAAGATCTAAATAAACGGAAAGACATCCCACGTCCCAGATCAGAAGACTTAATATCGCTAAGATGGCAAGACTCCCTTAATTGGTCTACCGATTGAATGCAATCGGTTGGCTTTTTTGTAGATAATGACAGGCTGATCCTAAAATTTAAATGGAAATTCAAAGGACTCATAGCCAAAATAATGTTGAAAAAGACGAACAAGTTTGTTCACTTCTCGATTTCAAAAGTTACTATAAAGCTACAATAATCAAAAGAGGGCAATACCAGCATATGGAGAGACATAAAAATCAATAGAATAGAACCGAAATTGCAAAAATAAACCCTTATATCAATGATGAATTGATTTTCAACAAGATGTCAAGACAATTCAATAGGGAATGAATAGTCTTTTCAACAAACGCTGCTGAGAAAACTATACATCCATATGCAAAAGAATGAAGTTAGTTAATATAAAATTAACTCAAAATAAATCAAAGACCTATATGTCAGAGAGAAAACAATACAACTCAGAGGAAAAAAAAAAACAGAAGTAAATCTTCGTGACCTCAGGTTAGGCAACATTTCATAGATATGATACTAAAGAACAAGCAACAAAAGGAAAAAAATTAATTGGACTACATCAAAATTAAAAACTTTTGTACATCAATGTACAGCAACAAGAAAGTTAAAACAATCCACAGAATGAAAGAAAATATTTGCAAATCATGTATCCAATAAATGGACATGTATGCAAAATATACAACACTTAAAACTCAAAAATAAAAAAATAACTAAAATTAAAATTGGGCAAAGGATTTGAATAGACATTTAAAATGGCTAACGAGCACAAGATGCTCAACGTCATCAGTCATTAGGGAAATGCAAATCAAAACTACAATGAGAGACAATGACCTTCCATACACAAACAGGTTTTTAGACCATATTGTCTGTCAAGTCTCAGATGAGAGCCGAAACAGAACCTAGCCAACCAAATAGGACCCAGCCGGAGGCCCCAGTATGAGGCTTCTCTAAAAGTGTGGCTGGAAATCTGAAGATAGAACTATATCACTTAACAATTAGTCTCCGTCTCTCTCTTTCTCTCTTTCTCTCTTTCTCTCCCTCCCCCTCTCTCTCTCTCCTCTACTTCCCTTCTCCCCGACTTCTACCTCCTTTTCTCCCTGTTGCTCACACACTCTCTCTCTCTCTCTTGCTCTCATTCTTACAAAAAGATGGTCATGCCTAATCCCTCCAAATGTGAACAGCAATGACAGGATAGTTGAAATAAACCCACAGTCTCCAAAATGACGACTTAAAAGAGAAAATATTTGTTCAAAAGTATAGAATATGGTGTGTTTAAAAATCAGTGCATTTCCCCTTACAATCATATTTCAAATAAATACATGTAAGATGAGAGTTAAAAGGAGAGATTAAAGGAGAGATTAACTTTAGTGCATGTGTTCCAAAAGTTATGTTCCTCCTCTAAACAGAAGTAAGACCAAACTACGCAAAAGACTTAGACACTGCAAGTGCAACTGTATAAACTGATTTGAGGCCATAAAAACAAGCCAGGGAAAAACACTTACTATATAAAGATCTTGAGTAACCCAGTCAGGCAGGCACTATCTCATTTTTATGGTTATCAAGTAGCTAGTATTTATGAAGTCAAGATATTTTAGGAGCACAACTTTTTATTTTGTTGCTGTTGTTTATTGCTGCTAATATGAATAAGGAAGTATTTTGTTTTGTTTTGTTTTTTTAAAGAGAAGTGGTTCTCCATGGATCAGAACTGGTAATCAGTTTATGTATCTCTTGATTTCCACCATGGTCATAATAGATCATTTTAATTACAAAAGCAATAAATCAGATGTCAAGACATAGTAATTCAGTCATCATATAACAAATGTTTAAGTAGCTATCTCTAAGTGAAAGGAATATTTCTTTCATATGCCTAAATATTCTAAGTTGATACAATGAGCATGGGTTTCTTATTTTAAAAATACATGATCACTTGAAATTCCTATTATTTATATCTATCCAGATAAAAGTACCAAAAATAAAAATATATGAAAACTCCTCATAAAGACTAATACCTAGATTGTTATTCTCAAATATGAACAACTGAGATAATCCCTTAATATGTATATACTCAGATTCTTGATCACATAGTGGAAAAAACGGCAGGAAGCTGTACTCTGTTAAAATAAGCCAGATAGTATAAAAAGCTCATGACCAATTATTTGGAACAGCTGCAACTGAGTCACTGAGCTAAATTTTAAAACCAACCTAACATTGTCAAACAAATTCCAAACACATTTAAGAATTTAAAGATACAGATAGTAATTTCGGTTGTTGGTTTGTTTTCATAGGTCATTGCAGGGTTTTTTGTTGTTTATTTGTTAGCCAGCAAATCAAGGCGCGTTGCTAAATAATTCCTACTTAACATAAAAAGTGCATCTATATTTATTAGGATTTCAAAGAATTGGCATAAATGATGATACTCTGGCTACTGCTGTTGCTGTCCTTCAGTCCTTCATCTCTGATCCAGAATCTCATCTTCCGCCAGCATCCATGAAACTGTGGCAGGCTAATTTGTGAGTAAAATCTCAGACCTTTCACAGTTCTTGACAATATAATGAATCAATAATTTAATATGTACTTATAGAATATCTTCTATGTGATATAGTTTATTTTTTAATTTACTATGCTAGGTGATATAGTTTATTTTTTAATTTGTATTCACACTCCCCACCATTAAAAATATGCAATAGTGACAAGCAATAAGATTTTTTTAAGCTCAAAAGCTAACAAACATGGATCATTTTAAATTTTGCTTCCCTACTAAAAATTATCTTTTGTTCTATATATTTTTACCATATCTATTTAACCAATATTGACATTGTTGGGTATTCATCATAAAGGAGAATGTTGCATGGTCATATTTTGAGGTAAATCCTTACCTACAATCAGGATGGGAAATTTTTAAGTGAAAATGCTAAGGTATAGAAATGGCAAAGATGAAAGGATTTTGGATTATCAGCAGCCTTCTTACCCAGTTTCCTTGGTTCTGATTCAGTGTAGTTGATGTAGATGATATAGTTTTAACTTATAAAGAACAAGGTTTGAATTCTGGATCCTCAGTGAGTTGACAGTATAATTAGGTCAGTAACACATTCTACAGAGAAGCTACTTTTTTATATCTTTTTTAAAACTTTAGAATCACAGAAATTTTTTAGAGCTGAAGGAACTATAGCGACAACCCAATCTTACATTTTGATTTTATACATTATTGGAAGGGTTTATATAACCTGCTCAAAACTGCACATTTAGTTAAGGGAGAGTTAGAATTAGAGCACGGATTACCCACTTTCAGTACTCCTTCTACAAGACCTAAATATAATAGATAAATTGATTTATGTACACTTCTGAAATTGTGGACTCTTAGGCCTGAACTACTACTTTAAGAGTGTTGAAAAAAAAAGCGAAAAATATATGGAGCCAGAAGGTTGTTACAGCCATTGTATAGGGAAATAACAATTGACGTACAATGTGAACTCCACCAGGGAAACTGTCGATGTGTTTTATTTGATGGTTTCATTCACTGCTCTGTCCCATATTTCTAGAACAGTGCCTGGGACACGATAAGCGATTAAATAATATATAAACCATGAAGTTTTAAAATATCATAAAATCTAACACCAAAATACAACTATGTTTACTCTTTTTGTTTTGCCTAAAGGTGGGAAAGAATAAGAAAAACGGAAGTAACATACTTGGACATTTTCCCTGACTGAGATTGCCAAGAAAGACAAATAAGGATATTAAACTCTCAGAATCAATAGTCTACTCAAAATGAACGCACATTTGACGCCAGCAGTTAAGAATAGCTTTGAAAGATTTTGACAACACACTAGCTGTCTAACATTAAAGTAGTTCTATCCTAGTCAGGAGAAAGAACGGAGATTATACTAAGTACTGCTTATAATCATTAAGGATCAGTAATATGGGTGAAAAGAAGAGAGAAAGAGAGAAAGGAGCTTCATTTTTTGAGAATCTACTAGTAATTACTGAGATAATCACTGTTAGATACTCCACAAATATTACTTATTTAATCCTCACCAACCCTTTAAAGTAACGTTACCTTGATTTGTATTTCCTTACCACTAACCCAAACTCTGAATCTGTGCAGACTGTCTCCAACTTCCAAATAGATTATATTCCAAAATCATCTTTCTTAAATTGGTTGTTTATAACCTAGAATGTATATTCCTACAGAAGTAGCTTTAGGTCCCCAGGCTGATCGACAAAAGCTAAATTATAGCTGAAATACTATAATGTTGCAATAAATGAAAGAGTAGGAAACTTCGCTTTAAAAATTCACATTATTTGTTAGGTTAGGTTGTTTGCTTTTTTTGTTGTTGTTTGATCCTAGGAACCTAACCTTTATCAATAACAATCTTTTCTTACAGAAATCTGTATATCTGGTGGATAAAAGAAACAAAGAAATATTGAGATTATGTCCAACTGCCTGGTAGTGGCTTGTCAACATAAAGAAAATACGATAACATGGAGAATATTCTCTGAGTATTATAGGTAACTTTATCTAAACATAACACACTGGCTGAGCTAATAAATAAAATTTCCTATGAAGAAGAGGCAGATATTACCTTTAAAACCCTAGATCAAGTCCTGGCTCTCCCAGTATGACTTTGGATATCACCCAACTCATTTAAATCTGTTTCATCATCTGTAAAATAATAATATTAATTTCCTTGCTCTAGGGAACTGCAATAAACCAAATCCTTCATGTTCTCTATAACACAGAAATTGACCACATTGGCCATAAACTTCTATAAAGTTACCTTTTTACAAGTAACCAAAATATATCACATAGCTAATCAGAGAGTCACAGAGTTACTTCTGTACTGTTAAACATCTCACATCCCTACCATTTGATAGGAAAAATATGCCACAGAAGACTAAGCCTTCCATTTCCCCATTAGTTGAAAGGTTAAATAAAAAGACCATGACAAAGACTTATAATCAAGCAGTAATAAGGAATTACTCTGCAACTACTAAGTACTACATTATTAAAAATGATATTTTTCATTTCCTTTTACTGAATGCTTACCATTTCAGGAATGTTAAGTACTACCCTATGAAGTAAGTACTATTATTCTTATTTTACATGACAAGGCTGAGGCAAAAGAAATTAAGTCATTAAGTAATTTAATCAAGGTCAGACACTTAAAAACCAGGCTTAAAATCCAAATTCCAAAATCTTATATCACTGTACTAGTAGAGCAGAGAACTTGGACAGCTACTCTTTGCTAAAAATATTAGGACTTACCAAAACTTTCACATCCTCAAGAATATCCCTAAATACAGTAGGACTTTAGTGAAACACCTTTTGAACTGTTCTAAGTTTTCACTTCCAAAAAATCAAAGTTTCTCAATTCTGTTCAGCCTTCAAGGTTCACTGCCATCTGTTCTGAGGAGTTATACTCATAGCATTATACATTACAAATATAATCACTGTTCACTTATCGATCTCCTTTACTAGACTATGGTATTGAGTTCTTATTATGTGACCAAGTGCTTTATAGGAATTTAAATATATTCTTATTTAAAACTCACACAGAAAAAAATTATTTAAGGTTAAGTATAATAAACTAATTTTATGGATGAGAAAACTGTGACTTATAGAGATTAAGACAAAGACCATGTCATGTTCATTTTTATATTCCCAGTGTCTAACAAAGATGCAAATAGTAGAGATTAAATTATCAATTGTTTTTTGTTTTACGGCCTACTGACAATATTTCAAGCTTTCCTTTGGTAGACAGTCTTATCTTTTCTAAACTTTACAATTCAAAAATAGACATTACTCAAAGACTGACCGAGTATATATCTTGAGATTATTTCACAAATTATATACGGTATTAATACTTTCTTCCTTCTTATTACTTTTTCTTAGGTCCATGAAGACTCTTTTAAGCCTTATCTACCATAAAGCACATCTACAAAAATATATAAAACTAAATTTTACTCAATTTTTTGTTACGTAAAGTCTCTCTTCAATCCCATACCCACAGAACTGCTCTCATGTGTTTCTACTGCAAAGGCAAGAAAGCTTCTTCCTAGAGTTTAACAACCAAAACAGAGATCAGGATGTTCTCTGCAATGCTATTCCCAGAAAAGAGGTTTGGATCATACACAATTGGGATTCTCCATAAAACACAATATGATGCAGCAGAAGTCAGAGATGTCTCAAACCACTATTTTACTATTGGCCTTTTCTCCTTTTGCTATAGTATCTACTTGTGTCAACTGTATCATAAGGGTCAAGTACTGAAAATAGATGTCCTGGGCTTTTAATCTACTACTTACTACTTTGAATTACTTGATCTGAGTTTCATCTATAAAATATACATGATATCTCACTCCTAGATTTTTTACTGTAAAATAAAATGAGACACGTAAAGCACCTAGCACAATGTCTGCTGCTATACAAATTTTATTCCTTTCCGAACTTTGGTTCTTATGCTCTTTTACATTCTCTCCTTCACTCTAAGCTTATAGTATTCAGAAGATTGTTAAAGCCCTACTCATCCTGTCACATTTAACTACCTGAAAGCCTAACTCATGACCCACTGCTAAGCCTATCAGTAATCAAAATGCACCAAATTGTTGCCTCATTGTTTGGCAAGAACTAAAAGTGCGGAAGCCAACCAGATGGCCAAGGTTCACCACTGGCTCCTGGAGCTTAGCCAAAAGCTAACGTTTACACTGGCAAAACTCTGCAGGTACTCAAAGCAGCTCTGGCTGTGATCACCTCAATGATGGGGTTAAACACCATAATATTAAAATCTTGGAC
This sequence comes from Pteropus vampyrus, assembly GCF_000151845.1. Taxonomy (NCBI): domain Eukaryota; kingdom Metazoa; phylum Chordata; class Mammalia; order Chiroptera; family Pteropodidae; genus Pteropus; species Pteropus vampyrus. Next base: position 1,569,308 of record NW_011889003.1, on the reverse strand, counting down.
ATATATTTGAGTTTGATGTGCCACTTATGGAATGAATGATCACATTTATGAACAAGGCTCTTGGAAGTTTCTAATATCAGAGTCAAAATTTTTAAATATGGGTATAGATAAAGCTTTTCTAACAGCGCAGCTCATTGCTAGACTATTTGAAATAATTAGAGTGAACTAATAGGCTGCACAGTAAGGAAGGAGGAAGCATTTATACTATCCCACCACACCTACTCTTACTCCTACTGGCCTAATCTCTACTTGAGGTAACTCACAATGCTTGGATAAAATTGCATTGGGTGAAAGGAGCTCTGACATTCAGAGCTGATGATAAAGATAATTGTTCTACTTCTGTCTACAAGTTTACAGTTGTTTCTGGCGGGTCCGCACTTTGCAAAGAACATAAAAAAAAAAAAATGTGATAATGCTGAGACCAACCCCATATGATTACATTCTGGAGTTGTAAACAATGTATATTCAAAGGTTATTCAAAAAATTATTTTAGCCAGAAAGAGGCAATAGTGAACTGGACATTTAAAGCTAAAGAGAAACAAATTCCTCTTGATTACTCAAAAGAAGAAAATCAATACAATATACGGATTTCAGATTAGTATCTACCAGTATTTATTGGTCTAAATTAAAGATTGGCAAACTTTTTCGTAAAGGGCTAGAAAGTAAATATTTTAGGGTTTGTGGATCAAAAGGCAAAATTAAAGATAATATGTACTACTAACATAACATGAAACACATTTCCACAAAATTCTTATTGACAAAATTCAAATAATTGAGTACAATAAAATAGGTCTATTAATAAAAATACAATGAAATTCTTTTGGGGGAAACATTTTACTCAGTTGAGATTCAAAGTTAGTACTCCAAATCATTCAAATCAATTGCAGCTGTTTTTCTGTTAATACTGATCTGTAATGTGACTTTTATATATTCACCTTAGAAATGTCTTTTCACTCTGATAAGAAATATCAAGTACTAATATTGACCATATTCATCACATAAAGGACACTGATAGAATTGAATTAAATTCTTCTTTTAGTGTTTGCCTTTTAGCATGTTATTACCTTGCAAATTAAGGTTGAATGGTAGCTCTTCAACTGCACAGTTAAATAAATTTTTAAATATTTAAATTTTTTGCA
>NW_011889003.1:1562605-1564654 GCF_000151845.1 Pteropus vampyrus | reverse complement strand
ATATTTAGATGTGGGATTGACATATGGGTATAGCATATGGTAGGAGAAAAATATAAATTTTTTCCACCAGAATATCACAATTGGCCCTGCATCATTTATTGAAAAGACGATCTCTCCCTACTGCTCTGCTGTACTCTTCTGTCATAAATCCAAGTGTCCAGATATTTAAGAGCTTGTTTTGGATTCTTTATTCTATTACTGATCTATTTGCCTACCTTTGCACCATTAACTCAAAGTTTAAATTATAGTTGAATGATAATAATTCTTAACATCTGCTAAAGCAATTGCTTTCACTTTGTTCTAAAAGAGTGCCTTTGACTATTCTTAGTTTTTGTATTTCCATATAAATTTTAAAATTAGCCTATCAGTTTACTTAAAAATTAAAATAAACTGCTGGAATTTTCATTGGGATTGCACTGAATCTATAGATCGATTTGGGGATAATATTTAATAACATTGAGTGTTCCAATCTATCAACATTATTGAACTCTATTTAATTTGTCTAAATAACATTTCAATAGTTTTTGGTATGAAGGCCTTACGTATCTTTCCTTAGATTTACTTCTAGTTACTTGATGTAAATCATTATATAAACATTATGTTTATATAGAAATATACTTTATTCCTGTATATTAACTTATCTGGAAACATTGCTAAAATCCTTATTCATTCTAAAAGTGTATGTACATTTTCTTTTTTTAATTCTCTCCATACCAACATCTGCAAATAATGAAGGTTGTATCTTTTCTTTCCCAATGCCCACACAATGTGTCTTTTCCTTACTCTATTGTACTGGCCTAGGACTCAATAGAAGTGGGCATCCTTTTCTTTGTCATAAGTATGATATCCACTTAGAATCTCTGTAATATTTTTATCAGATTAATGATGTTCCTATGAATTCCTAATTTGCCATGACTTTTTTAATCAAAAATGGATAACAAATTTTATCAAATATATTTTCTAAATCTAATGACATTATCAGTTTTTCCCTCCTTTATTCTCTTAATGTTGTGAATTACACTGATTTTCAAATGCTAAACCACCACTATAGTCCTGGAATATACACAGTATAATCATGTTCTATTATCTTTTTTATTTTATTTATTTTTTATAATTTTTGCATCTACATTCCTGAGCAAATTTTAGCCTGTAAATTTCCTTTATAGTAAGGTCAGGTTTTGGAGTCAAAGTTTTGCTGACCGCCCAAAAAATGAATTTTTATTTTTTCTCATTTTTTTCTATTCTCTAAGTTTAAGGTAAGAATTATTTTCTTTTTATGTGTCTAGTAAGCCATCTGGTCTTAAAGCTTTGTGAGAAAGTTTTTAAACTACAGATTCAATTTCATTCATTAAGAGTTACAAGATAGTTCAAGTTTTCTATTTCTTCTTGTAGCAATTTTAGTAAGTTGTATTTTTCTAGGCATTTGTCCACACCAATTAATTTTTAACTGTATAGTCATAAGATTGATCATAATATCCTTTAATCACTTCTAATGTCTATGGGTTCTACAGCGATGTCCTCTTTTTCATTCCTGATATTGGTTAGTTGAGCTTTCTTTTTTTTTCCATCAGTGATATCAGGTGTTTGCCACTTTATATTAATCTTTTCTTGTTTTCTTTTCTTTTCATTGATTTCTCCCTTGCCTTTATTATTTACGTCCTTCTGATTTCTTTGGGCTTAATTTGCTGGGATTTTATTTTTACTTTCTTGAGATAAATGCTTAGATCATTAATTTTCACCCATTCTTCTTTTATAATATATGTCCTTAAAGCTATCAATTACCTTCAAAGGACCTTAGCTGCATCATACAAATTTTGACAAGGTTTGTTTTCATTATCATTCAGGTAAAAATATTTCTAAATTTTCCTTCTACTTTCTTCTTTAATCTTTGGAGATTTGGAAGCGGGTTTCTTGGTTTCTAAATATATGGGAATTCTGTATCTCTTTGTCACCAATTTTCAGCACTATGCTCAGAGAACATACTATGTATATTTCTATTGTCTGATTTTTGCTGACAATTGAATAATTATTTAGGATATGGTCAATTTT
>NW_011889003.1:1559919-1562555 GCF_000151845.1 Pteropus vampyrus | reverse complement strand
AATATCTGTCAACACAGCAAGAGGCAATGCAAACCACTCAAAATCATTTGCCTTGACTGTAAGATGTTGCTCCTAATGTCTTCAACTCTTTGAGAAATTATTCTCATCTAAAGGCTTAATAGTCTTAAACAAGTTTATTTTCTCTGGACACATTTTTTCAGCTGCAGCAAACAAATGGGATTTAATTAACTCACCATGGTAAATGGACTGGCTAACAAATGAACCATTTGGAGACTTTCTTTAATTGAAGACTCATTTTCATTTTTTACTTTTGAAAAAAAATTCTACTATAATATACCATTTTAAATTTTCTAATGTTCCCTAGATGGGAATATTGTGGTGGATGGTTAGTATGATAATGTCAACATGTATTATTTTAGCACAACTATAATGTCAATACACAATAAACACAATGCTTTGTCATCTAATTTGATAACAGAATAATCCACACTCCACTATGCTATAAAAGCACACATCTGAAGTCCACTTTTCTCTTCTTGTTTTGACATGAGTATACACTGGTAAGTAAAAAATATTTGGAACTAATTGTCACAGTAAAGCAAGACATGTGGTACTCAAAATGCCACTGATTTTAACTGCATCGCATAATTTTTAATGGATCAAGCAGCGGTGGTGCAAAAAAGTGCCACACACAGGTATCTGTCCCAACTACTCAACTCTGCCATTATAGTACAAGAACAGCCACAGACAAGACATAAACAAATAAGCATGACTGCATTCCAATGGAACTTTATAAACACTGGAATTTGAATTTCATATAATTTTCATGAGTTATAAAATACTCTTGACTTTTTTAACCACTTAAAAATGTAAAAACCATCCATCATACAAAAAGGAGAGTAGAGCAGATTTGGCCCACGGTCAGTAATTTACTAACCCTTAGCCAAAACCTGAAAATGTAGTGAGAGATATAAAAATCAGAACATCCAAGAAAACTTTTTCTTTCACTCCTAGAACCACATTTCAGACCTAGGGAATCAAAATTCTGTGATATAATGAGTAGGAATTAAATTTGAAAGAAACAGAAGATCATATTTGTGGACAATGAAGAGTCAAAAAATGAAAGATGATTTTACTGCGACCACAGCAACGCTATTTCTTTCAGCTACACCTGGCTGAGTATTTCACCATAATTTAATGAGGAATAATTGAAAATTAACACTAGAAGTGCTTAATAGTCATAGCTGCTTATTATTGTACTTTACTATACGTATTTATGCCTAAATTTACCATAGCTAATTACTGAACATTGTGCAATGTATCATTTCTAACTATTTCTCTTGTCTTTATGTAGAGAACCTCATAGGGTATTGTTAAAAAGAGAATAGAAGGGAAAATAATTATTAACTGCAAATACTATGGCTATGCACTATATTAGGCACTTTATATGTCTTCTTACTCAATTCTCAATGCCCTATAAGGTTAATTACCTTAAATTACAGTCCTTCGGGGTAAATAACTTATTAAAGGACAAACTAATAGATGGAAGAAGAAATTCTGTATATCAACTTTGCTTCTAAAACCCAAACTGTTTACTCGAATCCAATAAAGCCAATCAACATTATAGGAAATATTCTGTTGTTCAAAGTGTGATTAATTTTTTTCTTGGAGTATCTAAATAATTTTAAATGACATTAAGTATTGATCTTAAATGTATCTTCTGTAGCAGATACAATGTTAAAGTCATAATCATAGAACACAGAATGTTACAATAATTAGCAGAAACTTGAACACGTACTATTCAAAATCTTAATATTTCAATATTCATTCTCATGAAAAATCTAAAGTAAAATTCATTTGCTTTATAATTCAACAAGTGAGTAAAATTTAAATATTTTTCTAATAGAATTATAGGCATTTAAAGTGGGAAAAGCCATAGAGATAATCTAGTCCAGACTCTTTAATTTTACAAATGACAGTATAAAACTTAAAAGCCATGGAACTAAGTGATGGAAGAAGTAGGACTATTGCTACCTCGTTTTTACTTTATTCTTGTAAGATAGTACAGATGACCTGACTCCTAGTACAATGCTCACTTCTATTCATTTACCATCATATAATTCTCAGGAGAGATTTTGTAAACTTCACTATTTTCTACATTAAAGTATAAAAACTGACTGTCCAGTATGTGAGTAAATTGAGGTAGCTAACCAGAAATGGTCCTAAATTTCTCTTTGTAACATTATAATAATCTTGTTAATAGCTTGCCACTAGTGGTATCATTGCCAGCCTAAATCAGTACTATTCATTTATCCATCAAAATAATGAATTCAAACTATATAACAAATAAACAAAGCAAATATCTTAAATAGTTCAGTCTAGCAAATACACAGACACATACACATTATTTAATTACAGTCTCATAAGTAGAACGTAGAAAAATGCAGAGTTACTTTGGACTAAATATATTATTTATATAAGATTTAAGTAAATTAGATCCTTTACCAGCAAAAAAAAAAAAAAAAAAAACTTTATAAAATTCCAATTGAGCAACTGTACAAAAAAAACATAATAACTCAATAGAGAAAGTATGATACAATGCCTATTATATCAACATTTAAAAGATACTGTGAGTCTATTTCTAGTCATTTCATAATTTTCATCCAAATTTTCAA
>NW_011889003.1:1541335-1558379 GCF_000151845.1 Pteropus vampyrus | reverse complement strand
GTCCTTCTGATTTTTTTGGGCTTAATTTGCTGGGATTTTATTTTTACTTTCTTGAGATAAATGCTTAGATCATTAATTTTCACCCATTCTTCTTTTATAATATATGTCCCTAAAGCTATCAATTACCTTCAAAGGACCTTAGCTGCATCATACAAATTTTGACAAGGTTTGTTTTCATTATCATTCAGGTAAAAATATTTCTAAATTTTCCTTCTACTTTCTTCTTTAATCTTTGGAGATTTGGAAGCGGGTTTCTTGGTTTCTAAATATATGGGAATTCTGTATCTCTTTGTCACCAATTTTCAGCACTATGCTCAGAGAACATACTATGTATATTTCTATTGTCTGATTTTTGCTGACAATTGAATAATTATTTAGGATATGGTCAATTTTTGGGTTCCACATGCATGAAAAGAATATATATTCTGCAGTTGTTTTGTGCAGTGCTCTATATATGTCATAAGTGTAGCATATTAACCATCTGTTCACATTCTATATTATTACTAATTTTTGTCTACTTGTTCTATTGAGTATCTGAGAATTCTATTTATGAATTCCTTGTGAGTCTGTTACTATGGTCTTTGTTTCTCTTAGTTTCTTTCAGTCATATGATCTTGTCTCCTGTATGGCTGGTTATTTTTGTGTGGATGTAATATATATTATGTAAAAACCATAAAAATTATTTGAGGCCTAGGATGATGTTACCTTCCTCCAGAAGGAGTTGACTTTTTTAAAAACAGGTGGGTAGAATGATTAATAATCCTGGATATCCATAATCTAATAATCAATGATGAGGATGATTCTAGACTGGGTTTTATTTTATAAGTAGACCATTCTATTTTTGATTCACCCTTATTTCTAAAGCATAGCCCTTCAAGGTCCAAGCCCAAAGCTAGAGGATTTAGCAAGAAATCTCTCTTCTTGGTGGACTCTAAATTCAAACTGTTGTTCCCTTACCTCCACCCCATGAGTGTACTAAGAGCTCTTTTCAGCTTCTCAGACTCTCAGCCAACTCGACTGGAAACAGAAGTTTCTCCTAAGGGGAACAAAAGGCTCACATGCCCAGCTCACCTCTTTGGGTATTCTTCTTCTCCAGGATCTTGTCCCCACAGTCTTCACTGATGTGTTAGCTCTTTGATACCTTCAAACAGATGATTTTTATATATGATCCAGCTTTTCTAGTTGTTCTCAGTGGGAGAGTTAGTCCAAATTGCCTAATCCACCATCACCAGAAGTGCACCTCTCAATTCCTCTCATCTGTAAAATGAGGATAATAATGACAACTTCCTCGAATATGTTATTAAAAGAGATCAGGTTGCCTATTACATATTAAATGCTCAAGAACTTTTGGCTATGATTTTGAGCTACCTATTGCTAATTCAAAACAAGGCTCAGTTAATAGATATCGTGTGGTTTTGCCTGCCTAATATCTATTCTTCTCCAATATCTCAAAATTCCTTTGACAAACCAGTCTTGATGTGGCTGTCAATCATGATGCCATGTCCTCCTCTGACGAAGAGTTGGCAACTAATCAAAGGTAGGTCAGATCTGCCTCTCTATTGGTAATGTAAATCTTAAGAAGAAAATGGTAAAGCTGATCCATACACACAGCCAAGTAGAAACATAAACAGGCCATTCATCAGTTTTGGTGAACTAACTATCCAGAGCTATCCCGATTTCTGTCTGTTCCAGGGACTAGTCATTCTACTTTTCTGACAGCTATGCAATACCTTTATAAAAATTTATTTTCTTAAGTTAATCAAGGTCCATTTTTTTTGTTGTTGCTTGAGACTAAAATACCTAATTGATAGTCCCAACAGAGATCTCATTTTCAAAGGTTTTCTATCAGTCTCTATAATTCAATCTTTCTGTCAACTAGAAAAAAAAAATGAAGGGTCTTGACATCACTCAGAAAGTTGCAAAAATGCTTCTTCTATTATGATTAAAGAATTAGTATGTTATAACCTCTCTGTGCTGGTTGTTTGTTGGCTCTCAGTTTCATTTCTGCCCTACCATGCTCTCACTTAAGGGGCTAGAAGCCTATTGACTACATTTCTCACACTCTCTTAAGAGCTGGTTCCAATTACGTTATGCCACTGGAAAACACTGGTAAAAGTCAGATGGCAGGAGAAGAGAAACCATTTTATTTTCTTCTTTCTGTTTCTAGTTCCTGCAGAGTCAGCAGCAATATTCTAGGAACCTTGGCCGAAGTTTGGTCATGAGTTCTGGCTCCAGCAACAACAGCAGCACTAGATAACTACCATGTAAATGCTGGCTACTCCAACAGCAGCGCAGTTCTTGTAGGGGTAGCAGTGGATGACTGCAGGCTCCAGCATCCTCTAGGGTGAGTCCAGTATCATCAACAAAACTATAGGCTTTCTATGTGCAGGTTCCTGGGCTTTCTGCATAGCAGTAGCAGCTCCAAGGGTAGCAGTGATACTCCAACGATCTTAGCAACATAGTACTTATGGGCACTGTTTAACACCATTTTCATTTTTTCTCTCCTAGCCCTAGGAGTGATAGTGGTTTCCTGCAGTTGCTGATCATTAGATAAATGCATCATCCACTTTTTGTTTCTCTAGCCGTACCAATACCTTTGGTAACTCCCTATATTGAATTCTCTTTATTTGAAATATTTAGAGTGGCTCTGTTTTTCCATTTACACAACTTTCAGTGACATGTGGGGGCCTCTTCTTTTTCTATTTCTCCATTTTTTGTGTTTCTTTTGTCCACTCTTTCTCATTCTCATTCAACCACTCCATTTCTCTAACTTCTCTTCATTTCTGTTTTTCTTTCTTCTTGACCTAGTGCTTAAGTATACCAAGAGCATCTGTAACATTTTTTATTATGATGCTCAGGGCAAAAAAAATTGGAACATTTTCAATTTAATTCATCAGTAATTCAAGTACAAAAACAATAATTTCCTCAGAAACTATAACTCTTTATTAAAATTCAATTTTTATTATAATTACAATTGTGAATACCTAGAAAATAATTTTTGTAAACACTACCAGAATTCATTACTTCAGTGGCAACATCATCTTAGCCCAAAAGTCTCAAGGTAAGTAACAATTTTAATTAAAATATAAATTATAATTCATAGCCTTAGGTTATATTTCATGTATCATTTCAAAAGTATCATCGTTATTCCATAATAAACAAGAAAAGCCTAGTACGTGTTTTAGAAGACAACAATAAGATAATATCAAGATATTTTAACTTTTTAGATGAGTAAAAATTTTTTTTAAAAAAAGTGAAGTTGTGTCTGGAAGACACAACTTCATCTCTTGAGATCACAAATCAACTTCACATTTGTTCGAAACTGAACTCTAGTTTGAACTGGAAACCTGCTATCCCTCGTGACCTGCTCTAAAACACTCTCCATCACCACTTCTCCACCCCCACATTACACTACTTAGTCCTGTACCGTTAAATTGCCATTATATTTAGAACAAAACCAAACTCTCTGCCATGTCATATAAGTCCTTGCCTAATCTGGCTTCTGCCTACTGGTCCAGTCTCAATCTATCTACTTTCCTTATTCAACACGGAGATAATGAAAATAATCAATGGCCGCAGAATGACTCAACCCTAACTCATCATATACATATGCACACATATGCACACACATGTACACACACAGGCACAAATCTCTTTCAGTCTTTGGGCAAGACTCTCCTATGCAAGTTTCCCCACATACTTTCTTGTCATCTGTCTTCCCTCTTCTTCCAGAGAAGTGACTGGATCAAATTCAACAATATCTTTCCTAGGCAAATCATACGTGGCAAATGAGTTGATGCTCAAACCAAAATTGAAGGTGGAGACTGCATAGTTGGCAGAAAATACAGTAACATAGACTTAACACTAAAGATTCCGGACATCCACTCTTTCTCTTCTGGTGAAGAGTAACATCTCTCATGTGCTTCCTCTCTCTCTCTCTCTCTCTCTCTCTCTCTCTCATACACACACACACACACACACACACACACACACACACACACACACATCTTCATTTCCAACTACATCAAAATGATTAATTCAGGTTTACCTTGAGAATCAGCTTTTAGACTATTTCTAATACTGTTTTAAAATTCCCTGGCATTGCACCCACTTCGTATCTCCTATCAGTACCTGGAAACTCTTTAAATAAGGTGTCTTTAATTCCTTCATTAATTCATTACTGAGCACCTTCTATGAGTCAAGTACTATAATAACCTCAAAAAAGAACAAAGTGATACAAAGTCACACACAATTCCTGTCTTCAATCTCCACATAAACATAACTAATCAATAACTGGTTTAATCTGTAAATAGATGTCTGCTTAAGGTTATAATTTTATTATTACCCATTTGAAATTTTAAAGCTATTTTATTATCATTTGCCATTTGGGAAAACATAAATGACTGATTACTCTTTTTCTAATGTGCAAGAGATTGAGGAGAGAACGTTAAAGAGTAAGACAGCAGCAGATACCCAAAGAAGTCATTTGCGAATGGGGAAAATGTATTAAATGGGAAAACTAGGAAGAATCACAAGATAAGTTCCATCAAGTTTACTATTTTACTGTGGCCCTATGCAACAGAATAAAGAAAAAATATTTTACCAAATAATACTGAAGATTTTTTCTATAGGAAAAAAAAACTGTACATTTAGGAAAATACCTTAACAAACTACTTCAGAGGGGAAGGGGAACTCCAAGGGAGTAGATTGAAAGAAAAAAGCAAAACACAGCTAACTTGATATGCATAAAAAGTAATAGAAATTGAAGAGTGGAGAAAAAATGAAGGAGAAAGGAAAGGGAAAGCAAAAAGAAGGTGGTGCTAATAATATGCCCATAAGTTTGAACCCAACTAGGAAGAAATGCCCAGAGACTTTTTGAGAATGGAAAAGTCTAATTCAATTTTGAATTATCTACTGCATAGAAACCTCATTATCATTATCCCTAAATCTCTAGAGAAATGTTATGAACGCTGCTGCCTAATATCAGTAAGATTTTAGAATCTAGAAAATAAGGCTGTGTCCCAAATTTGGCTTGACACCAGGGCAGGGATAAAGGCAAAACATACAGCAAAAATAAATAGTAGAATGTTTAATATTTTTGTGTTGGAATTACAATGAAATGTTCTGCAAGTATTAGAAACTAGAATTGAGGAGAACCCATTTGATTGAATATTATGGCATTTGACAAGTGGTAAGGAAGATGACTAAGAAATATATTCACAAGAAAAGCATTTAATATCTTTTTAAGTAAAAAACATTTATAATAAAGTACTAAGCAGAACATAAAATTGTACATATAGCATCACTGCATGTATGTAAAATATGATGCATATAAAGAAAAACTTAAGGGAATATGTAAAAACAAAAGTCGTGTAGGTAGTAAGAGTTTACGGAATTTTACGTTTTTTAAAAAATGTATATTATTGTTATTATTAAGTTTTATAATAAAAATTGAGATAAATGAATAGTCTGAATTTTTTTATTTCTAGGTAATAGAATTAATGCTCTGGGTGAAAGTATTTGGAAGATGGTGATTTCAGTATCTAAGATGGTAAGACAATATAAATTTAGAAGTATTACTATTTGGATCAACTTGAAAAGTTATTCACAGACTTGAAATATACACTTGTCAAAGTACATAAGTCCATGGCAGGGCTTAGATTTGGATAAGCAGTTTGCAGAACCTTAAAAACAAAACAGTTTTCAAAAACTATTACTTTTTAGTTATGAGAAGACTTCTCAAATATAATTATATTTGTCAGGTTACTAAGGGCAAGAGCAGAGAAAAACTGAGATTATAATTAACTATTTCCAGCATGTTGTTTTAAAAAAAAAAAAAAGAAAAGAAAAAAAATCCACCTTTCTGCCTCAAGAGGACAATCTGCTATTACCAATAATCTCAAAAATCCTATATAGTGAAGAAAATGTTCAAGGACAAATACCCAGATGAATTTCACCTGCGTTCTTCTCACTTCCTCTCACCCTAGTCTCATCATCTAACCTCAACACTGAGCTTTATATAAGCACATGAATCTAACTTCAGATATGGATGGCAAGCCCAAGACTAGTAGCAGAAAAAGTAACCTAAAATGCATGGCGCCTATTTTCTCCTATTAATATTTATTGTATATTCTGTGTGCCAGATGCATTACATTTGCATCTCACCATAACCCTATGAAACAGCATTATTGTCCTCAATTTATAGATAAAGTAACAGAGTCCAAGAGATTAAGTGACTTGCTCAAGGTCACACCACTAGTAACTGGTAAACTAGGATATGACCCAGAGTTGTCAACTGCCAAAGCCTTTCCTTTATACTGCTTACGCACACTGCGCTGCCTTGCCTCCTTGAAACCACCTACAGAAACACAAGATTAGGAGGAAAACAAACAGAAAAAGCAATATTTGCAGTCGTAAAGATCCAACTACTTATAAAGCTATCTTAACTAATTAGACTATAGAAATTCCCCTAAATTCTAACAAGACAAAAACAGGATTCAGAAAAGGGAAACTTTTACTAGAACTACTATCTTATATTGTTACAGGAGCCAGCCTGACTCTAATAAGTCAAAATTTTCTGACTCCAGTAACTTTAAACAGAGGTAAAAGGCAAGTAGCAAAGCCATAAAAACAAGTACTAAGATTTGAGTGCTGAGTCTAGGCCAAGAATCAAGAGTTCAAAACTGAGGATTAAGCATTACTTATAACAGTCCAGAAAAGGGTTCAAGAAAGAAAACCAGAATAGAACTGATTCTAAACTGGAAGGCTCTATGAGAGATTATTCATGAATCACAGAAATGAATGAGAACTGTGAGGAAAAGGCCAGGATAAAGCTGAGAAATGTAAACTGCAAAGGATGGGAAAGAGGAGAGTGTTTGAAAACAATGAAAATATTGAAACATATGGTAAATTGTAAGACAGTCTGAGCTATGGCATGGTTATATAAATTCCTGCTGCAAATCTGGTGGCAGATTGGAGGCATGTGTTCCAAAACAATTCCATAAGATTTCCTACTGAAGTTGAAGAAAATGAGTAATGAGAGTTTTATGTCCTTTAATTGTACATGAGTCTCTTCAAAAGGTGATTTTAGCATAAGCTTTTAAATGAAAGCACACTGATATAGTCCCAATCTCAAATATTTCAGGATAGTTTTTATGAAATATCATTTTCTGAATTATTTATTCCATACATATCCCTCCTTATGAGAAGGTCCCCTTCCCTATTTCAATGCTCCAGAAACAGTGAAAATCCTATTATAGCTAAAAGAAAAGATTTATGAAAGGATGAAGTAGAAGATGAAGCTGGAAAGATAAGTTGGGGAGAGACTGTGAAGAATCTCGTAAGCAAAAGTAGGTTGAATTTTATCCAAAACAACAGGAAGCCTAACAAGGTCTTTAAACTAGGGAATAAATAATTTAAATTTTATTTTTAAGAAGGTTTTCTGCAGTAATACAGAGGACAAATCCAGTATAGACACACAAGATCCCAGAATAAAAGACAGTGGCAATACCAGTGGAAATACTCTGGTGACAATTCTCACACTAGTTAAACTTTGACACTAGAAATCAATAGAATTTATCTACTTATTAACATATCACATATTAATTAACATTAAATATAAATATCTTTTTTCAAAGAAACTATAGATATAGATATCTGCTTATTGTGTAATGAGAGTTGTAGAATAAATTATTCATATAGTCATTTTAATAATTACCAAATCACTTGTTGAGATTTAGACAAGTGTTGATTTAATCTCTTTAAAAGGGCCATGATTTGGTATTTAAAACCATACCAAGCTTTTCCCAACATCTTCCTCATAAAATGACAGTCATTAGTCCCTGGTACCCAACAGTACTTTGCTGCAGCTGTAAGGCAGCTGGACACACTGCCAGCTAGCTTATCACTGTTACATAAACATATACATGGATGTCAGTGTTTCCCACAGAGCACGAAACCCCTCTGCCTCAGGACACCTCCCAAAAAATGGTGCCACAAAAATACCTGCACTGCAGCCTGCTCCATTGCCTCCAACAATAGGACACACGCTGTAGGCAAACACTGGTGTTTAGCTACTATGTGCCTCTCAAGGACCACCTTAATCCACACCAGCAAGTTTACTAGGACCCATAATCCACCCCTACAGATTGCAATGGATGACATCATTAGGTAACTTAGTTGCTCAATATGATTTACCAATCTGCATGAAAGTGATTTAATTTTTTTATAACTAGAATCTCTGTACTGGTACAAATCAGTTAAATACCAGTCCCATATACAAGGCCCTTTACAACTGACCCCCACCAATTAGCTTCCACCACTCCATCCCTTCCTCCCATCTTCCACACATCTAGCAATATAGGAATACTGGCCCTTCCCTGAGAATGCCCTTCTCCTCCACATACTGAATTATAACTTTTCCTGCAAAGCCAGTGTGACTGCTATCTTTGGTTATAAAGCTTTCTCCCTAAGCCCTCCACATTCATATATGTGCCCCTTTCTCTTTTTCAACTCAACAAATGGTACGTAACTATTAAGTTTTAATTATTTCTTTACATACCCTTGCCCACTAGATTGTGAGCACCTCAAGGGTAGAGATTATGCCCTATTCCTCTCTATTTCCTAAATGAGTACAGTGGCTAGTATACCTCAGACACTCAAAACACAGTCATTTAAAAGAATGAAGAAATACCTAAACCAAAAACAATCATGTTTGATTTTCTATACTGTATACTATACTGGAAAATTTCACAAGCAAACTCAGACATGTTTTAGACGATACCTATTTTTTCTAAATTGTTTTAGAGAGTACAGAGCATACATGCCTTTGTAAGAGCAGCACCATGTAGCATCTCTCTTGGTCTCACTGGATCATCTCAGGTAGTCTAATTATTACTTTTGCCACAGTGGGCTTATTATCAATGAAGTTTTTTTGTTTTCTATACATATGTTAAATATTTATTTTTAATTTAATTTGCTCTTACTTACTTTCACATTTTTCTAACATAAAGTTAAGTGTGATTGCTATCTCTATCCTCATCGGCATCATTATCTCATATTAGATGTCCCTCTTAGAACATAAATTATTTTGTCAATTTTATTGTTTGTCCTTCTTTCCTTCTTCCTTTCTTTCATTTTTCTTATTATTTTTTGATGTTAACAATTAGCAAGAGACTCATTCATGAATTATTTGAATTTAAAAATAAAAATATAATTTAACATAATTAAGTAAATTTAGTAAAGAGAACCGCAGACTTTAAAAATATTTTTAATCGAGCATGAATGCAATTGTAAATGTTTCAAGACTTTAATTATTCAAGTAAAAGTTTAAATCACTAGTTAAGCAATGTAATAAGGATCTCAAATTTGGATTCCTGTACCCTGATAATTCTTCTCTTCCTTAAACTAAATTTTGTATTTGCATGAAAAAGTTATCACAAAGCAATGGGGCTGAACAAACAATGCCAGCACCTTATCACAAAGCAAAAGATTTTACTTTTTAAAGTGTCTCCAAGTGAAAAATAATAAACAAAGCACAATTGCAGAACTGCTTAGTTGTCAGTCTGCATGGAAACTGTCAACACTATATTTTAAAGCAATAAACCAAAAGAAAAAAAAGAAAACAAAGAGATAATGAGTGGCACTTTGAACAATATTGGTAAATGTATCAACAGCATATGAGAGTATATAGAGACAACCCTAATCAAGAACATTACTAAGTAAAGTTTTTATTGCAGATTACTGAATGTACAGTTAGTAATCTAGTTAATAACTGACATTACAGCCCCTAAAGAGAAATGACTAAGAAAACCGTTGGTTGTGCAAAGAAGTACCAAAAAAAAATAAAATAAAATATTCAAATCAGTAAACTAAGGTTTTGAAACAAAATAAAAATACTGAATAAATTTTTAATGATAAAGTATAATAAAGGCTCATTCTGAAAAACCTGAAATTCAAGTAATACTATTTTATCCCTAAGGTGTTCTTGATGTAAAAATCTTGCCTGTAGATAAAATTTCACATTAGATAATGCTTTCAAAATGAAGAATCTAATCAATCCCAAGCTGCTACAATACCAATTACTTTTGAAGTAAGTTCAGAATACTACTCTCTCCTGTTCTATACCTCAATGTGTCGTCTATTCAAAAGGAAAGTTTAAAGTTTATAGGTTAAAAATAAGCACTGACATTGTGATTGGTGCTTTACAGCTCTATTGAAGGTTAGTAACTGGCTTCGAAAATGGCTTATTAACCTGAGTTTCAAATACTTGAATGAACTTAATCAAAAATTTCCACAAATCATATGAAAGTATATTAATAAGTATGACAAAGTTTATAGACTCAAAGCAATAAACTTCATTAAAATGAAGTTAAAATGATTCACCAATGATAGACACTGTTATAATTTGAGACCTAATTAAGGCTAGTAGAATATTACATATGCTTAAAAAAGAATATCGACATTTTTTTTAAATAATTGGTATTTTTAAAAATACAATTGCATTTGAAATCCATTCATATTATCAGGAAAAAAATTCAATATTACATCTGTCAATGAAAGAAAGAATGTTACCACCATTAAAGTAAAATTTAAAGAGCATGAATTTTCAAAATTCTGGCCAATAGCATAAAAGTTTCCTTCTACTTTTTTCTTTAAAAAACAAATAAGTTCTTTCCTTCAATTTGCTACCAACTGCTTGTAGAGAGTTCTTAACAACGGAGACTGACGAGAATTTAAAGAGATCATCAATAAACAGTCTTGATCAGGAATTGAGCATATCTGTTTTAAAAATAAATATTACTTTTAAAATCTGTTTTAAAAATAAGCATTTCTGTTTTAAAAATAAACCTGATTAAAAAGGTATGCTTACAAAAGCCAGGTAAGTTTCTCATTTTAAATGTTGGAAAGATATTATTTAAATGTTTTTACAATACAACATTAACTACCTTCCATAATATCTTGCATTTGTTTTGCTTACAATTATAATAGAAAATGTCATTTATTTTTTCCCAAAGTCCCATATAGATGCCACCAAATCTTTTCCAGTTTACCCCAACATGACATACATATCTATTACTACTTCCATGTGTGGCATGACATGAAAAGGGTTAGAAAGCACTAAGTAAAGGAATGTAACTATATAGCTAAAATATATAGTGGTAGAGGACAAAACAAGACTGCAAATAGTAAATGAATAGGAGACAGATCATGACAGATCTTGTTTGTCATGTTAAGAATTGTGTACTTTTACCAGCCTTTGTCAACCAAAGATCTGGAAGAGAAGCTCTAAAGCCCTAAAGTATCCATTGTATATAATAAATTAATTTATCTCTTACGCATCTAGAATGGTACTAGTGAGTACCCATCCCTGGGAGAAATGAGAAAAGAATTACTCATAATTTTGTGTGCTGCATGGACCAGAGGAGGGACTCCAATTAAAGGCTGTGTGTGCAGCTAGTAACGGGAAGACATTGATATTTTAAGCAAAAGAGTTACATGATCAGATTTTTCATGTGTAAAGCTCTTTCCAGCAACAGTACTACTTAAATCATTTTAAATAAAAATTCAAATGATCAGAGATCAATAAAGACCCCAATATAGATCTATTTAAGTAAGCCTACAGCAGCAAAATCTAATTTTCAATTCTTTCCTTTAAATAATATTTTTAATGTCTAGTGATAATAAGTGGTAATAGACATGTAATGACCATTGTGATTATGATAACTTAAAATCTTATAGCAATTTCTATCTAACAGGCACTTTCATTTACATAGTGTCCCTTTATCCCTATGTCAGACATGATCATGTAACTTGCTTTGGGCAATGAAATATGAGCAGAAGTTGTATACATGTTTCTGAGAGGAAACTTTAAGAGACAGCTTGCAATTCACCAGTCTCCTTTTTCATCTGCTCTCAATGATCCAGATAGCTCCTCCATCAGCCTGTATTCCAGAATGAGGATGACAGGGAGTAGAGATCCCAGTGACCCAGAGAAAGCATAGCATGAAAAAGTAATAAACCTATGTTGTTTTATGCTACTGACATTTAGGAGTAGCACAGCCTACTGTAAAATTATAAATTTATTGCCTCTCAGCTACAAATCCACCCTTCTTTGTCCTGTTTTTTGTGATATTCTACCCATTTTTCATTTACCAGTTGGTACAATGTTAAGCTTTGTCGGTAGAGGGAGCCAGAGCGACATTAAAGGAAGAAGGGGCTACTCTTTCAGGTTCTGGGTGCTTTGTTGTTTTCCTGAGATGCTTGGCTGCCAGGAGCTTACAGGACATCCGGTAGCGCTCACCCCTAGCACGTTTCACCAGCGCCGCAGCGGGCGTCTGTCCAGCAGTTTCAGCAGCACTCCAGCAGGCAGTATCCAGACAAGTCTCGCTGACACCCCATTAGGTGGCTTCCCAGTGAGCTTACTGCGCTCTCCAGCCAGCTTTTCAGCCAGCCCCACTGTCACTCTCACAGATGACTTCCTGCTTGCTTGCTCTATCCTGTGACAACTCAATGAGCCATAGCCACACCTTCCAACAACGACTGAATCTCAGCCTTAGCCATGGAGGGGAGGGCCTCTTCCAAAGTTGTTCCTTGCTTGTGTACTCCGCCTCAGCCCTAAAAGAGGTGGCTGCTCCCTGCAATAGGTTAATAATCCTTTATTAAAATCTCCCTGTTCAAAACACTATTGTAGTTTCTGTCTCCTGGCTTTACTCATGTATCTAGTCTATCTTAACACATAAAACTACATACTGCAACAGGAATTTATATTAGTAGTTTTGAACGACAACCTTAGATTATTTTCTTTTTCTACTTTATTTCACAGCTACTTTTAGTGTTTTATATACCTAAGTTTAAAGAAATGAATTTTAAACATTGACATAATACTGACAT
This sequence comes from Pteropus vampyrus, assembly GCF_000151845.1. NCBI lineage: Eukaryota > Metazoa > Chordata > Mammalia > Chiroptera > Pteropodidae > Pteropus > Pteropus vampyrus. The sequence continues at coordinate 1,545,488 of NW_011889003.1, read as the reverse complement.
GATATAGTAAGTCATAAAACATATTATATCTTTTTGTTAAGACAGACTTCTTGACTAATAATAGTAAGAAAGAAAAATAGTATATGAAGGTACACTTATAACAGAGTAAGAAGTTGCTCTTCGACCAAACATATCAAGAGAAACCATATTCTTGTCAAAAGATTAAATCCAAATCTCCATTTACTAATACTGCAGTATAAAAAGTTTATGCTGGTCTTTTAAAATGACCATTAGATCATACTGCATTTGAAAAGATTTCAATAACTCTCCATTATGTTAGTGATATGGCAAAATTATTTATTCCTCCCTCTATAAAAATAAATACAATTATTAACTAAAATGACTAGTTAGGAAGAGCACTTCTGTGTTCTTTATGTACACAGCCCAGAACAATTCACACTACTGGTCCACAGCTCCCAACTAACCCCCAGTTAGAACAACATTTTAATTTAGGAGTAAACTGTTAAATAAATAAAAAGTGGTAGTAACCAACTGGCAGTAATTTGAAGGCAATAAAGCATTATAAACCTATGGAAAAGTGCAATGTAAAATTTAGTTCAGAGATATCACTCTGGAATTTGTGTCTCTGAATACTAAGTGCATTTTAAAAAGATAAGAGTAGCACAATGTCTACTTCATTAAAAAGACATATATCCAAACTTATATTTAGCAGCACTCACATGTAAGGAGAATAATGCCCCACCAAAGATGTTCACATTCTAATCCAATAATGTGTAAATATATATCCTTACATGGCAAAAAGGATTTTACAGATGTGATTAAGGTGGAAAGATTATTCTGGCATGTTTGGGTAGCCCCAATCTAATCACATGAGTCCTTAAAAGAGAAAAATCCTCCCCAGCTGTAAGCAGAGAGAGATCAATGACAGAAGTAGTGTCAGAAAGATGGCATAATGAGGATTTAAGACCCCACTGCTGGTTCTGGGATGTAAGAGGCCAAGTGCAAGTCTCAGAGAGAGGCCTCTAGGAAGTTAGAACAGCATTCAGCTGATAGTCAAAAAAGAAATAGAGATCTCAGTCGTATAACCTCGAACCGAATTATTTCATCAACTCAAAAGATCAAGGAGACATCCTTCCCTCTAGCTTCCAGCAAGAAATCCAGCCTATTCTGAGACCTATGCTGGAATTCTAACCTACAGAGCTGTAAGATAATAAATTTGTATTGTTTTAAGCCACTAAGTTTGTTAGTAGTAGAAAACTGATATAAAAAAATACTATTTATAACCTGGAAGATCTTTACTAAAGAAAGTAGCAATGTCCTTTCAACGGGTATTAAAAAATTGAGGGGAGGGGGCTCATAAAAGTATTTATCGGTGATTAAACTGGATTGATATTGTCAAGAGTAATGCTTTCCTCTTCTAGCTAATTTATTTAACATTTACATGGTATTTATTATATGTTAGGAATTCTAAGGTTTTTACAAATGTAAACTCAATCCTCACAACAGCTTCTAAAGTAAGTGCTATTATCCCTATTTTACAGATAAACAAACTGATGTACACAAAAACAGAGCTACCAAAAACAGAGCTGAGATTCAAAGCTTGACTGACTCCAAAATCCAGCCAAGCGCTTAAGCACTAGGCTCCTAACTGTTTTCCATAAGACTAAACAATACAATGAGAAGAAAATGGGTTTTAGAGTTAGGAATATCTAGGTACAGGTCTGTGTTCTGATACTTAGAAGCTTTGTCACCTGCGTCTCGGCATATAATAGATACTGAAGAAATGTTAGTTCCTTCCTTCAATTCCTGCTACAAGCCTAGAGCTATATTCAAATACAAAGAAAATCTTATGTTGAATACACTTAAAATAAAAACTGAATTCTAGTCTCATAAGTCTGAATTTCTACCTCTTTCTTCCAGTTCCACATATTCCTTCTCAGATTTCAGCTAAGACAAACCATGGAACCACAATCTGTCTTTAAGGATACTGTAAGCTTTCATTATTATATCAAGAAAAATAGACTGGAATTAACTGTAAAAACATCACTAGAAAGTAAGGAGAAAAAATGTTAAAGAAATTAAACATAAGATATAAGCAGAGCAAAAGCTCTTTGATTTAAGGTAATCTTACCCATAAATTACCTCAGATGAAACAGTTTATTACATACACCTTCTGGTTCATTTCTTTGGCTCAACTTTATAACCACGTAACTTTGTTCTTACTAATATACTTGAAGAGTGATCACTGCTCATATGTTAATGTTATTTATGCTATTGTTCTTTATATTCTTTATCACCTAGAAATCAACTTCATCATCTCGTATTCTAGACATTGAACCTGGTCTTAACAAAGATGCTTTATCCTCAAATGTGCATACCCTCTGCACTAGCTGACCATTAAATATCTGTCAAGTTCCCTTTATTTTAAAATTGTGGGGTTTTTTTAAGCATACCTACAAGATGACCCAATTTCACACATTCTCTGAATATCAATTTAGCTTCTGATCCCGAAACACTAGCATCATTATTGCCCAAGGAATTTTTTGTTGGTGGTGGTTTCTAAAATGTTAACTACCACTATTTCAAATAGGAAAGTATTCTACATGATAGGAAAAAAAAAAGTGTCTACCACCAGAAAAGGTGGCTTAATCTCTCACATCCTTGAACAAGTGTTAATTAAATGAAAAGTTTTAAAATGAAAAAAATAATTAGTAAATATATTTTGTTCTCACTGCTTTCATTTGTTGCTGGTTGCTTGTTAGCTTAATAATACCATACGCCATAACCGATAGCTCTCATGTCCAAGAGAAGTAACAATGAAACTTCTTGCAAATGTGACCACTAAATCTCAAAGGCTTAATCATTCATTCAAAAAACATTTATGTCCATTTACAATGGACCACCCACAGTCCTTTCCCTACAATCTATTAGAAAAGTCAAAAAAGTAAGTCAACAACTATAATGTAATAAAGTGTAGTTATTAAGAGTGCAAGTTCTAGAGTATGACTGCTTGAGTTTAAATCCTAGCTCCCTACTGAAAACAGCATGTAACTTGAGTCTTCCTTATTTCATCTGTAAAAGTTAGTAACAACTATCTCTTAAGATATATATAATCAGATAATGCATATATAATGTAGCATACTAATAGCACAGTAACCATTCAATAAATGTTGGCTATTAAGTATGAATGTAGCAAGAGTTATAATAGAGGTATGCAGTAAGAGTTATGAGAGCACAATGGAGAGTCACCTGACCCAGTTTTCAATAGGTTGGAAACCTGAGATGAACCTCAGTCAAGAACTAGTGCAACTTAGCCTGAAAAAAAAAGTAGGTAAGGGCTTTCTAGGCAAAGAGAACAGTACATGCTAAACTACAGATGGAAGGTTTTTTAAAAATTATGGAATTAACTTCAAATAGTTTGATATAACCAAAACATGCAGTGCCTGAGAAAGACTATCAGGATACAAAGATTGATAAAACATTACAAAGGGACTTCTATAACACACCTAGTTTGGAGTGTACAGTAGATGCAATGGGGAGGCATGGAAGAATATTAAGGATTTTAAAATAAGATTGTGTGTTATTAGACTGTGGTACTATTATGAAGGTTGGATTAGGTGAGCCTGAAGGTGAAGATACTCTTTAGAAATAATCAAGAAAAATATAATAAAGGCATGAAACAATGTAGTGGCAATGAAGATGGACAGAAGGAGATAGATTTCAAAGATATTGGGAAGATAATAACAGGATTTGGTGATTGATTATAATTGAGGGCTGAGGGAAAGAAATCAGAATGACTCCCACCACCAGGTTTTATTAAACAAATGTTTATTGTCTGACAACTATGTGCCTGGTACTACCCTGGACATAAAAAGATGATTAAAACTTGGTCCATGACTTCAAAGAAATCAGTTATAATAAGGAGAACATAGAGATTAGTAACTACTGTTGAATATCGGAAACTTTATAAAATAATTATATACTAAATGCACTGGAAATAGAGAGAAGAGACACCTGACTAACAGAAATGTACCAAACAGATATATCTCTTAAGAGCGGTGGAGCTGGGCACAAAACAGCTCATCAGGTAAAGAGTAAGGGCATGTGCATAATGAAAGAATTAAAGAACATGACATAGAGATTCATTTAAAAGACTACTAGCGTAATACTGAAGGAAGTGAGTCATGAATAC
>NW_011889003.1:1529821-1539994 GCF_000151845.1 Pteropus vampyrus | reverse complement strand
TGATGTGTAATGAAACAAATATTTCATATACGTTCCTGAGAAGCAAACCATGACAAAAATTATATTAGACACCTCATATGCCAACAACAACAAAAAAAATGATGGAGGTGAGCATCATCTCTGTCAACTGACCAATACCAAAGCATCAAATACCAATAAATGCCATTGTCGTTAGTGTATCCCTTTTCTCCCAGTTTTAGCACCTAGGAAGGCTAGTTGCAGGATTCACGAAGCTGCTAGGTTATTTTCCAGATGAACATAAGCTTGGTTGGAAGAAATGCTAAACAGCACATAGACAATTCCGTCTTCTTTCTGTGCTTAAAGGAGAATTTACCCAGCCCCTCTGTTTAGCAGAACCTACCAAATTTTGTGTATGTTACATAAAAATATTAAATTTTCTAATATATAAACTGTATAAAAGGCATTAATTCTAAATGTCATTAAAAAGCATTTAGCTAGCACTGTGTTATATAGAAAATACAAATTAGAACTTTTTGACATGTATATATAATATAAAATACATGTTCATAATATAGAAACTATAAAAAGTTGTTCCTTTTTAGCCTAATTTATACTATCTAGTTGCCTAAATATTTTTGGTAACAGTTCTAAAATGAAATCTAAAAAGAAAACAATATTATATCACTCAGGTTTAAACAATATTATATCACTCAGGTTTAAATGTATTCTTAAACTTTTGCCTTTCTATAACTCTACCTCTAAATCCTATTTCTAGACCTTCTCATCACAACAAAATTTATCCCTCTTTCATAGTACAAACATTTTCTGAAATCCTGCAATAACTCAGTAAGGTAATATAAAGAGGAACAGAATCTTCAACTGCAACATATCATTTCCATGGCTAATTTCCTCTCTATATTTTCCTAAAATACACTCGCATTTCCAAAATTTCTTTATAGGTGATGAAAGTATACAAAAAATATATATTTGCCCTAGTTAAATCTAATATATAAAACAAAGATTGTGTAATCATTAAAAACACCCAAAGAATGAAACAAAAGCAGATGATGAGAAATTCACTGACGCTAAATTGTCAATGGAAGGAAGGACAATTCAATAAAAGGCAGAGAGACCTGGAGATGTGAAAAGATTATATGGTATTAATATATCCAGTATGAAAAAAGTTTTATAAGCTATTAAGTAGCATTCCTTCAAATTATGAATAGGTTCAAATAATTCTGATCCCATTCTCCTCTTTTTCATTTTTTTCTTTTTTTCAATTAAATTTATTGGGGTAATAGGGGTTTATACCATTACATAAATTTCAGGTGTACAACTTTATAATACATCTGTATATTCTATTGTGTGCTCATCACCCAAAGTCTAGTCTCCTTCTATTACCATATATTTGACACCCTTTACCCTCTTCATCCTCATAATACTCCCTCCCCCTCTGGTGACCATCATTCTGTTGTCTGTATCTATGAATTTGTTTGTTCATTTACTGCTTTTTGTTGTATATCCCACATTGGTGAAATCATATGTTTCTCATCCTTTTCCATCTGACTTGTTTCCCTTAGTATGATATTCTCAAGATCCATCCATGTTGTCGCAAATGGCAATATTTCATCTTTTTTATGGCTGAGTAGTAGTCCATTGTGTATGTCATTCTCCTCTTTTCTTTGCCTTCTCTTTTTTCCCCCCAATATTTGCCCTTTTTTCTACTGCTCTATTATTTCCCATCCTACCCCCACTAAATCCCAAGTTGTAGTCACTCTAATACTCATGTTCATGTTATAAGCTCTTTAGAATAACCAAAACAATAAAAAAAAAAAAAGCTGCTTCTCAACTGCTCTCCTAAGAGAACACTGATCCTAAGACTAGAGTTCAGAGAACTGACCACCAGTGAGATGAGCAGACAAAGACATATTTATTACGTAGTCAGTTGAGCAAGTTGGGCATTATAAAAGCTTACTTCACCCCTTTACACAGTTATAAAATCTTAGCAATTTGGCTCCTAAATTTTTCAAAATCTGTCCAGCCTCTCCACTTCCACATGACTGCCTTATTTCATATCTTCATCATTTATCACCTGGATTACTGTAAGAGTCTCCTAACTACTGCCCTGGTCTCTGGCATTACATATTCTCATCAATCCTTTATATTGTAAGAGTGTTCCTTTTTTCAACAAAAGTCTGCTTATATTGCACCACTGCTTAAAATCCCTCTATGACTTCCTACTGCCTTCAGGATTAAATCTAAATCAAAAGAACAGCATATAAGGTCTTTTAAGCTCTGACTATTGCCATCTCTCTAATCTCCTCCACTGATTCACCTCCTATGCTCCAGACCTTCTGAACCACTTCAAATGAGTTTCTTGAGCATGCACTGACTCTTTTACAAATAAAAGGTAAATTTTGAGAGGAGGGAGACAAGAGTTTTAGTATTTTTGCTTAGAATATCTTCCACTGCCCAGCTACTCATTATCTGAAACTCAGACGAGATGTCATCTCCCCAAGATTGGATTCTCTTGTATGAATATATCCACGATACACTGTACACAGTGGTATCCTAGCTCTTGCCATGCAATATATTAATTGTGGTTTATCATGTTTCTTCTAGTGAGTTGCTTGAGGGTTAGTTGAGAATGGTTAAAAGTGTTTTAAGACCCAGAGATATCTGCAATTCTATGGGTCACAAGAGAATACAAAAGTACTTAGTCTCTAGTATCTTTATTATTTAGGAATAAAATTTCTAGATATTAAAAGGATAAACTGTCTGATACCCTCAAACAATATCAAAGAGACAACAAACTACTCACTAGGTTAATGACATATTTTTTACTATGGTTATCATATACTAAAAACATCTTTACAGTCTTTTTTCATGACATTTTACATTTTTATGTGTTCAAATGATTATGGTTGGCCTTACATTGTCTGCCCCTAGAGGAAATTATTTCTATCCAAAACATCCTGTACATTCTTTACCATTCAGCTCTGTTAAACAGACTGGAAATTTGTAAATGTTTTGAAAGTAATAATTTTAAAAGCAAAATATTCCTTAATTTGTAGTAGTTCTTAAGTTAAAAAATGATACAGCACAATATTCTTCAGGTTGCTAGTCAGAAAAAAAATGCTCTTAGTCCAAAACAAAAGAAAGTTGAGTTTCAATCCTACACAAATACTCTAAGTCTGCTTCCAATAAAAAGCAAAACTGGACATATGTTTAAAAATTACATTTGATTTAAAAAATAAGAGCACTACTTTTTCTTTTGGATTACTGAATTTCACTGTGAAAGCAAATACTATCCAAATGAACATAATATTCCCCGTGTTTCATTCATTCACCTAATATTTTTGAGTGCTTCTATGTGTAAGACATGTGTTAGATAAGAAACTGAGGCTGACATGGTGAACAGGAAGTCATGGTGCCTGCTCTCTGGTAGTTTATAATCTAGCAGGATACACAGACCATAAACTAATAAAGAAATCATTGTAAATTTTATAAGCATAATTTGGAAAATATTAAAAGTGTGATAAGGAATAAAGGAGAAAACCTACTTTAAAAAGCATGGTCAGGAAAGAGCTCTCAAAGGAGGTAAATTTGAATCTAAGGCCAGAAAGATGAAAAAGAAACAGTCATACAAAGATTTTGTGTATTTGAGAGGCAATGGAAAGGAAATGATCATTGTAAACTCTAAAACCCATGCTTCCGAATTAGATTAACCTGGTAAGATCATCTGACTTCTCAAATATAATATAAATAAGACAAATAAGTAAATACACATTTTGATTTATTAATAGAGCAAAAAATTTATCCCAGGCAAATATAAGGTCAATCACAGAGTAATTTCAACAAATTAGTTCTCTCACATTCACCTACAACACTCAATATCTTGCCAATAACCTGGTGTCAGTATTATTTTCACTGTTACACCTTAGTTATCAGATTCTCAAAGAATAGTTTTTGCTGAGGAAACTTCTTCCAATTCATCACCTTCCCTCTCTTCATCCCTGGCCTTCTAGACAAATAATGAAGTGACTTAAAAGTTCTCCAGGCATATTTTGACTTCCTAGTAAACATGGAAAAGAATCTCTCAATTTTAAAAAAAAAAAAAAAAAAAAAGGAGGTGGGGAAGATTTCACTCAGGAATGCTATGAAAATATTAAAGTCTATCTATAATCAGTTAATAACAACTATTAATTGCACACCTATTTGCGCCAGGACACTTAGTCTGTGTTGATCGCAACAATCTTGATCGCAACAATCCTTCGAGGTAGGCGTTATCACTCAGATAATATAGATGAGGCTCAGAGGGTTTAATAACATTAATAACATAAGCCAGATCTTACTGTTATTAATTAGTAAAGCAAGGTTTCAGGTCAAAATCCATCTAGTCCATCATACTTGCCTCTACTACTTCCCTCTTCATCACACACTATAATTGGTTCTTTATCAATATATATGTCGACAAGAAGATACTATTTAACTGTCCTAGTTACTTTAAAATACAGAATATATATATGTAAAGAATATATATATACAGAATATATATATATATAAAGAATTTATTAGGTACTTTCTCATAAAATGCCAATCAAAATTTTAGAATGCATTTTGAATCCTTAAATATAGATTTTCAATATTTGACAATGGCCCTAGTTATTTACATGTACAATAATAATTTTCATTTAAAAGTCTTCATGATTAAATTGCATCATTTATCTAACATGCCACATTCTTAAATTTTCATTTAACTATAACAATAAAAACAGTAGTTTTTTTTTAATATTAGAATGAGAAGGATTATTCTATCACAAACCCCAAGCCATAAAACAAAAATAAATTCAAATACTTTTTTTTAAATCCCGACCAGTAAAAAATGGTACAAACAAGTTTATAAAACAAAAGATATTAAAGAGCTTCTACAAATCACTAAAAATGACCAACGGAAAATTAAATACAAAAGGTTCTACACAAATGTAAAAGACTCTCAACCTCACTGATGTTAAAACTGCAATCAAATCTACAATGGCATATTTTTCACCAAAATATTGACAAAGATTACCACACACTGAGTTGGCAAGGATGTGGGAAAGTCTCCCTAGTATATGTCACTTATGCCCACTTCTTCTGTGAAAGAAAATTTGGCAACATTTATTAAAATTTAAAATGTACTGACCTTTTGACCAAATCGTTCCATTTCTAAAATTTTATCTCAGAAATATATTCACACATGTGGGAAATGACATATTTACAGAGATATTTAATATAGTATTTTTTCTAATGGCAAAATAATTAGAATCAACTTACCCCAAAATATGGTACTAGTTAAAAAAAATTACAGAACATTCTTAAAATGGGATATTATGTAGCCATTAAAATGAATGAGGAAGCTATATATTAATGGGTGTGGAAATTATCTCCTAAAAAGTAAACTTCAGGCCACATTTGTTTTTATAATGTTTACACACATATGCGTGTGCACACACACACACACACATAAAGACACAAAATATTTAATATTCACACATATCTATGAATATTCTCCTATGCATAGAATATTTCTGAAAGACTATACAATAAACTGACAACAGCAGTTTCCTCTGGCTAGGGAAATAATTAGCTAAGAAATTTTGGACTATATGCATATATTACCTATTAAATAAAAAAAGTTTACAAATTGACTTTGAAAAGTACTTTTTAAATTAAATTAATTTAAAAAATTAGAACTGCTCACCTATTTGTTAAATGTAAGTTAAATTATTACCTTGATCTATCAGGGAAATTTTTACTTATTATCTTTCTGTATTTGGGGGGCAAATTGTCCCTTTGACATTAACAGAAAATCCAAACTGAGATTGAAAAGATAATTTACATGTCAAGAAATACATAATTTCTAATTTGTTACAAAAATATCATATCTTAAAGACTATAATATATGTACATAGTAGAAATTTAATAAATATTTACTGAATGAATACTTTGTTACTGATTCAGTGGGTTTGCTTTCCTCATAATTTTTTCATAGGCCCACACCAAAAAAATTAAAGCACCTCACTGGAAAACAGAAACTTTTAAATTATGCTTCTCTTTCAAAAAATTATTTTTTCAAAACAAAATTGGTAAACTACCTCATTAACATTACCACAAGTCCAATCAACTTTACTTATTAGGTACCTACAATGTGCAGGTATTAAAGATGCTGCACAACACAAACTCCAAAGAAGGGTATGTTTTTATTCTTGCCCTCAAGAAGTTTACATTATTGAAAGACAAGGCTAAAGGACATTATAGAATTTACTGATAGTTATCCCAACTAAAAATTTTAAAGGAATTTATGTAAGGGGAAAAAAAAGTAATTATTGACCTATTGAGGGATCTACTGAGATATAAAAGTGCTTCCAAAATTCTAGTATCTCATTCACATGTCAAATGGTATTATTTGATGGTGATAGACTTCCTGAGTATGTGGATGTTCAGTTAGGCTTTGAAGAAATTGCTAACAATTAAATATAATTTTTAATTATTCAGGCTCTTAAGAAGAAAGGTTACTATAGTAGTCTCAATCTGTTTTATTGTTCAACTCTCTCATTAAAAATCTCTCAGGCATGAACCTCTTAACATATGCATATTTGTTTACAAATTATATGCATCTTAATATTGTCAATCTACATATTAAGTGTCAGTAAAACTTAATCTCTTTTTCAAATACAAATAGAAGTGTAAATACGTGTTAATATTTTCTTTCTGTACTCCAAATATGTCATGATGCTCTTAGGTATGCACGCCCCGCTCGGTGTGAATACTTAACATGAATATTGAAATTCACAGATCATGCAAAAATATTTTCCTCCAGTAGTCCCAATTTTTCACACATCAAACTTTTTGTTAACATAGTTGTTAAAAGGCAGCAGACATAAATTCAAATTTCAGTTTATTTCTCTCTGCCCATTACCTTCTTTCAAAAGATGTTAACAATGCAATTAAATAGACATCACTAAAGAGAAACAAAGGATGGAATAGTCATAACCAGGCAATTTCCTCTTAAAAGTTATTGGAAAATAGTAACTACTGAAGAATATTATTTTTTCTTATATATAGCATTCGAAACTTAATACCCAATATTGAAAATATGTTACTTAATAAGTTGAAAATGATTTCTCTCGTTATTATAATTCTATTATAAAAGCTATTCTTTTCTTCATTTCCCTTGCCTACTCTTATTTTATTACAAAAGCCAAAAGTATTTTTGAAGAACATTTAAAATTAAATTTTCAAACATGTTATGCCAAGTAACTTCTCGTTAAAATGAATACAAAAATAGTTCTGAAAACATGTAGGCCACTTTGAAGTACGACCCCTTCCAAGACTAAGTTAGGTAGAAATACAAATAGATATTTAAAATAAATGTAAAGATTTTTTCATCAATGTAACTTCATAGGCTATACTACTATATGTTTAGAAAATTGTTTTTACATAAACTGTGTAAATATGAATTCACAAACTTATGTATTTGCATGGTATGTAGATTTATATGTAACTGTTATTATATATTCACATGTACCTACCTGAATAACCCTTTCACATTTTCCTAACATATTGTTTGCTTTGAGTAATTCTTAATTCAGTACTCAAAAGTTCATTTAAATTTCTATATATTAGAACAATAAATAGTTTTGGAACTACAGTGCCAATAAATACTATGATTTAGCATACCATAAAGAAATAAAAAACACATTCTACATTTAAATGTGGGTCAAAGAAATAAAACTATTTTATTTGAGCATCATTTTGGCAACACTAGCTTTATAACAATTACAGTAAAAAATATAAATTAATATATATAAATATCAAACTCTAAGTCATCAAAAGCTTGGCGTTGTTAGTATATATAATAAAATCAAGCAAAGTTACGAATATGTTCAAAAGGCTTTTAAAAATAATGCTTTATTCTTCCATTAGTTGAAGTAAGCCACTTAAATCTCTTAATCTTTTTTTCATTTTCCAAGCCTACTAATCAATTACATTCCCAAACAAGTGTTCAAACCCAAAAATTATCTTTGAAGAAGCAATTCTTTATTTCAGTTAATATGTCAGGAATACACTTGCTTAGACCTTCAATAGTTTTTGATACACAGTATTTTTCTCAAACATGTACAATTAACTGATACGTTTGTCATCATAAATAATTTGAAGTAGTAGTTTTTGTTAAATTATGGAGATATATATGTATAGACAGAGAATAGTTTATAAGTTCACTAAAGAATCCTGAATTTAACAACCTGTTTTTAAAATGTACATGATTAGAGGTCAGTGTGTTAGTTCCTTCATTGAGGATCTCTACACTTTCTATTGTGTTTCTGTGGAGAATGTGAGGAAAGTATACTTGAAAACGCGCAAAAGAACCGTTTCACTTTGGCATATAAACTGTACAAGTAAATTTCTTACTGAAAAATTCAAGTAAAAATAAAAAAGTTGAGTTGGAAGAACATAAAAAGGTTATACATCTTCTGCACAATCTCTTTCACATAATAACTTAGAAACCCATTCACCATAAAACATTTAAAAAGCAAGCCTGTAGAAACAAATCACTGCTAGACAAGAGGAGTTTCAAAGCTATAAACTATCTGCCTGGACAGTTCCCTAGTGCTGAAGTTACAGCGCCGCTAAACCGATGCCTGGGTGCTGCTTCCACTCTCCCACCCTCGGCCAAATCCCGGCTGCCTACACTAGGAACACGAACAGTAGAACTTCACAAGGAGGGAAGCATCCCAAACTGCAGTAATGGTAGGAACTGGAGTGTCTTCAGAGTCTCTTCAGGATTAAACAGATTTACTAGTTGCAAACAGGAAGAGCAGCAGAGTGCAGGGTGTTAGAACCCGCTGAGGGGGAGGGGCTGGAAGATGGCGGCGGCCGCACACCCACCAGAGACACGACAGAGCTTAGGCCCCTCGCCCGCACTGCCGCCCTCCTGCCCGTGGCGACTGTGGGCACCTCTGCTCTTCTCAGCGTTGGGGACAGAGCCGCCCTGCGGAGGCACCGGACAAGGGGCCGGCGGCGGCGTCCGCATCCCCGGTCCGCGCGCCTTCGCCCGGGTCCCAGCCAGGGAGCACCTGTGCACGGCCATATTGGATTCATTGCCCCAGTCACTGCCTCCGCGCGGGGGCGGCGGTAAAGGAGAAGGCACGCGCGGAGCCAGGGTACAGCCCCAGCCCCGCCGGGGTCCAGGAGCCGAACTTGCCCGCGGGGAAATCCAGAAGGACGCCCGGGAACATTACAACGCCCAAAGGCTCGCCCCCCTCACCTCAACCGGCCCCAGCGCCCTCCCTCCCCGATACACACCCCCGCGCTCTGACGCCCAGAAAGCAGCCCCGGCGGCCCGCGCTGGCCGCAGCCCTCGTGGCCCAGGCGCCGCCGGCGGGAAGGGAGGGCACCGATCCGGGAGCGCAGGCGGCCGCAGGGAAGCCGCCGAGGGGGCGGAGGGCAAGGAGGGAGGCGGGAAGATGGAGCTGGGTCCTTACTTGAGCACCGACTGCTCCTTCTCCTCTTCTTTCTTCTGCCGATCCATGACGGCCAGAATGATTTTCCTCTCCTCCTCCGTGAGGTGGCTGAGGTCGGGCATCTCGGGCTGCAGAGGCGGCTGAGAGGCCGCCGGAGTGGGAGCCGGGCGGCCCCGCGGCCCGACAGGAGCCGACATGTTTGGGGCAGCCTAACCACCCTAGGGCAGCAGGGAGGCAACTCCGCTGGCGGTGGCGGCGGCAGCACCCGCGCGGGCGGCTGGGGCAGCCTCCGGCGCTGGGACCAATACATACAAATCAATGGCCTTCAATCCGAGGCGACAGCCCCCCTCCCCCAAGAAAAAGAAAAGAGTGGGGGGCGGGGAGGGAGGGCGAGCGCAGAGGGAGGGAGAGCTGAGTGCGCTCCGGGAAATGTTTCTTCAGCCTCCAGGGGCGAAGGGCTGGCAAGTGAGCGGTTTGGGTGAGAGGAGAGCGGGAGGCCGGGCCGGGACGCGGTGTGCGTGGAGCGGCGAGGGAGGGTGGTGGAGTAAGGTGGCGGGGACGGCTAAGGGTGGGGTGGCTGGAGGGAGCGGGCGCGAGGGCGGCGCGCGGGCCGGGGCGCGAGTGTGTCCGGCTGGGGCAGGGGGCGCGCGCGCCACCTCGGAGGGAAAGGGGCAGCTGCGAACCAACCCCCTGGGGGAGTTCGGAC
>NW_011889003.1:1521231-1528905 GCF_000151845.1 Pteropus vampyrus | reverse complement strand
CCGGGTGTCGGGCTGGGAGGTAAAAGTGATCGCGTGGAGAGGCTCCCAAGGCGTCGTGGGCGGGGTCCCGGAAGGAAGGAGAACAAAGGTGTGGGGTGTCCCCTGGGATGTCAGCGTTGGGGGGCGTAAGGGATTACTTGAGGAGAGGAAGAGGAAGGTATAAGCGAGTGGGAATCTCAGGTGATGTCTGGGACCTGCCTGGAGCGCTGGCGGCCAGCGGGGATGAGGAAGTTCTGGAAAACAAGGCTGTTGGCAAAAAAATTCGAGGAGGGGCAGTGAGGCAGGTAAGATTGAGGAGTTAAGGTTTGTCAGGGAGAGGAGTTAGGGTCTGTCAGGGAGAGGTGTGGGAATGAGGAGCAGACGAGAGGCTGTGAGGGTACAGGAATATCCAGAGCGTGAGGATCAGCTCGTGCTTGGGCCAAGGGCCTCGGTCTATTTAGACTTTTTTGGCAGACCTAGTCTAGAGAGAAGAGGCAAAGAAGCTAGGGGATCCGGTTAGAGTCTGGTTTTGAAACAGATGGGTTCAGTGAAAAAGGTCGAAGGTGGCTGGAAAACCAGCTCCTGGAGAAAGGCAGTGGCTCGTGCCGCCTTCTCTTCTTGGTGGTGCTGAGCACCGTCCAGACGACCCTCCAGTTGGAGGGGGGGCAAGAAGCGGCCTGGAAGGGGTAGAGATGGGTCCCACGTAGACCTGGCAGAGAGTGGGTCACCAGGGATGACCCCCTCTTCTGAGCACTCTCGCAAGTGCAGTGAATGGCAGAGTTGTGTGTGCATGTGTATGTGTACACACTGCTACCTCACTTTCCACACTCACCTGTTTAGTAGCAGGCCAGATTATGGTCTGATGAGTAGTGTAATGCCTCTGGGATTTGTATTATATTTACCTTCTTGGCGAGTATTAAGCTCTCTCCCTCCTCCCTCTGTTCCCCAAGGTCCATCGGACATTAAGAGAGCTAGGGACAGACAAAACAGTCTTAGAAATCTCAGGATTTTTGAGCTTAAATTTGTTTCTTCTCTCCCGTGCTTTGTAATTGGGAAGAAGGAAATGTATTTAAGTGTTTTTTTTTTATTTTAATTTTATTTTATTTTACTATTACTCAACTGCTTCAAACCAAACTCTCATACTCCAAATAATTCAGTTTTCGTCTGAAAACTGAGCAAACTAGATGAGAGCATACGAATCCCAATTTATTTAATTTTGTTTTAGAGATAATTTTTATAAACCTCTAATCTAGCCTCATCCTGTGGAAAATTGGGGACTAAAATCAACTGAGTAGTGAATGGCAGCACTGCATCCAGAACCTAATTTTACTCCAGTTTGAAACCATGGTGGTTTTCAAATCTAGCTGCACATTAAAATTACCTGTATCCAACCCAAAACAGATCTCTGGAGTTAAGACTCTTGTCATGGGTATATTTTTTTTAATTTTTTAATTTTCCAAATGACTAATGTATACTGAGGGCTGAGAACTAAGCCATGTGCATTGCAAAACAGAAAATGGAGAAGAAACTGGGAAGCGGTAAACAAGCAAAAAGAACACTTCTAGGGAGACTGAATTTTTTTTAATCTAAACTTGAAAGTTGAGTTTTCTAATATTCGCACTTCCCTTTCCACTCATATGCAATGACTAGTACCAGTAAATACACATACCTATCACTTTAGCCTAGGAAACCCTGAGTGCCACTAAAATATACTAAGAGCTTTAAAAGGAAGGAGAGCAGAACTAAAATTAATCAAAAAAGGATGGGTGGAACATTCTACCTTATTCAACTATTACAGACTTAAAGAAGTAATACCACTTCCACCTCTCAGCCAACTATCAACCCAAGCAAAAACAAGCCAGAATATACACTCTATCCTGAAGCTGAAACCCTGAGGTTGAAATAGTATAGTTATTTTGAGTACATAAAATGTGAACTTAAAAGTGGTTGTCCAGTTTGGACAATTTTCGCTTCCTTTACAGTAGAGAATCACATGCTGGGCCCTGCAGTTTTCTACCAGTCACAGAGCATGCTGGATGCCTGCGGCCATCTCCCAGCACCCCCACTGCCTTTCACCTTCTTAGAAACAGTGCCAGCACATGAAATACAGTGTGCACGAGCCAGTATCACTGGGACACCTGACCTGGGATTGAAGCAGAAGTGAGTGAGTTTGCTGTTACTGCATTCCTTTTTACATTTCTTTACTAAAACTACATGTGTTTTTTCCTATTAAAGGGAATCCTTAGGGGTGAAAATATCTTAAAATCATCTTCCACATTTTTTCAAAATAAAAGTTTACGTATCGTATAGATAGAATATATGTCACATAGAATTTTAAATGGGTTACTTTTTAAAGTAGTATGCCCAATTTAATATAAGATTGCTATACTCAGAACTAAAGAAAGTAAAATGCCTTCGAAATATCTATTTTCTTATCTTACTATGTTATGGATCCTAGAGGTGTTTTGTTTGTTCTAGGTAACTATTTTACCTAAAATGTTTATCACATCTCACTGTATCCTATATAGCATTATGTTTTACTTAGGATGTCCCTCAAATATATAAACACATTTGAAGTTGAGTTAAAACAGCACTGTTCTTATTTAACTTTTTAAATAACTGGCCATCTTCATCATTGAATTCTCAAGGTCTTCTTGACAGACCCAGACTAATTTAAAATGCAAGTCCTTCAATTCCTATAGGAACACCAGCTTGTGAAGCCTGTGAGCCTGGGGACTTTCATTTCTTACATGTGAGTAAGGGCTACTTACTTATAATCTGCTAAGTAAATTATAGGAGGCATATCTAAACTAAAATCATAAACTAAAATAGTCAATCAGTAGAATTTACTGAGGACTCAGTACTCTGCTAAGATACCTGGTAGCTTCACAATGCTTGGAATCATTACAGCTCTTCTGCACATGAATGTACATAGATGGCTGGCATTTCTACAGTTTCTCCTAACAGATCTTTCTGCAGCTCTACAGTCTTTTCTCAACACAGCATAAAGAGCAAGCCTCCCAAAACAATCAGATCATATCACTTCAATGGTCAAAATCCTGTGATGGCTCTCCATTTTACTCAGAGCTAAACTCCTTAAATAGTCTACAAGTCGCTCATGATCTCTGATTTCTTTTAGGCTTTCATCTAGCTGTTCCCCGTGCCTAGAACACTCTTCACTAAGATATTTACTTGTCTCATTCCCTCTTCAGATTTTCACTCAGTTATCCATCCTATTTAATACTCCAGCCTGCCCCACCCACTGCCTGGTCACTCCAATCTTTTTTACCTTACCCAGCCTTTCCTTTTTCCATAGCACTTACCACTTATTATGTTTATCATTAATCATCATCTTACCAGAATATAAGCAGATGGACAGAGCTGGATTTTTACTAATGTATCCCAAGCATCTAAAACTACATGGCACATAATAGGTATTCCAACAAATACTGTTGAATAAATTTCTGGGGGGAGGATTTGTCATCATTATTGGTTTCAGTTGGGTGAGAGAAAGGGGGAAATCATTCTCTAAAGAGGGAAACAGGTACAGAGAACTATGATCTAAATACTTTGTCAAGGTACATAGGTTCATTTAGGATTCAACTCCTGCCTGCCTCTACCCTTATCTCTAACCTAGCCTACCAACACATCCCCCTCTTCAGCCAGGATAACCTACTTGCACTTTACCGAATGTATAATTTCTCATCTCCGTGACTTCCTATTGCATCAGCTTGGATCACCTTTTCTACTCCCTGTCCCATAATCTTCCTACCAGTTACCTCCTTTGTCTTCACCGTTGCTCACCCCTTCCTTTCTCCTCCTACGTATTTGCGCTAGGCTCTGTTAGCACTACACAGACCTTGCTCATGAATAGCACTTGTCACACAGTGTTGTAGTCATTTATTTCCTTGTCTGTCTCCTCAACTAGACATGAATTCTTAAAGGGCAAGGAATATGCCTTTTACTCCAGTTTCCCCAGGGCCTATCATATTGTCTTTTATATTATAGGGACTCAATAAATGTGTGCTGCACAGTTACATGAGCAGTCATAAATAATGAGAAAAATCTCTCTTGTTAGAGTGTGAAAAGAGAGAGGCAGAGAGTTGTAGCAAAAGATAAAACTAATATGCTATACTAAAGAAATTGAACTCATTCTAGAGTCACTAGACTATAGGCAGTAGAGGGGGTTTCTTTAGCCAGAGAACTGACATGATCAGCTCTGATTTTCAGGAGAATATCCTGCCTTCAATTCCTCATTCATAGCCAAACACCTGCTAATAGAATTACTGAAAGGACACAGATGTGCGTGATTTAGGCTTGGAGACACAAATAGAATTTTTTACTTCCTATCTTCAGAACTTATTTTTCTGGATTTTTTTTTCCAGTAAATTATGACAGCATGATAATGAGGCCAAGGTCATGGTTTAAATCCTTGGGTGACTCAGCCAATGCTGAGCTGACTGTAGCCACAGCTGACTGTTAATCTTTTCCATTTGTCAAATGACAACATGTTATTTCTTGACCAAGAACTGGGTGGAAGAATATGACGAGTTTATCAAAAGTTAATAAGTTTTATTGGAAAAGTAACTCAAAGTGCTTTGCCATGGTTATAGAACCATACTGTCATTTTAAATTAAAATAACAGTATTCTGTTAGTGATAACAAAAGAGTACAGCATCATGGAAAGAATGCATTGTTTGTACCTAGAAAAGAAGCTAGAGATTAATATGGTTGAATTACTGGGATTCGAAGCCAAGAAGCAATGAAAAATTTAGTGGATGCTAGTGTAGATGCTTTATTAATTACTTTTTGTGTATTTAGCAATACGCAAAGTTATTTCTTAATTATCATGTTATAAAACCCATAGTCATTTATATTGAAAGGATCTGAGAAAATCATATTCTACTCATCTTTCATTTATAGCATTATAAAGTTTTTTCTATTTTTATTCCTACTAATCAATGAGCACATCTTTAAAGTGAAATAGGACAATAGTAGAGGTTGGGACATATAGACATAACTGATGTTACTATTTTCTTAATTACATCTTTATCTTAATTACAACTCCGACCACTATGGAAGTGAAAAAAAAAATTAAGTGAATTTTATGAGATCGGAAATAAATTAAAAACTTCTAATGAACAAATGGATCTAGGCTTTAAATAGCAACTCCTGCTAATATCATAAAAGGCAATCAGCCAGGCATATGTGCTACCTGATGGAAGAACACAACCTGTAAAGCTGTCTTACTAAAAATACATAAATAAAAACTGATTTGAACATCTAGTTCCACCTACCAATTTACAGGAAACACTGGGGACAGAGTAACATATTAAACTGTACCATGGGATTGCAATCTATGGAACACTGTACAGAAGATTCTATGGGACAAATCTCAGTTTTTCCAACTGGGATTGCAAGGAAAAAATAAAGAGATGGAAGGGGGAATCTATACTTTAAATGAAACTTAAATAACCTCAGCCTTGAAGTATAGGATTTGTGGATCTCACTTGGACCTGAATTTTTAAAGAAAAATGATAGGAGAAAACATTTTTACAAGAACTGGAAATATAAACAGTAGGTACTTGATGATAATAGGAAATTATTGTTTTCTTAGGTTGATGATATTTTAATGATGTTAATACAAAGAATCTTTAATAATACATGCAGAAATACCTATGGATGAAATTATATGATATCTGTGATTTGCTTCAAAATAATATAGATGGGAGTGTGAATGGGGCGAAATTGGCTATGGAAGATAGTAAAAAAAAATCTTCATAATAAAAATTTTTAGAAAGAGAATAAGCTTTTAACTTCTATTGTGGCTGTCTTTCACTAAACTAGGAAATCAACAAACTCAGATAACCCTTTATCAAACATTCTTTATTTGATAGATAACTATGTTAGTTAGCTGCTTTCACATTTTTTACCACCTCACACCATCCTATGAAGAATACCTGAGAGGTATTTTGACTAAAATAAGAGATTGAATTTCAAGGCAAATTTTCAGTGTAAGTCTCCTGGCTCCCTGTCCAGTATTCATGACTCTATACACGATTGCTAAAAATGATTCTCTATATATTCTGTTTCCCTGATTAAATCTGTGTACACCTCTACCGTAGTATCTGGCATATAATAGCCATCATAAAATAGATATATTTAACCTAACTTGCTCCCTAATAGTTATCATACTTAAAACGCAAAAGAAATTATAACAGAAACTAATGTTTAGTTATGTTCCAGTTTGCCTGACACTATTCCAGATTGCCCAGGACAGTCGTTTAATCTGGGTAATTATTAACTGCAACCTTTTTCTTTCTCATAAGTATCCCACTTTGCACCTCAAATGTTATGGTCATGTTATATTCAGATAATATAAATTAGGCTCAGATGCACAATATGTAATGGGTATAGAAAATATATAAAACTCGAACAGTATGTTCATAGAGTAAAGGTCCATGTTATAACCATCTTGTAATTACCATACTACATGCTAGACATTTAATAAATTTGGTTGGAATAGAGTTAATGAATTCTACATTAGAGAAGAGTAAATTACCTTATATTCTCTCCCCAGACAAGATTTTGACCCCAGCTGGAATCCAGTAATAACTAATACTAATACCCATCTTCTAAGGAATATCAAGCCCATCTTCTAAGGAAGATTCATAGCAAAAATAGATCAAACTGCCTAGGATTTGTAAGACATGCATAATAATTGATATATAGAAGTCATGTACATAGCCTGAAATACAGTGCAAGAATATAGTCATAGCAAGCTTCTCAACTGGAATAAAAGATAATAGTTGTTTATTTGAAAGCATGTAGGAAATGAGTGTAGAAGTCTCAGCCAAAATCTAATCGCTTAGCCTGCAATACAAGATTTCCTACAAAATTGTGGCTTTCAAAGGGTGGGTTTATCTTCTGCAACATGAACTGGATGCCATACACTTCAACTGTCTCCCTCTGCCTACTAGAGTCACTTTAATCTTATCTAGATGGTGCCTGATCCAATTGCTTTCACCCATGTTCTTTATTCTGTCAGACAGTGAAATTCAAGAAACTACATCCTAGATCTGATGAAAGGAGATGCAAAGCTTACTATCAGCTGTGTAGTGATGGCACTCATCACTAATTACTTCACTATCTTTCTGATTAGTGTCATATAAGACTAAACTGAAAGGGTGATAGAAAAGAGCCCTGTCATTGCCTTCAAGGGAAAGGCGAAGAAAAGATTAGCAAAAGACATCAAGAATAATACAAGTTTATTTGAGTCTTTACCTTACTTAGTCAAAGGAAATTTAGTTTATACAAATACCAAAGAGAGAAAAATAATATATTTATTGTCTGGAAATTTTGTGGGGTGTCTAGTTTATACAGATAAAATGTCACTATGCAGTTAAATGAGATGCCCTATGTATAATATTTAGCACAATGTCTAGATCAGAGCAAGTATGCAAATAAACATGTGTTTGTCCCCACCCCCCTCCCCCAAAAATCACCATGGCAATAATTTTGAAAAAATCATTCAACTTTGGGGGCTTCGGTTTTCTTATAAAATAAAAATCTTCTATACAATTATCAGTAAGATTCTCTCTACTTTTCAAATGTAATGATTCTGTGAAATACTACCATTATCTAATACTCACTTTGAAATGTATCATTCAAACAGCAAGCATGTATTGAGAACTA
>NW_011889003.1:1512991-1520011 GCF_000151845.1 Pteropus vampyrus | reverse complement strand
TATCCTTTTCTTCTTGGAAAATATTTTAATATTTTTTAAAATGCAACAGTCAATGAATTAAGGAATGGGAACTTTCGAAAACCATATGGAAGGCGAGGAGATATTGGCAGACTCAACATCATTTTCCTTTGAGAAGCAACACCAAGGTTTGGAAATCCCAGGAGACGTTTCAAGATCATAACACCCTTGAGAAAATGAGCTCATTTGTAAGTAGGTCTGTGAGAATGATAACAGACACATTCCCCATATGTAAGCGATGGATAAATAAGCCTTGTGCAATTGCAATGAGTAGTTTAGTCAAGAAAAACTGAATACAGAAGTGTAAAGATAAAGTCTATTCCAAGACTTTTCCCCCTTAACAACAGTTAGTTTACCAATAAAGAATGTTTTACTTCTTAGGAAAGTGATCTGTAAAGGAAATTTCAACGCAAACTGACAAACAATAAAGAAATGTATTGGCTCATTTAACTAAAAAATCCAGAATTAGATAAAGTATCAGAATTGGTCAATCCAGCAGTCTAGCTATGTTTTTATCAGGGTCTCAGTTTCATTCTGGATCTGTTCTTCACTTTCCATGGTGTTAACTTTATTTTAACAGTGATCATTTTCACTGACATAATGTGACTGATCAAACAATCAGGGCCTTTCCATATCTGAGCTAGTCAGCTCCCATATCTAGTCAACTGAAGTTCTAAACTGTGCACTGATTGGATCACTCTCATTCATCCCTGTGGGCAGGGCAGGCCATGCTGTAGTGACTTAGGTCTGACTAACCTGAAACCATATTGTCACAAAGGGATTACCTTGTAGGCTTAGCCCACCCAAACCACATGGTTGCCTAATAATGGGGGAAGAGTGAAACATATGTTGGAGAAATAGCCATAATATTTATTACGTCAGCAGAAAAAGAATATTGACTATTTTTTTAGTTTTCACTTATTTTTGAAATCTTTTCAAGTGATATTTTCATGATAAGAAATACACTTTGAAATGTAAATGAGCAAATGATGTTTCAGATTCACAGATGAAAATCACATTAGAGCATACGGAAGAAAACAGTGGCATGAAGGTGTTAAGTCTTACTTTTGTGCAGCCACAAAAAGTGGGAGAAATGGACTCAAAAAGAATTGATATTATAAGGATAATTGAGATATATCTAGATTTTACCCTAGAACTCCAGGTGAGAATCTTTGATAAAATGGAAGCAGTACCAAAAATGAAATACAAGGACGTTGGCCACCCCACTGTTAAAATATATACACATAAGAATTAATTATTCTATAAATAGAGTTTCTAATATACGATTGTATATTGAATTGATTATCCATGATAAGGTACAACCTTAAACATGTTATTGCTTATCTTTTCTCCACCATTGATTGGAGTATTTTTATTCAAGTTCAGTAGAAGCACTGCAAAAGGTTTTTCAAAGTAGCTGAGGGGACCCATGGTAGATGCAGATTTAAAAAATAACGCCTTCACTTTGGTTTACTCTCACTTTATGTTTAATGAGTTTCAACTACTACCTCAATGAAACTAACAATTAAAACTGAATCTCCAGTTTCAGTCCTTCATTCTTAGCTGTCCATATAGCAATTACTTGAAGATACTGATACCACTTCAAACTTAATATGCCTAAAACAATTTATCCACTATCGCCTTCCCCAACAACAAAAAGCTAGTTCCTTTACCGACTTCCATTTTTCTGTCATTGAAGTCGTCATTTTTCCCCCAAATCTTCTGACGTAGGAATGTCAAAAACATCTGTGATTATTCCTTATGTTTTTCTTAATATCTAATCAACCCCTCCATAATATTAATTATTTCTTATATCTCAGAGATGACCCTTAACTCATGCTCACTGCCACCACTCTAGCCTAAGTTATTGTCACATCCCACTCAAATAATTGCAATATTCTAGGTAAAAGGTAGGAGAAAAATCATTGGACTTTGAGTCAGCGTACCACTAATTACTTATGTCATGTATCACAATCTTGAGCCCAAAATTTCTCTATAAAATGAATAAGACTGGACAAGATTATCACTATGTTCTTCTTGGTTCTAAAATTTTGTGTCAGGACTATTTTCCCTTGCTTCGGTTTCTTCTACTCTTCCAAATCACTCTGTACACTGCTGCCAGAATAACCTTTTTAAAAACACCACTTTGATTATGACATGTAAAGACAGACTAAAGCAATAGCTAAGAGGGCCAGCTCTAAGGTCGTAGTGCAAAGTTGAGATTCTAATCTCAACTTTGCCATTTACCAAGCACGTTGCTAAGCATGCTCCTTATCATCAAACGGGAAAAGACAGCACCTCATTTAAGAGTTCAATAATTAAGTGAGGTAATACATGTATAACGCTTGGCACATTCTAAATGCTCAATAAATATTTGTTTTTCTTAAATTTCTCAATCAAATCCCATTAATTGACCTTGCCTACAAATCAAGTCCAAAAACCTTAGCCTGGGTTAAATTTTTCTACATTTATATCTGAACTACTTTTTTTTACAGTTGCCCTTACTATTGCATTCTAGAAACCCTCTACCCCAAATATCCTGGTCTACTCTTTGTCTTCAAGAGGTTCCTGACTTATTTGCCTCTCTTCAATATTACTTATTCCTGGAACACCCCAGTCTCTTTACTTGTTTGAAAGGTACTCATGTAAATCAGAAGGCTTCCAGCTATATGAAACAAAAAGCCAACTTAAACTAAGTTAAACGAAAATATAATGGTCTAGTGGTAAGACAGGTTTTGGATTGGCTTAATTTAGGTGTTCTACCTCTTCTTTGCAGGTCTCTTGGCAGTATCTCCTCTGTTTGGCCCTCGGACTGACTTACATCAAGAAAAATAGCTCTAGTGGTTCCAGATTTCACATGGACCTTGTCGTTAGAGGAAGAGAGTCTTCCCAACATTCTAAACGAAAGTCCTAAAATTCACCTTAATTGGATCACATCCTCCTCTTCCTATCCTCCAACCCCAGCCCCGGCAAATGATGTGACAAGGGGAAATGAAATGTGCCAATGATTGGATTAAAGGAACCACATCTTGAGGTGGGATCAGCTTTCCCCAGAGTACTTATGGAAAGGATATTATCCAAGTTAAAATCTGGATGCTGTTCATAATGGAAAAACAAGCAATGAATGTTGGTTATGGAGCCAACGGTGTCCATTCCACCATCTTTAAGGCCCAATTAAAGACCATCTGTTTGACAATGTCAGTTTCTATAAACACAGCTTTGACTTGCTTTATACTGAGTCTTTTATGCTTGTATGTCTTACCTCCCTAAGCAGATTATAAGTTCCTTGAAGTCAGGGACATTGTATTCCTATTCAGCACTGAGCTGCATACAGAGAGCACTCCATGAAATAGTTTTATGGTTGATTCCATGCTACATATTTGGAAAGTGAAAATAGGTGGTTGAAAGAAGTGGGATGGGTTAAAAAGAGTACCTCAACTTTTAGAACTGCCCTTGGGAGAGAGTAACAAGTTAAGCAATGGATCTCTAGGTGAAATAACTCAGGCAGTTTCTCTCCCTAAAACAGGAGCCCTCAGAATCCAATTTCTGCTTTCAGAATGAGTTTGAGGGCATTATGATTTTTTAATAGCTGTGTTCAATAATTATATTTATGTCTCTACGAGGGGCTTTCTTAGCCTTAACAATCTCAATTTAAGTTTTTTTATTTCCTTAGGATCTTCCAAAGTGTTTTCTCTAAAGTGGCATCTGGGAAAACATATATATATATATTTGTTTCATAACTTTTCCCTTCACGTCTTTATTGCTTCTCTAACTACTAGATCCCAAGATACTCTTGCAAACAGGACTTATTGACAGTCTTCATCCTTTGCAAGTTGAAGTGATGACAGACCCACTACTTTGATAAAAATGTTTTGTTATTTCTATACATAATATTTTATTATTGGAAACCACACATTATGTATTTTACTGAAATGTTATGACTTGAAATTTGGTTATCTGATATGTCTCTCATAATAAAGGCTTCACAGTACAACTTTTGCTTGTTGATTTGCTGGCATTTTACTTTTTTAACTCACATTTTTAATTCAAATATGACTGATCTGAAAAATTCTCCTTCAGTTATTGCACTTCAAAAGAAGAAAGCAAATCCAGCTGTCTAATTATGACACAATCTTTTATTTATAAATGGAGAAGATTAGCACTCACCTAATGCTTTTTTCTCTTTATTACACATACTCCTAATAATGCTAAATGAAATGAAGGTGCTATATAAAGTTAAATTTACCAGGGCAACATAGCAAAGTATAAAAGTGCAAATTATTAACATGTTAAGAAAGAATTCATTTCTAAAAAGAGATTTAATAAACAGTAAATATGCAAATAACTACTGCAGTTCCCTTCAAACCTTAAAAAATTTATTTTTAGGTAATGGTTCTAATAATTCTTCTGTCTGCCTCCTACTAAATTATGAAGTACTTGAATGTATGTGAAATGCCTTATTATTTTTCACCTATCTTCTAGCATAGTGTCTTCTACCCCACTGAATATTTATTGAATTTAATTTAAAATCAGTAAGCCCTGTTAATAAACAATTGATAGGCAACGTTTGACTCTAAAATCCTGACATTCGAAAAAAAACACTGAAGCATAGAAACGTTATTTTCTTCATTTAAAATGTCCAGGAATATTTTTCTTCCTTTTGCCCTTAGCTTTATTGTTAACATAAGTATTAAAAATGTTTAACTATATCTGGTTAGGTAAATTGATGAAACATCACTTTTCCAAATTCTAGCTCACCTTCATTTTAATTTTAATTTTATCTTTTAATTTTCTTTTTTATAGAAGAAAATGAAAAATTATTAAGCTCTTCTAGCTCAGAGTGCAGAAGGTCATAATTTTCTGCTTCAGAATTGCTGATGTTTTTTCCTTCTTTATTTTCAGTGTGTTTCTATGAGAGAACTACTCTGTTGTTACTGCATGTGTGTTATATGATTAAAATCATTTTGTAATGATGACGATAACCCTTTAGATCACTTCTTCACAGAACGCTCAAGAAGTTGGCAGATCTGTTAACTTCAACAAGAAAGGTTTGGATAACTCACTGTGAATTGTAATAATTCTAATAATCCACTATGGATAAGGCAGGTATATATCTCAGCCTAGAAACCTGAACTGCATGAGAAGACCCTGGTTAGTCTGAGACATTTAAATCAGGCTCCTAAATGTTGGTCCAAGAATGACATAAAAACAGCTTATGAGATGCCTTGAATTATTGAGGCAGGGAGATGAAATGCTTGCAAAATTGATCTACTCTTTGAACTTTACTGTGTGGTTATAATGAGCTCATTATCAAAAACATACCTTTTTTGTTTGTTTTTTTGGCTATTTAATTTTTTGTTCTATCTTAATATTTAGTAAAGTTTTCAAAATGACCACCTATTTCTTCTGTCCTAAGGAGAACCAAGGAAGGATATATTGTTCATGTTTGGACCAGAGTTAGGTATCCAGCATAATTCAAATGGGACAGCACAAATTTTCCCAAGGAAAGATGAAAATAAAGGTGAAAGAGTTAGGGTCATTTACTTGGCTTCTCCTCCTAGAGATTTTCCTTCCAAAATTTTCACTGGAAGAACTTCAGAGGATTTTGTGTTTTAGCTTTTTTAAGAATAAGGCATGCCTCTGTGATACAGCATATAATACTTTTACAAAGTGTGTAAAATCACTCTTAAACATGTCAACTCATGTGGTTTCCCTAAGAGAAAGAGATAGCAAAATAGTAAGGAAAATCTCAGCAAAACAAGACTAAAGACATGAGACATCTTTGACTATTACCAACATCATCAATTTAATTATAGATCCCATGGTGCCTGATGATTACCTTCTATGCCATGTGATGCTGGACAAAGATAATTTCCTAACGGCTTCAAGTATTTAGTAATAATTAAGAGTATGAGATTTAACAGAGTTGAAATAATATTGAGAGATAGAAAAAGAAGATATAAAAATTCAATTAGAGGAAAGCTTAGAGGAGTTAAAAAGAGAAATAGCATTGAGATCAGGGGGAATTATGGGTTGGGTCTTTACAACTATGAGAAAAAATGACAGAAGAAACAGCTGAGGGAAAATTCTTAATGTATATAAAATGTTCCTATATTTTAAAGGAATAGAAGATTATACCCAGGAGGTACATAAAGGGTGGAGAAATGTGGTTCTCATTAGCTTCAATCAACCAATTTTCAGTGTTGCCCAGAGCAGTTTTATTAATTCTTCCAGGCTTGTAGGCTACAAAAATAAGAACTACCTTTGGTTCTTTTCTCTCCTGCGTCCCCTATACTATGTATATACTATCCCTAAATCCTTCTATTTTCATCATTTTCTCTTATCCATTTTTTTTTCTTATCCACTACTACTACCCCAGCACAGTTCACCCTACTTCAGCCTATCTCGTATATGGCTATCAGATTAATATTTATAATTATTATTATCACATCACTATTCATCCTCTCAAGAATCTGCATTGCCTACAGAATCAAGGCCAAGCTTCTCTTTCCGAGAAATGGGAGCCCTCCACAGTCCAACTCCCGTCTACTTGCATAAATTTTATTTCCTCATACTGCCTATAACATACACTCATTTCCCACAGGGACATCTATTTAGGCACTTCCTCCACAATGCCAAGTACATTTGCTTTAATGCCTGTGCAAATGCCAGTATATTGCTGAAATGACTTTGCTGCTTCCCTCTCCTCTAAATTGTCTCACATTCAAAGTTCAGTTCAAATCCCACTGCCAGAATGAGGCCTTTTCCACTCTAGCTCTTACAACACAGATGCCTTTTATTTCTGAAATCATTCTATCCTTAGAGTTAGTGCAGCTACTGTGCAAAAGAGCTTGTTTCCCTACACTCTCACCAGCACTAGATATTACAGTAATTTTTAATCTTTGTCAATCTATTAGATGAAAAATATTTTCTTGCTATTATAATGTTCATTTCTTCAATTACGAATGACAAATGTTTATAGATCATTTGTGGGGAGTTACT